>NC_090785.1:20735000-21105000 GCF_040054535.1 Antennarius striatus | reverse complement strand
CAGATGCTATCTGAGTCTGTGTGTGTGTGTGTGTGTGTGTGTGTGTGTGTGTGTGTGTGTGTGTGTGTGTGTGTGTGTGTGTGTGTGTGTGTGTGTGTGTGTGTGTGTGTGTGTGTGTGTGTGTGTCAGAGAGAGAGAGAGAGAGGAGGATGGGGGGCTATTACTCCTGTTATGGGAAAAGGAAGAATGATAATCTAAAATATAGAACCTTGAAAAGACACAGAAGAGAGAGAGACTGTGTGTGTGTGTGTGTGTGTGTGTGTGTGTGTGTGTGTGTGTGTGTGTGTGTGTGTGTGTGTGTGTGTGTGTGTGTGTGTGTGTGTGTGTGTGTGTGTGTGTGTGTGTGTGTGTGTGTGTGTGTGTGTGTGTGTGTGTGTATGTGACGTCAGCATTGATTAAATTAATTAACCGAATATAAACTAATCCCAGCCTTAATACAAAGGAACACACAGCTTAATACAGTCGTAAAATTAAAATGTAATAGGAAAACACTGACAGGGAACATTTGAGTACTTTACAAATACTGTCATTTTGCATAATTTCAGTCCATTTGTCTGATAACACCAGTGTTTTTACTTTAGTGTTCAGAAATTTTCCTTAAAGGTCTAAATAATTTTCCTCAACACCTACAGCCTCACAGAGAGGATGGAGCAGAACGATAAATGTATGGAGAGAAAACATTTTTGTGGATGCTTTCTATCCATCCGATGAAGCATGATAGATTGTGAAGTACTACAACTAATAATAATAAAATAAGAATAGTAGTAGTAGTACTAATAACTATTATTATTATTGTGGTGCATTGGCATCGCGCTCGGAGTTTCCCCTGCCTCACGCCCTCAGTCAGCTGGGATAGGCTCCAGCTCCCCGCGACCTGCCACAGCAGATGAAGCAGTCGATAATGAGTATTGAATGTTTACTATTGTTATTATTATTAATAAGAATTATAATAATGTTGATGATCTGTCCATGATATTGTCCAAGACCAGGAGGTTAAAGCATGTGTTCACAACAGCCAGCTGTAGGACAGCACGGGCCTCATTACAGGTTGTAGGTGTGGTAACGCCCTGATCGTCACCTTCCTTTGACCCTGACTCTGACCCTGACTCCTCTGACTCTGACTCCTCTGACTGACTGTGACTGTGACTGTGACTACTCTGACTCTTCTGACTCCTCCGACTCTGAGTCAAGAATTAAGCCACCAGAGAGATCAGCAGCTCAGGCTGCTGATTCTAGTAATTATGATTCATAGAGGCTGAGATTAATTTAATAAAGAGGCTGAGCAGAGCTCATTAACCTTCATTAGAATCATTCTCTCTTTCACACACACACACACACACACACACACACACACACACATACTTGCACTAACTGGTGAGACGAAGGTTTGAGTATTCTCACTGTGTCTACTGCTGGGCTGGACGGACAGTTAGGCAGACAGACAGATAGACAGACAGACAGACAGACAGACAGACAGGCAGACAGACAGGCAGACAGACAGACAGACAGGCAGAACGTCACCAATTTTACATTATTTTTACCCAAAATCGCTGAATTTTCACATTTACCGCTGAAATACTGATCAGAGACCTGCGGTGAGACACCAGCCAGCCGAGCCTCACCATGGATTGATCAATGACTCGACTAGCTGTGCTGGTATGCTATACAGTGAGACCGTAATGCTATCTCTCTATATGTCGCTATCAAAATGTTCAAACACGTTTGCTCTATGAACTAAATTCCCATAATTCAGCTAATGTATATAATGTACAGTGTTTTTTGTGTGTAACGTCTTTCTTGAGTTGAGCGGTCCTCAAAACCGCTGGGAAAAGGCACGCAGTGAGGCACGCAGTTCTCCAGCCTCATGGTAGGGGGCGCTGGTGATCCCGGGGATTTGGCCGAGGATTCCTCTTCCTCAGCCGTAGAAGTGAGAGCAAACTACAGCCATTCATTAGTTTTCCTCCCACCTTGCCTTAATATAACAATGAAGGATTACATATCTCAACTAAAAAATTTTCGCTACTTTTGTTCAGAAGGAGCGGCGCATGGACTTCATTTATAAGTAAATGAACATACAAACAAACATGTAGGAAACAACATAACGTTTTTTCAATCAAATATGCTTATTTGTGTGTTACAGTTTGTATGTGTAAATAATCCAGCGCTGAGATTTTAAAAATAACCAACTCACTGTTGATAATTACATGGTGAATAAGCTAAAATGTAGGTTCATCCATCCATCCATCCATCCATCCATCCATCCATCCATCCATCCATCCATTTTCTTCCGCTTATCCGGGGTCGGGTCGCGGGAGCAGCAGCTTAAGCAGGGAAGCCCAGACTTCCCTCTCCCTAGCCAGTTCGTCCAGGTCCTCCGGGAGAATCCCAAGGCGTTCCCAGGCCAGCTGGGAGACATAGTCTCTCCAGTGTGTCCTGGGTCATCCCCGGGGCCTAGGAGGCATCCTAACCAGATGCCCGAGCCACCTCATCTGGCTCCTCTCGATGCGGAGGAGCAGCGGCTCGACTCTGAGTCCCTCCCGGATGACCAAACTCCTCACCCTATCTCTAAGGGAGAGCCCGGACACCCTGCAAAGGAAACTCATTTTGGCCGCTTGTATCCGGGATTTCGTTCTTTCGGTCACGACCCACAGCTCATGACCATAGGTGAGGGCAGTAACGTAGATCAACCGGTAACTCGAGAGCTTTGCCTTTCGGCTCAGCTCCTTCTTCACCACGACGGACCGATACAGAGTCCGCATCACCGCAGATGCTGCACCGATCCGCCTGTCGATCTCCCATTCCATCGAACCCTCAATCGTGAACAAGACCCCGAGATACTTGAACTCCTCCACTTGGGGCAGGATCTCATCCCCAACCCGGAGAGGGCACCCCACCCTTTTCCGACTGAGGACCATGGTCTCAGATTTGGAGGTGCTGATTCTCATCCCAACCGCTTCACACTCGGCTGCGAACTGCACCAGTGAGAGTTGGAGATCACGGCTTGATGAAGCCAACAGCACCACGTCATCTGCAAAAAGCAGCGACGAAATACTGAGGCCACCAAACCGGACACCCTCAACGCCTTGGCTGCGCCTAGAAATTCTGTCCATAAAAGTTATGAACAGAATTGGTGACAAAGGGCAGCCTTGGCGGAGTCCAACCCTCACTGGAAACAAATCCGACTTACTGCCGGCAATGCGGACCAAACTCTGACATCGGTCGTACAGGGACCGAACAGCCCTTATCAAGGGGTTCGGTACCCCATACTCCCGAAGCACCTCCCACAGAACCCCCCAAGGAACACAGTCGAACGCCTTCCCAAGTCCACAAAACACATGTAGACTGGTTGGGCGAACTCCCATGCCCCCTCAAGGACCATGCGGAGGGTGTTGAGCTGGTCCACTGTTCCACGGCCGGGACGAAAACCACACTGCTCCTCCTGAATCCGAGATTCGACTTCCCTGACCCTGTCAGGGAGGCTGAGGAGTGTGATCCCCCTGTAGTTGGAACACACCCTACGGTCCCCCTTCTTAAAAAGGGGGACCACCACCCCAATCTGCCAATCCAGAGGCACTGTCCCCAATGTCCACGCGATGTTGCAGAAGCGTGTCAACCAGGACAGCCATACAACATTCAGAGCCTTTAGGAACTCCGGGCAGATCTCATCCACCCCCGGGGCCCTGCCACCGAGGAGCTTTTTAACCACCTCGGTGACCTCAACCCCAGAGATAGGAGAGCCCGTCTCAGAGAACCCAGACTCTGCTTCCTCATGGCAAGGCGTGTCACCGGAATTGAGGAGGTCTTCGAAGTATTCTCCCCACGGAGTCACAACGTCCCGAGTTGAGGTCACCAGCGCCCCATCCCCACTATACACAGTGTTGATGCTGCACTGCTTCCCCCTACTGAGATGTCTGATGGTGGACCAGAATTTCCTCGAAGCCGTCTTGAAGTCTTCCTCCAAGATCTCACCGAACTCCTCCCACACCCGAGTTTTTGCCTCATAACTACCAAAAAGCTGCATTCCGCTTGGCCAGCTGGTACCCATCAACTGCCTCAGAAGTCCCACAGGCCAAAAAGGCCCGTTTGCACTCCTTCTTCCGCTTGACGGCATCCCTTACTGCCGATGTCCACCAGCGGGTTCTGGGGTTGCCGCCACGACAGGCACCGACCACCTTACAGCCACAGCTGCAGTAGGCCGCCTGCAATGGAGGCGCGGAACATGGTCCACTCAGACTCAACGTCCCCCGCCTCCCCCGGAACATGGGTGAAGTTCTGCCGGAGGTGGGAGTTGAAACTCCTTCTGACAGGGGATTCCGCCAGGCGTTCCCAGCAGACCCTCACAATACGTTTGGGTCTGCCAGGTTAGACAGGCATCTTCCCCCACCATCGGAGCCAACACACCACCAGGTGGTGATCGGTTGACCGCTCCGCCCCTCTCTTCACCCGAGTGTCCAAGACATGCGGCCGCAAGTCCAATGACATGACCACAAAGTCGATCATCAAACTGCAGCCTAGGGTGTCCTGGTGACAAGTGCACATATGGACACCCTTATGTCCGAACATGGTGTTCGTTATGGACAGTCCGTGACAAGCACAGACGTCCAATAACTGAACACCACTCGGGTTCTGATCGGGGGGGCAGTTCCTCCCAATCACGCCCTTCCAGGTCTGTCATTGCCCACGTGAGCATTGAAGTCCCCCAGCAGTACGATGGAGTCCCCAGTGGGAACGCTCTCCAGCACCCCCTCCAAGGACTCCAAAGAGGGTGGGTACTTTGAACAGCTGTTTGGTGCATAAGCACGAACAACAGTCAGGACCCCTCCCCCCACCCAAAGGCGGAGGGAGGCTACCCTCTTGTCCACCGGGGTGAACCCCAATGTACAGGCGCCAAGCCGGGGGGCAATAAGTATACCCACACCTGCTCAGCATCTCTCACCATGGGCAACTCCAGAGTGGAAGAGAGTCCAACCCCTCTGGAGAGGACTGGTACCAGAGCCCAAGCTGTGTGTGGAGGTGAGCCCGACTATATCTAGTCGAAACTTCTCCACCTCACACACCAGCTTGGGCTCCTTCCCTGCCAGAGAGGTGACATTCCACGTCCCAAGAGCCAGCTTCTGTAGCCGGGGATCGGATCGCCAAGGTCCCCACCTTCGGCCACCGCCCAGCTCACAATGCACCCGACCCTTATGGCCCCTCCCACAGGTGGTGAGCCCATGGGAAGGGGGACCCACGTTGTCCTTTTGGGCTGTGCCCGACCGGGCCCCATGGGTGCAGGCCCGGCCACCAGGCGTTCGCCTTCGAGCCCCACCTCCAGGCCTGGCTCCAGAGGGGGGCCCCGGTGGCCCGCGTCCAGGCAAGGGAAAACGTGGTTCATTGTTTTTATTCATCATGAGGGGTCCGTGAGCCGTCCTTTGTCTGGTCCCTCACCTAGGACCGGTTTGTCATGGGTGAGCCTGCCAGGGGCAGAAAGCCCCAGACAACTTAGCTCCTAGGATCATTGGGACACACAAACCCCTCCACCACGATAAGGTGACGACTCAAGGAGGGGCTGTAGGTTCATATGTTTGTAAATCTAACTAGGATGAAGATAGATGGATGATGGACAGACAGACAGACAGACAGACAGACAGACAGACAGACAGACAGACAGACAGACAGACAGACAGACAGACAGACAGACAGACAGACAGACAGACAGACAGACAGACAGATAGATAGGTGGGTAGGTAGACTTTCCATACTGTTACTGTCTTCCTCATGAGTATCACTTTGGCTCATTAATATTCTAACAAGTCTAAATATAAATAAAATTATATTTTATCCATATTTCAAGTCATGACTCAAAGCCGTGTTCACATGAAGTCCAGCTGATAGTTGTTCCTCCTCCTCCTACAGCAGTGTGTGTTGACTTTATACTACTCTTTATTCTTCCTGTAGCTAAGGTGCTAATATTTCTATAGCTGAAGAAGCCGTCTTTAATACCGTTCATATATTGACTGTTTTTAAATAAAGCCATAAAGCCTCCTGGCGGAAGCAGGAAGTAGATCAGAAGCTCCCATAATGGGGTTCGGCTCTCTGATTGGCTAATCATGTCGCATTGTTTCAGCCATTATTTTGCTCAACTTTTAATTTCTTCCTCCCAGGGATCATTGAGCAAGACAATTACACGGAGCTGACCTTGTGTATGAGAGCCGGGGGGACAGGAAGGATGTCCCATCACTGCTGGCGTTTTTAAATTTCTTCCACAACAATATAAAAAGTGTGGCGTCACAGCTCCATCACCACCCGCTACCCCGTGGGTGAAGACCGGAGTCCACGGAATATTAAGTCCCAGCATTTAAATAAACACGTCGCGTGTTAAATCAAAATCCAATTCTGTGCTCTATTATTTTCTGGCATAGTAATGACTGCCGAGGATTAGGAATCAATATTTCACTGGGGGGTGGGGTGGGGGCGCATTACCAGCTTCATTCAGGCCCTAATGGAGTTTGGAGGACAGGCGCTGCCCCGGAATCTGCATCAAGATAAGCGTGTTTTCACGTGGACACAAGTAAACGCGGGAGCAACGCACACCCCGTGGATAACCACACACACACACACACACACACACACACACACACACACACACACACACACACACACACACAGTGTGTGTGGAGGCCCTCTCTGTTCACACGGGCCCACTGCCGCGACTCCCGCAAACGTTCCACACCCTGCGTGACCCTGGAGCCTGCGTGTGTGTTTTTGTCGGGCAGAGAGTCACGCAGTGAAGTGCGTGATTCTTTCGCGCGTTTAGACCTGAGAGGAGCGCGAGCCTCTCCCGCGTCGCGCTGTGACGCGCGTCCACGGCCGATCGGCTATTAGTGGGAGTGGAATTAATTTGTAGCCAATTACAAGCGCGAGAGTGGAATAAGAATAAATATGCATAAATAAGGAGGAGACGGACGCACGCACACACACACACACACACACACACACACACACACACACACACACACACACACACACACACACAGACACACACACACACACACACACACACACACACACACACGGTCACACGTGAGCGTGTTAAGCGGGTCCTCGCGGGGGCCGGCTGAGAACCAAAAAAGGTGTGGGGAGCCTCACGAGTGGAAGGAGAACGAGCAGATAGGGTGGGGGCTCCGTGGGACTGATGGTGAGTGGGGGGCGCACAGAGTGACGGGGCGTGCGCTGCTCTCAACTCCTACACACACCGACCGGCGTGCGTCCCTTCAACTCCTGTCTGGCGTCCACGCCGCGCACCCACCGGTGACCGGGCTGGAGGTCGGGGCGTCGAGACGCGCAGACACGGGATACCGGCGCTGACCGGACGGACGGGAGATCACCGGAGACGTGGAGCCGCCGTGTGAGCGGTGGATGAACGGAAGAGAGGCAGACGGCGGACACAAGTTAGAAGTTTCCCGGGAGAACGTCCGGTGGTCCGCTGGCAGCTGGCGGCCGTCTATGGAAAACTTTACCGGCTGAAGACGTCTCCTCCTCGGGACGCTGATGGGACTGGACCGGCCCGCGGCGTGAACTTTACAGCCCGTTTGGCATGAATCCCATCCAGTAACTGTAAACCGGTTTAGGCTGAACCCGTTCCCACTGCTGCTGACGTGAAACCGGATTCCTGAGAGGCTGCACAGCCGATGGGAAGAGATGAACCGGGACAGGGCAGGACCGGGGCCCGGAGGGGACGGCATCCAGACCATGATCAACCGGGACAGAGCCGTGGCTGGACCCGTCACGGACGCGGTCCAGACGGTGGCGAGTCGTGACCGAGCGGCACCGGCCACCGGCGGGGACGGGGTCCAAACCGTGGTGAGCCCGGTCGGCGGGGACCTGCTGGACGGAGACATCGCCGGGGAGAAGCGGTCCTTCTCCAACGTGGTGGCCGGAGGAAGAGAGGCTCAGGTCGGGGAGAACCACTCGGAACCTCCGCCGACCCACCCGGTGTTGGCCCCGCCACAGCAGGTAGAGGTGGAAAAGTTCTGGGGTGTCTGTGGAGAGAAAAATAGATCCATGTAGTGAAAGAAAGAAACAGATTGATTTTCAAAATCATTTATTCATAAAAGTCGAAGTATAAAAAAGTCACGTTGACACAAAATCCAAAAGAGATCGGAACTCACATTTCAAAAACAAATAATATAAAATGTAGAAACAAGCGTGACTTAAACCAGCCGCTGAAAACAAGTTCCTGACTCAACAGGAGCAAAAGACACCTTTGACACACCTCAAGTTCGTAAGAAAGAAAGAATGATTGGTTTGATTTTTAAAAGCACGTTTGTTTATAAAAGCCAAATTGCAGGATAATCACGTTGAAACACAAAATCCTCAAAGATATTCACGCAAAAATGAATTCACATCTCAAGAACAAACGATGGAGAAAGAAAGAAAGAAAGAAAGAAAGAGGGAACAGTTTTAAAGGAAAAGACACCAAAGTGTCGATAGAACGAAAGAAGGAACGATCTGCTTCGGTTTGTTTGTTTTTGTTTTTTTTCCGTGACGTAGGTGTTGGTTTGGTTCCGTCACACAGATGAGGCCTCAATTAAGATCTTAGCTGATGGAGACATCACAGGTTTCCACAGAGGACCTCTTCCCACGAAGATTTTCTTTTGCGGTCAAATTGATAAAAACGGTATAAAATCACAACAATTTTACATTTGTAAAAATCTGTGATTTATTTTGAAAGGTCTCTTATAGGCAATAGAATCATTAGATTTAATGTGAGTCAATAGAATCATTAGATTTAATGTGAGTCAATAGAATCATTACTTTTAATTGAGTCAAACGAGGAGAACAGAACTTCCGTTCGAACGTGGAGAATAAACACAGAATTATTATTCCGGTATTTCTAAGGAGAAGCTGCAGCTCAGGTTAATTAAATCCCGTCTTAACCTGAACCCGGATCACTCCTCTAATCACAGCTCTCATCGGATCCGAATGATTGTTCTTATCATCACATGTTAATAGGGCCCCGTGGACTCTCTGCTGGAGACAGTTTTAATATTATTAATGGGATTATTGGTGTGGACATGCTCCAGACTGCTCTCATTAATAAAGTGAACGATCCTAATCGGGGGTGTGAGGTGTGTGTGTGTGTGTGTGGGGGGGGGGGGGGGGGGCTTTATCTGCCTCATGCAGCCCCTACCTTCTGGCTTCACACACCGAAAGAAATCCATCCACGCATGTTTCTGCATCACAGACACTAACGTGGGCTTCAAACCGGTGAAAGTTCTCCAGGAGACCGACGTCTCCATTTACTTCAAAATAAGATCCAGTTTGTACCCCTGTGGAAAAAAAACACCCGGTCCGGTCTGATGGCCCACTGAGCGGTCGGTACCGGTCCGTACCGGAATCACTGTTGATCTGTTTGTTTTGTGAATAAAGTTTACCGTCCGTTTTATTAGCCGGGAAGTCTTCACAGGGGCCCATTTCAGGGGACAGCCTGTCTCAGTACTGACATGGAAAATAATACTGTTATTATTATTATTATTATTATTATTATTATTATCATTATTATTATTATTATCAATATTATTATTATTATGTTACTACTGTTATTGTTGTTATTGTTTTATTACTATTATTATTATTATTACAATTATTATTGTGGTTATTGCTATTATTATTACTAATAGCAATAGTAGTAATAATAATTATTATTATTATTGCTGTTGTTGTTGTTGTTTTTTGTTAAAATTATTCATAATAGTTCACTAACGGGCTCCGTGATTTAGACCGAGCCTAAACTCTTGGTGTCACATTAACTGTACCGGAAATATCCCAAATACGAGCCGAAGTAGCTGAACGAGCCTCAGCGAACACGTGACTCGTTACTGAAGCGTGTGTTCCTCGTCAGGGGCCCAACGGACACCGGACCACGTCGTTCTCCGTGCTGGACATCCTGGACCCCAACAAGTTCACCAGCAACCGGCGGCACCCGCAGCTGCACGCGGGCCAGCGGGGGGAGCGCGAGCCGAGCGCGTACCGGGGGGAGCACCGGAGAGGCGGAGCCGGGGAGCGCGACCCCAGCCTGGAGCCCAACAAAGGCTGCTTCGGTTCCGAGGACTTCCAGAGCAGTAAGTGTGCATTTACAGTGACGGGGGGTCGGACCCGGGTCGGGTCAAGCCGTGTTTTGTTTCCCGCTGCTGCCCACGGTCCACGGTGTGAGGCACTAACGGGGACCCACCGGCGGTCAGCGGGGACATCATTAAAATGAGAGTAGAACCAAAAAGACAACTCACAGTCCTTTTTGTACGGTCCTTTGGTCACGTGGTTGAAACACCTAAAAGTTCTGATAGGAAATCACGTGGCCTTTTCTTCCTACTTTAATAGTGGATTTATTTTTGTGTGTTACTTATTTTTGTTATTTGTACTTGTGCTTTTATTTATGACGTATATCAAGTAAACATTCTGTAGCTGAAGGGTTAGACCGGACGGATACGTCTATTGACTGGAGTGGTTCCGATCCGGCCGGAGGAGCTGGCGGGAGGCCGGCGGACAGCCGCCAGGCCTGCGCCGTGAGGCGGCCAAAGTCTGTGCGCATCCGCGCTGAAACGAGCCGCAGCACCGCTGCCGCGGCTCCGCCACAAAAAACAAAAACCAAAAAAACCAAAACACGGCGGCTCTAATCGGAACCCAATTTAAAAAGGATGCGGTAATTGGCCACGGTCCGTGCGTGTGATCGGTTTTATTGATTGGTGAATATCTGCTTCAATCAGACCTCTGCCCGCCAATCAGCTGCTTCCTCCACGTCCCACTGGTGGGTCGTCTCTGCCGGTACATTAATACAAACATTCACACTTTAATTTTATTTTTATTCTCTGTGTTTTCTGTTTAATTTTTTAATATATAGTTTTTGTTTCATTTTTTTCTGGTTATTTCAGGAACAAAATTTTAAAATGACTTTTAGGCTTTTCTACTGCAAACACCTCGGAAAGACAAAACTTAAAGGTTAAATTAAAAGACAAAAGTGACAGGCAAAACTCAGAAAAGCAGTAAAAAAAAATATATAAGGAATTAATTTCATCGAATAAATGCTGATCTTATTGGTTTAAATTAATCAGTTCTACTAGTGGACTGTTTACATTTAGGGTTATAAACACATTTGAACGAATATTACAACAGTGTTTATTAAAAATTTAATTCATTTGGTTGTTTTAAAGATATTTCTGATACATTTCTATTGCCATTATTAATAACTGATAATACTTCCGTTATTTCATGATTGGGATCAACACTTTTCTTTCGTCTGGAGGAAAACAAACTTAAATAAATAAATTACAAACCAGTGAAACGTGATTCAGATTTTAGCGCGTTCCAACATAACATCTTCATTCCGTGTGTTCTGATATCATTTTTATTAATTTAATTATGGGATCCTAAAACGGAATAAATCCAAATGTTTTATTTATAATTTAAAATTTATGTTTAATGTTTTAAAATATAATTTGTTCCATTTTTGCTGAATTTCTTTTTTCTGTTGCTTTCACATAATTTATTGTTTTATTCTAAAAATCTTGACAACTTGCTCAGTGGGTTTTCAGGCGTATTAATTTGGTAACAGTTTGAAAACATTTTTATTTTTCTGTATTGGACTCTGACATGTCGTTGTTATAGTTTTATTTCTTCTTTTATTTCACCAGCAGTGAGGCTGATCACCTGGGGCTCCTTTAACAATATTTTCTCATTTCATATATTTTTTTGTGATGAATTTTGTCATAATATTACAAAACCAAAAAAAAAAAAAAAAAACATTTTTATTTATATTTTTTGGTCTTTTGTTGCTCTGTGCCGAGTCTGAACACCTTTATTTTGCCAGTTTTTGTATTTTCATGTCAGACTTTTGAGCCCAACATCCCATCTGAAGTCACAGGAGTGATGGGGGGGTAATTTGTCCTGGGACCCTCTGGTGGGCCCTTCCAGCCCTCAAGTGTTATTTTAGATCCATCATCCTAATTAGTTACTAAATGTCTAAAGTCAAATGTTTGGCTGATAAAAACTCATAGGCCGTGATATTATCACAAAGCTTTGACTAATTGTGCGAGTAGGTGAGATGATTTGCATCTAAATGATCTCGTTAGACATTAAGGGGGCGGCTCCACTGATTTTATTGTGGCTGATTGTTGGTCACATTTAAAACTCTTATTTTGTGGTGTCCGCGGTGTACTGGCCTCACGCCTGGAGTGTCCCCCGCCTCACGCCTTACGCCACTAAGGCTCCAGCTCCAAGTGACACGTGGTCAGGAAAATGAATGAATGAATGAATTTTGTGCTGTCTTTAGAACTCACTCTGTTCTTCTCCTGCTGTCACTGCTTAGTACACAAGCATCATATACAAATGTTTAATATTGAAGAAGTCTTCGCTCTAATCGTTGGAGAACACTTGAATGTAGATTATATTGTTAATCTGGAGGGTGTGTGTTTCTGTTAATGGACACAAACCTAAGATGTTTCTGGGATGTGAGGATCAAAAAGGACAAAATGAGTTCCAGGTTGAAATGATTTTATGGTTTGACAATAGTTAAGTTTAGCATTTAACCACTTCCTAGCTGATCTAAGCACACTTCTTTGACGTGTCTCTTCAGTCGGGTCATGTAAATGTTAATCAGATCACATCCAATCAGAACCGTGTTCCCAACATTAGCACGGTGTGCTGCTGTATGCTAATCTGGATTGATAACATCCAGGATTACAAAAATGCATCCAGTTCAGAACGAGTTCACCCAGAAGGTAACGTCAGAGGAAAACAGCTGCATGACGGGTCACCAGGAGGATTCAGTGGAGGGGGCTGATTTGTTACCCCCACCAATGGGACATGTTTGCATGTTTGTGGTTGTTTGATTACCACAACTTTATTGATCATATAATTTTATTACACTGAGGGCTATTGTGTAAATATAAAGTAGAATAGAATTTGCTGTCCAAATTGTCCTGTAGTTGCTGAAATGGAGGCGGAATTTCCAGGCCTTTGGATTACCTGTTTTGCGTACTTGTTGCCCACCTGTCGAGCAGAAGCACAAAGACAGCGGCAGTATCTTGCAACCGTTTGAAAAGTGTTATTTAATAACAGTAGGAAAGGCAAAGAAAGAGAAGTAACAGAAGCTCCAAAGTAATTAAAGTAACAACCTTTAACGGGAGAGACAGAGAAAATACCCTCATCAGTCTGGGCCTATAGCAGCTTATCTAAGAGAGTCTATGTTGTGTTTAATAGTAGTGTTTATCAAAGGGGAGGGTTTTTAGTCTACTCTTAAATAAGCTAAGGGTGTCTGCTCCACGGACCGAGGCCTGGAGATCGTTCCAGAGTAAAGGAGCTAGATAGCTAAAGCTTCTGCCTCCTGCTCTTCTCTTAAAGACCTGACGGGTCACCAGAAATCCTACATCCTCAGATCAAACAGCCCTGGAGGGTGATATACTTCAATGAGATCTTCAATGATCTTCAACC
The DNA here is from genome assembly GCF_040054535.1 of Antennarius striatus. Classification (NCBI taxonomy): domain Eukaryota; kingdom Metazoa; phylum Chordata; class Actinopteri; order Lophiiformes; family Antennariidae; genus Antennarius; species Antennarius striatus. The sequence continues at coordinate 21,091,533 of NC_090785.1, read as the reverse complement.
TTACAAGTGAAGAGCTTTATATGTGATCATGAGGATTTTGAATTTTATTCTAGATTTAATCTGGAGCCAATGTAGGGATGCTAAGACAGGAGAGACGTGTTTGTTCCGTTCTAAATGGATGGATGATGTTTTTGTTCTGGTGATGGACTTTATTAATGTATAGTCTGATTCAGTTGTAATATGATGTCCTGAAACATGTTCTCAGACACACACACCATGTTGTCTGAATGAACGCCTCGTCATTAATAAACCGCTGTGATAATAAATTTTCTCATCCCTCCTCTTTCTGTCAGTTGAGCAGATTTACATTCGTCATTCATTTTTTGAGAGAATGGATATTTTTCATATTTTTTTAATTAATACAACTTTTCCAAACTTTGTGGAGTGTCAGGGCGCGCCTGTGTTTTTGTGTATTTTATGTTTTAGCATTTTTTTAATTATAGGCTGTTTGATCTAACATATTATCCTGTAAGTGAATCATTTAATTTACCCATAAACCCCTGCTGTCCTCCATCCTTGTCTCAGCATACATTTAGTTAGTTAGTAGTTAGCTAGAAAGCTAGCGTCCTGCAGTCTGGGTCGTATTCTGCCTGGATGTCTTTTCACCTCGTCTTTGCTGTGTGTTTCAGAGGAAGGCTTCGCCTACAGAAGCCCAGACGAGGATGACTATCACAGGTCTGGGACCCCAGACTCAGAGGTTCCAGACGGCCCCTACAGCAGTGAGGAGAGCAGCTCGGCTCTGCCCAGTAATGGAGACCGAGACCTGGGTCAACACAGCGACCAGGACCCCGGCAGAGACGTCCCAAGCCCCGGAGGGGGTCCTGAAGGCCAGATCACCAACGTCCAGACCAATGGTGTCCCTGGCCCACAAGGCAAGCCCAAGAGGAAGCGCTCGGGCTCAGACTCCAAGTCGGGGAAGCCCCGCAGGGCCCGGACTGCCTTCACCTACGAACAGCTGGTGGCACTGGAAAACAAGTTCAAGTCCACGCGCTACCTGTCGGTGTGCGAGCGGCTCAATCTGGCTCTGTCGCTTTCCCTCACTGAGACCCAGGTCAAGATCTGGTTCCAGAACCGCCGGACCAAGTGGAAGAAGCAGAATCCAGGAGCAGACACTTCTGCCCCAACCGGTGCAGGCGGAGCGGGAGGAGCAGGAGGTGGAGGTGGAGCAGGAGGCCTGGGGAGCCTTAGCCCTCTCAGTCCGTCGCCTCCCATCAGCGGCCACCTGGCCATGCATGCCAGCTACACAGGCCACCATCACCCGCCGGCAGGCAGCCTGGTGCAGCTGCCGTTCCTCACCGCCAGCCACGTCCTGTCGCCCTTTATGCTGGGGACGCAGAGCTACGCCGCCCCGGCCTTCTACAGCACACACCTGTAGACTGAAGCGGTCCAGATCCGGAGGAGCCCAGCAGGCGGACTGTCCACGCTCAGCACTGCTCTGCTTTTTACTACAAACACTTGGAGGCTTTAATTTCAATGGATTATTTTGATAGAATGTGAATACCTACCAGAAACTGTACATAAATCTATGTTTTAGCTCCCAACTCGAATGCAGTTTGAAACCATGTAATAGACAAATAGTTGATTTCTTTGTTTTGTAAAAAAAAAAAACAACAACTGTATGAATATTGAATGTTTATTTATGACTTAAGGAATGATGTCAGTAACGTGTAACTCCAGCTGTGGTCGTTTTCATTTCAGTTATTTATTGACTTTCTTGAAAGTTTCCATAAAATTCTTGAATGTACCAACCCCCCCTGCTCAATATATCATCCTTTAATAATAAAACCCTGACAAACGCTGACATGTCACTCTGCCAGTGTGACGATGGGAATGTGGAGCCACAGCCTCTGTGAATTTTGAATCTTCTCATGTCTGTGTTGGAAGTCCTCAGGAGCTGATGTGCCACTGTCATATTTTTACCACTAGAGGCGCCATAGAGCGCTGTTCACCTGTTTCAGCAATTGTACAGAAACTCTCGAGGAACCTTTTCTTGAGACCAAGTAAATCTTGGCTGTTATTTTTAAGCCTGTTTCTCATCTTCCACATCCATCAAACATTAAATCTATGAACGGCGAAATTGTGACAAAAACGTCCGTTATCACAACAAAGGTTTCACAAGAAACATTTCTCCAAATAACGGCTCTCCAGAGGGATCCGTTTTGTTATCTAATGGTTTTAAAGAATATATTTCACTTGTATTTGAAAAAAAAAAGTTTTTTCAGTTTTGTGCAGCTGCCATTTCATATCTGATGGAAGACTGGTTTCTCAGCTAAAACTTTCATTTTTACCATGAGCTCATATTCCTAGAACTCAACTCATGACAGTGTAAGTTCTAACATCAGGTTAATATTGTCATGATAGGGTTATTAGAGAACCCCCCCACCAGCCTGTGTTGTCTGCTACTCCTCCTCTGACATGTTTCAGTGGTTTTTACCACAAACCTTCTGAAACTTGAAACAGTGGGCTCACAGAAGGACTCTGAAAGTATGATAGGAGGTAAAAACACTTGTGGAACACACTCAGCACACCTGAAAGAAGAAGCTATCTCCTGTGGACACACAGGGGTTTAATTATGATGAGGTGATCCAGTCGAGGAAAAATACAATCAAACATCAGGGGTGGAGATTCTAAATATAAGCAATAATGGAAGTGTAAGATCCAGTGTCTTTGAAAATTAATCCAAACTGCTGAACAGTAATGAAGCAATGATGAAGAAACGGTCGACAAAATCCAAGATGACGATACTCTTTCTACAAAAGAAGTACCTCAGTTCAAAAAAGATTTGTGGAACTTCACAGCAAAGCAATTTTTCTCCAAATCACCTGAAGCAGACGGTGACTGGGTTTAAAATGTCAACCGAACTGAGCCGGACTCCATTCATAACGCCTGCTTCTGGTAAAGATTCAGCAGTGCCTGCCTCTGGTGAAGCTTCTGTAACATCTGCCTCCGGGGATGCTTCAGTAGCGCGTGACTCTTGTGAAACTTCAGCACTGCCTGCCTCTGGTGAAGCTTCAACAACGCTGCCTCATGTGAAGCTTCAGTAAGACCTGTCTCTTATAGAGCTTATATAACACCTGCCTCTGGTGAAGCTTCAGTAATGCCCGGTTCTAGTGAAGCTTCATTAGCGTCTTCCTCTGCTGTAGCTTCAGTAACGCTGCCTCATGTGAAGCTTCAGCAACGCCTGCCTCTGGTGAAACTTCAGTAACGCTGCATCACATGAAGCTTGAATTGCGCCAGCCTCTAGTAAAGTTCCAGTAGCACCAGCATCTGGTGAAACTTCAGTAATGCCCGCCTCTGGTGAAGCTTCAGTAATGCCTGACTCTAGTGAAACTTCGTTAGCGCCTTCCTTGCTGAAGCTTCGGTAACACCTGCCTCTGGTGGAGCTTCAGTAACTCCTGTCTCTGGTTAAACTTCAGTAACACTGCCTCATGTGAAGCTTCAGTAAAGCCTGGCTTTGCTGCAGCTTCAGTAATGCCTGCCTCTGGTGAAGCTTCAACAACGCCCGGCTCAAATAAAGCTTCATTAGCGTCTTCCTCTGCTGATGCTTCAGTAATGCCCGTCTCTGGTGAAGCTTTAGTAATACCCAGCTGTAGTGAGCTTCATTAGCGTCTTACTCTGCTATACTTTCCGTAACGCCTGTCTCTGGTGAAGCTTCGATAACAACTGCCTCTGGTCAATCGGTTGTATTTACAGTATTTTGAAGTCATTGTGGTCCGAAATAATGAGTTTTTTTGGTAAACCCACGGTGCACTGGCATCGGCCCAGAGTGTCCCCTGCCTCAGTCCCCTAGTCTGCTAGGGTAGCTTCCACTAGTCCCATGACATGTGACAGTGGAAGAAGTGGGTTCAGACAATGAATGAATTATTGGTTAACTCGACACTCAGTTCATGTGTGGCACAAATCATCTTTATCAGTCCTCACAACTACAAAACAAGACATGTAGAAAAATGCATAAATATCAATCATAATAAAAATTTGATTTTACTAATTTTGCAAAGGCAACAAAAGGTTGAATAACTGGAGAAACTTCATTCTGTGCTGCCTGACGGTCATTGAATTAGTCAGCAGGTGTGTGATCAGCAGAGCACTTATTCACCTTTACAAACACTAGTAACCATTCAACCTCATCAAAAAACACAAAACAGCTGCTTGAAGGTCTTCATTTACCAAACGTAAAACAAAAACACCTCCTGTCAGTCCCAACACGCTGACTGGGGGTCAGTGCAGAGTGTAGTTTAACTGTCCTAACGCTGACTGGGGGTCAGTGCAGAGCGTAGTTGAACTGGTTGGAGAACTTGTCGTGTTTCCTCCGGTCAGCTTTACTCAGGACGTCAGCGACTCGACGCATGGTGGCCCTGAAACAACGGAAAGGAGAGGAAAACATGAGGGACACTTAAAATGACAACATACAAACTCCACACACAAACATGCTAAATAAAGGAGCTACAGCTGAAGGACATTTGGCTGCCAAATATTCAGTTATTAATCCATTACTGAGGGAGGGGTTGAACAGGAAGACCCCAGCTGAATGTTCAGGGTTTATACTGAGCCTTTAATCACAGAGGTTGCTACAGAACTTACCGGATGTGTCTACTACAGGATCCACCTGGACTTGGTGTGGTGCTGGTACTACAGGTTTAGGATGAGTAGGTCTTAACGGGGCTTCCTTAAGAAACTAAAACTGGACTTTCTCCAGATCCCTAAAGCTGCTGAACAAAGTCCGTACATTCTTGAGAGATTCTGGACTACCGCACGGGACTCCAAACCCGGTCCTGATTCAGAACCACTTCTCAACACCGGATTTCATAAATATAACAAAATAAAATACGACCAGCAGAAAAACTGTTTTATTCTGAATCAAATAACAAATATGAATCCAGTTTGTATCAACTTTATTAGCAGCGTCCTCATAACGTCACACCGTTTGTTTTTGTTGGTTCTGCTAGCTTGGGGAGTTTCACTTTAGCGGTAATGTATTCTGTGTTAGCGGCCGGAGCGGCCCCTTTAAGAAGGTAGTCATGTGACCGAGGCAAGCACCTTGACAATCGTCAAGTCAAGAATGACTCAGACAGATGTGGAGGAGAGAATCCACTCATTTAGAACAAAGCCTATCATAGCGTAGATCCAGTCATGACGCTGTGGACCGGGTCCTTCAGGTCCGTGGAGTTCAGAGGACTTACTTGTTGAAGACCTTCTTCTGCAGCCTGTGTCGGGACGTGTTGCTGCTCTGCTTCAGGTCACTCAGGTGGGGGAACTTCTTCTTCTTGCCCCTCCCTTTCTGATGCACCCGACCAGAACCCAGATCCTGCCCCGTCGCCGCCTCGATGTCCCGCATGAGCTCAGCATCACGCCAACCTGCAACAGCAAACACACACTATACTGTTTGCAGGTGTTTTTACAGATCTGTGTGTTTGGATCTCTTCAATGATCTTAAACAATAAGTGAGGAAAAAGATTCTCACTTTACAGCAAAAGAACCGCAGAGTAAAAATATCCTGAATTCAACTTCATGTTATGATGTGTGATCACACAGAGCTACAGACCCTCAGCAGGAAGCCGTGGGACACAGTGTGTTAAACAACAGTCTGTTGTCATGTCTGTGGTGACGGGGGGAACGCGTCTGTGGTGCAGAGGAATGACTCTAAATGAAGAGACGTGTCCACTTCATGACGCTCTGAGGAGGAATTAGAGATAAACCTGCACTAATGCAAAGTAATTACACTGTGATGGTGATGGGCTTGAAGCCCCACTGCCCCCACTGTCAAAACACTGACCCCAGCTCAGTGTGTGTGTGTGAGGAGGGGGGTTATAAATCAAACAGTCTGACCCTGAGTCTGACTGGAACTTCAACTATCCCTCATAACACACACACACACGTACACACACACACACACACACACGCACGCACACACACCCACGCATGCACACACACACACACACACACACAGAGGAGCCGTAATTGAAAAGCAGCTGGTGTATTTAAGGGAATCATTACTGCTAAAAGAGGAGCAGCTGCATTTACATTGTTTGTTTGGGTCAAAGGTGTGTGTGTGTGTGTGTGTGTGTGTGTGTGTGTGTGTGTGTGTGTGTGTGTGTGTGTGTGTGTGTGTGTGTGTGTCCCATGATTCTGTCGCTGAGACCTTTGAGGACTCAGAGCAGGAAAGAAAGTGAAAACTAAAGATTTTAAAAATGAAGAAATAAAATATAATTAAATAAATAAATAAATAAGTAAATAAAATAAATAAATTAAATAAATTGAATAAATAAAAAAATAAAATAAATAAACCAGCAGCTCTGACATGAAGGAGCGACGCCCCCAGATGAAAGTCTGACTTTAATCAGTGTTGCAGCAGCAGGGCTCTGTCCTCCGTCAACACCTCCTGGTCCCCCCAGCTGGGTCTGTGTGTGTGTGTGTGTGTGTGTGTGTGTGTGTGTGTGTGTGTGTGTGTGTGTGTGTGTGTGTGTGTGTGTGTGAGGGCAGAGGCCATACCCCACACACACACACACACACACACTCTCACTGAGGCCTCTGGGGTTTTTAGTTGCTCAAACGGCTCTCAGCTACGCACCACTAAACACAGCCCCGTGAACGTATGAGAGAATGAACGAGTGAAGAGGAGAATCAGTTCCTGCCTGTCAGCCAGCTGAGAACGTTTGGTTTCTCACACACACACACACACACACACACACACGCACACACACGCACACACACACACACACACACACACACAAACATAAGGGTGAATAACAAAGAACAGAATGCAGGAGGGGCAGTATGGTGGCTACTTGACAACTACTGATGATCTCGTCTCCAAGAGAATGAACGAATGAACAAAACGCAGGACATGTGACGATGGGGGTGGAGCTATCTTCTACCTGCAGGTGTCTCTATGCCTGTTGGACCACAGGTGAACAGATGTGATCACAGATGAAGCAGAAGCACTCCCCAGGCCAGACGCCAAACCCAAACCGCTCCAGTCGTTGTGATGCTGGGTGGTGTGTGAGTGTGTGATGGTAGCCTCTGCACAAAGCTTGCAAATGTGTGTGTAACAGATGACGGCTGGTGTGTGTTCCAGTACCTTTAAGTCCACATGTTGTTAGTTTGTTACTGAACCTGAACCGTGTTCACCATCACATGACCTAACACACATTCTATTCATATCTAACACACACGCATCGTGTGCACACACTACTTAACACGGTAACATCGTGTGTACACACTACTTAACACGGTAACATCATGTGTACACACTACTTAACACGGTAACATCGTGTGCACACACTACTTAACACGGTAACATCGTGTGTACACACTACTTAACACGGTAACATCATGTGTACACACTACTTACACACATCGTGTGCACACTATTTAACACACACATTCACCGACGCACACTACTTAACACACTTGCATCGTGTGCACACACTACTTAATACACACATTTACATGTACACATTACTTAACACACATCGTGTGCACAAACTGAATACACACATTCATGTGCACACACACTACTTAACACACACATTCATGTGCACACACACTACTTAACACACACATTCAAAAAAAAAAGAAAGCAGGGTTCCTCCTCTGCTGACACCACCTGCTTATTCTCATCTGTCACTCAGCTTCATCAGGCGCTCCCTGTCGCCCTCGACGACCAACATACAACAAATTCTGGGAAACAGATTTACGTCTGGATGTCGCTATGGCAACTGGCATCAACTGACCTCGACCATGTTCCTCACTGAGTAGTTATCTGTGTGTGTGTGCGTGTGTGTGTGTGTGTGTGTGTGTGTGTGGCTGAATAGGTGGAGGTCCAGCGGTCCATCAGCTCTTTCAGTCCCCCCACCCCACCCTGGCTGTAAGATTGGTGTGTGTGTGTGTGTGTGTATTTTTAGGAGTGAGATTGACTCAGAGATCGATAGTGTAGTTGGTAACAAAAGATGCGATTTCACAACTCACTGGACTGCATGACCACACACACACACACACACACACACACACACACACACACACACACACACACACACACACACACACACACACACACACACACACACACACACACACACACACACACACACGTCTGTGATGACGTCTGTTATTTCTTAGCTGTGATTTAAATTATCGTTTGTTCAGGACAGAAGCAAAAACCTCCTCAGAGCTACAACAACCTGTCATCAGCATCAGTTCTGAACACACAGGAGCACAAACGGCTCCACCCGTGACTCCACCCGTGACTCCACCCGTGGCTCCACCCGTGACTCCACCCGTGACTCCACTCGTGACTCCACCCGTGACTCCACCCGTGACTCCACTCGTGACTCCACCCGTGACTCCACTCGTGACTCCACCCGTGACTCCACCCGTGGCTCCACCCGTGACTCCACCCGTGACTCCACCCGTGACTCCATCCGTGACTCCACTGGTCTCCTGCGTGGAGCTGTTCCTGAGCAGACTGGTGTCACCACCTCCATCCCAGAGACACACAACATTTACTCGTCCACTCCATCACGCTGGTTAACGACATCACTGCCTGAGACTGGGGATCCCAGCCAATCACAACAGTGTGGACCAACAGCTAGAAGGTTAGAGTGCAGTCCAGTTTAACTCCAGGGACTAGCTCACAGCTCACACTCCAAACCGGTCTGGAACTGGTCCCCCTCCAGTCCCCAGCCTGACCCAGTGGACTGAGCTGCTGTTGCCCACTAGAGGGAGCGAAGAGGACTCCACTCCGTTTAAACTACATGGAGCTGACACACCGTCTCTGTCCTGTGACCAGCACCACATCCAGCAGGACACAGAGAAACACCTTCCTGTTCCCTTCTGTCGCGCCACAGGGCAGATAATAACACCACACAGTGATGGAATATGTTTACAGTGGACAGGTGAGGACAACGGCCCAACAAAGACACGGGCACTAACGGGAAGAAAGCTTCACCAACGTCCTGGATTTGAGAAAATGTGAAAATAAAAAACAACAGAGATGTCCGCTGGGACAAAGGACAGGATCATAAAATTGTTCCCAGTCGGCTGTGTCTACATCCTGGACCAGGTCCAAACAACATGGAAGGGTTGTTGAAGGGCCGCTGGTAGATCTGGAAGACATAGAAGTGTCCAAAATGGACAAAAAGCTGATCCAATGGGTGGAAACGAGTCGATGTCTGTGAGCAGCACCAACATCTGAACAGAGAAGAACAAGGACCAGGAGAAGCAGCCCTGAAGTGTTGGTGATGGCTGGAAGTCCTTCAGTGACCAATCAGAACCTGATGCTGGAACCTCTGTTTGGTGCCGCTACAAAGAAATCTAAGAAGACGACTGCCTGAGTACAAAACGCACACTTCCTGTATGTCAGGTAAAGGCTCTGGGGGGTGGCTGGCAGTGTTCTTATTCCATCATTTGAAAGGACATTTGTTGATGATGAGATCAGTTTTCAAGATGGACCACAATGCACCTTACCACAGAGCAAAAGGACGTGACCACTGTCCTTGAAGACAGGGACTCGTTCACAGCCGTGAACAAAGAGTCTGGAACTCCATCCAGCTGCAGATCTGTGGGCAGGTTGAAGACAACGGTTCATGACATGAGTCCAACCTGCAGAGGTGACGGGTTCACAGCAGCAACAGACGGCTGGAGCTGGACTCATGAAGGACTCGTCTGTCAGTAGTTCAGCTTTGACATCATAAACACAGACTGTATTCAGCAGAGGACTGTGAGGTAAAGGTAAAGCGTGACACGAGTACGAGAGCTTTCCCTTTTTAACGACGTCTGGTCACATCGGCTACCACTTGCTTGACTGACCCACGACCGTTCTGGTGGTACTGCTTAATGTGGTCAATTGCATGAGATGAAAGCCTGAATGAACATCAGGCAACCAATCAGAGCCATACGTCCTCATCCGCCTCTAGAGCTGAACGTCCACACGTCTCCCAGCAGAACGACGGACCTCCAGGTTTCTGATCATCTCAGCTTTCAGATTCTCACGCTGTTCTGGGTATCGTATCATCAGCAGATGAGGATGGTAAAGCGTTAGCATGTGTGTGTGTGTGTGTGTGTGTGTGTGTGTGTGTGCGTGTGTGCTGGTCCTCACCAGGCTCTTCCTCCCTCTTCCTCCTCTCCTCCTGCTCCTCTCTCCGTCTGTCCTCCTCTCTGAGGGCTCGACCCTCATCATCTCTAGGAATGATCTGGCCATGGAAAGGACACTGGGGGACAACAGACCCGGTGAGGCTGTGTGGGACCTGCACCATGGGGGGGGGGGGTCCAGAGACACTCTGTGCTGCCGTTACCTTCTGGCGGTCCTGCCTCTGACACAGGCTTCCGTTACCCAGAGGGGCTTTACAGAAATGGCTGACAGGAGTGAAGCTGCCGGGGAAGGAGATGTAGCGGCTCTGGCTCTCTGCGAGGAGGTTCTGGTTCTCCACCTCCTCCTCCACCACAGGGTGGGCCCAGAACTGGTGCGTAGAAGGTAATCTGCATGAGGAGGAAGCATGAGGGTGGAAAACTCATCCTGTAAGACGCTATAGAGGGTTTTATTATATCTGAATCTGTTTTTATATCTGAATCTGTTTCACACTGCGAGACACCAGAGATCTTTGCAGACATTTTTCTCTGATCTTTCAGGAAATTATCAATAAATCACAATCAAATGAAACATAATCAGGATCTACTTGATCATTCAGCTGCTCCACAGTGATAGTGAGAAGCAGCTGAGGTACTGTAGTTTCATGTAGCGTGTGTGTGTGTGTGTGTGTGTGTGTGTGTGTGTGTGTGTGTGTGTGTGTGTGTGTGTGTGTGTGTGTGTGTTACTTGACGATCTTGCCAGCATTGGGCTGCTCCTGGCCCCAGTAATACAGGTCTAGACCAAATGGAACCACTGGAGCGTCAGCAGCCTGCTGGTCTGAACTGGACTGGGATGAACTGGGACCCGAGGAGCTGGTGCTGGAGAAGAAACACGCGGAGAAGTTCAGAACACCTGTGTGAGCATCACGTGACACAAACCCTTCAAACCCTTTACATGTAATGGTTCAAAGGGCCAAACACCTCCTTCAGGACGAGACCAGGGTCAGAGGTCGCGGTGGGCACCGACCCCTTCAATGCTTAAACAGTGATCAGTGCAGCTGTAGTGTCTCACATCCCTGGTCTGTGGAGCGCTCAGACTGATCTCATTAGCCCACTCACTAGCAGACGGACTGAAGGGGCCTGTAAATGTGCCTGTGCAGAAATAACATGATGGGACAACATGACTGATCCCTAATGAAGTCTGAAGTGATGCGGTCGAGATCTGCAGGAGAAATATTACATCATTATGTCCCGTCTGTGAGCTTCCATCTGGTCAGACGTGGTTTGTCTTCCTTGGGGGAGGAAAAAACTTCCAGTTTCAGATATCTTGGCTTTCACGTACCCATCGCTCTCAGGAGTGATGGGTAAAACTGCTTGGTGTAAAACCAAATGACGTCTGTCTCAGTGGCAAACATTAGCTGAGTTAGCCTGGTGCACACACCCCTTTAGCTGACTGGACTGTACTTGGACCACAACCTCAAATCCACCAGGAGTCCCTGCAGGCAACATAGGGGATACCGCACAAAGGTCAAAGGTCGTTCATGGCTCCAAGATGGACTGTGGACTGAGAGGGTATGGCAGGACGGGCCAGCACCAGACGGGTGACTCCATTCACGTCAAGTGTGTGAAGCCCCTGAGCTTGACTGCTTCAGTGAGTCGGAGTTTGTTGTGTGATTCTTAGTACGTTCACACAGTGATTCACTGTAGCTCGTCTGAATTTGGAAGAAGAAAGGAGCTTCTATGCAGAAAATGTGCAGTCGTACGTCAAGAAAACACCTCAAGATGTTCAACATTTGCTGATGTTTTCTTTTTCTATCAGAAGTTAATCAGCTAGACTTGGGACAGTCCAGAATGAGGTGACAGCTGAGACTCCTTCAGGTTCTGTCTGCCCCCCCCTCAGGGCTGTGAGACCACATGAAGGAGGTTCTGGTCCACGGATCACACTGGACTAATAGAGCTTTTAAATGAACATCACTGTGCTGACACACGGGGTGGGGGGAGCGTACCTGGGCTCTGAGGACAGAGCGGCGTTCTGTCTGAGGAGGCGTAGCGTGGCGGCGGCACACGTTGGGTCTTGCTCTTCTTCAGCGAGTCGTTTTAGTCGCTTGGCAACCATGGAGGAGGAAGACGAGGAAGAGGATGGAGGGGGTGGAGCCGCGGGAGCCTTGGCAGCAGGTTGCTTCATGACTGGAGCTGCTGAGGTTGAAGGAGACGGATCCAAACCTGCAACCTCAGACGAGACAGAGCTACAGTCAGAGTGAGAATTAAAACCCCCCCGGTGTGTGTCCACCTCATCTATCACATCTAGTGAACTGCAGCCTGTCTGTCATGCTGCCAGTGCGACAGGTTTAGCTGTTAGCTGACTTAAAAGTAAAATAAACATGTTGTTGATCAGACAAAAGAAGAGAAATCTCTGTGTGAACAAGAAGAAACCATCAGCGTGTTTAAATAGTTTGGATGACTTTATCATCAACACGCACTTTACTAAAAAGTGAAAATCCTCTAATCTCAACTCTGGTCTTTCTAATATGCTGGTTGTGTTGCTGTTCTGGTTCTTGTCTGAGTTCATAGTAAAGGATGAGGATGGTGAGTGTGTGTCAGAAACAATGCCGACACACTCCCTGGACCCCATCACCCCGCCTCCCCTTCTCTTCTATGGGGTAAAATACAGACTCAGTCTGCTCTGTTCAAACAACGTGGCAGCGTTTGTCCGGATGTTAAGATTCACAGATCAATGGCAGGAAATGTGTGTAGTGTGTGTGTGTGTGTGTGTGTGTGTGTGTGTGTGTGTGTGTGTGTGTGTGTGTGTGTGTGTGAGGGGGCTGTTGGAGAAACACACAGAAGACGGGGGTTAAGGGCTTTGAGAGAAAGTGAGGGAGGAAAGGCGGAAAGCTGTATTGATTTTCTGGGGTTAAGCAGGGCCTGTAATTAAAATGTTAATTTGAGAAAGAGGGAGATAGTGTCCTGACAGCAGAGAGAGGGATAAGAGAACTGATAATCAGAATGACACAAGAGGACGGAGAGAGAGGGAGAGAGAGAGAGACATACCCTAGATAAAGAAAGGAGGAGGGAGAACAGAGCTAGGCTTTCTCTGAATGAACGAACGCTGGTGCAAATTATAAGAGGAGAAATGATTAATGTGATCTGCCGGCTGAGAGGAGAATAGTCGGAGAACGATGGAAAGCAGCAGAGAAAGAGACGACGAGAAGAACCATAAAAAAGTCACACCTCCAACACTCACTAATCAGATCCTTTAAAATCCTAATGATCCTCAGATATCGGTAATCAATGTACACATTAGAACCGATAATTGTTCTGTTTCAGGTTCTATGTTTACTAGATCTACTCAGCGTAAGACATCATCAGCTTTCCCTGGCTTCACGTCAGCTTACAAAACTGTGGACAGGAAGTTGGATGATGCTTGTGGGGGCTCCAGTAGTTTAGCTAACCAGTAGACACCGGTTAACTGGTTAACAGATCACCGGGACACTACTATCAATACTAACTCAATCTGTCCAGACGGCTGCAGACTGACCCGGTTCACACTCGGATCGGATCGACGGCTCCATGCTGCCGAAGGAGATCAGGATTATTGTTGTTTGACATTCAAGCCACAAAGCAGGTTGGTGTGTGTGTGTGTGTGTGTGTGTGTGTGTGTGTGTGTGTGTGTGTGTTTTTTCACATGTTTATGTGGATCTGTGCGTGTGTGTGGGGGGGGTTGTGGGTGGTAAAAGCTGGGTGCCGGGCTAATAGAGGCTCATTAAAGAGGTTGCATTGTTAATTTGGTTTGGTCCTTTAGATCATTACCTAGCCCACTAATCACCCTGACACACTCACACTCACACACACACACACACACACACACACACACACACACACACACACACACACACACACACACACACACACACACAGCTATTTTCGATGCATCAGATACAATCTAATTAGTTTAGCGTCTAATTGATTAGTAACGGAGGGAGGTGGTAGTAGTGGGATGGGCTAACAGGTAAAGACGCTGCTCAATGGTGCACGTAAAGACTAGTGGGGGGGTACGGGGGTCAAAGGTCACCCCCAAGCTGCTACTACATGGCTGACCTAGCAATAACAGCACAGTTTACAGCATGCTTTGCCCCGGTAATAACAGAGACACATAAATACGGACACACTCTCGTGAACACATTGGCGTTTCCATCCATAGAGCGATGAATGCGTACGGCTGACGCCGTCACAGAGTTCCTGTTCGCTGTCGCCCGCAGCTGTTCATAATCACATTAACAGCATTCAAATACCCCCCATATTTAGAAAAGTGTGTTTTTATGGGGCTGACACAGCAATACGAGTGACGAGCAGTGACTTAATGACCTGAACATTTGAACTCTGACCTGGCGTGCTGCCTGCAGGCTAAACATGACCCACCAGTCCTACGCAGCCCAGATGCATGAAGCAACAATGAATGGATGTGTTGACAAGACGACATCCATCAGAGCTACACAGAGACCAGGAACCGTCACAACCACCACCTCACTCCAAGGCACACACACGGTTAACAGTCACAACAACAACACTGCCACGCTAACGTTGCTAACTCCCTTGTTGTGAGCTCGTCGGGCATCTCTGGCACACCAAGATGTTTCGTTCCAGGGCGACGGGTGCGGACTGACTGATTCATGCCAAATGTTTTAAACAAAGATAAATGAAGACAAGCGTGTGAGGAAAGGCAACAAGAGTAAACCAGACATAACCACAAGCAGAACATCAGCTGAGACCGGATCTCGTTCTTTACTACCTGTTGGCGGATGGATACAACAATAACATCGATCTCATTGGTGGAGTTAAGACGTAGCTTGTGTGTCCTAGTGACTTTTGCATTTGTTTTCATACTTTATCATTGTTTACATAACTTATATATAATTAATTATACACAAGTTAAGTCTGTATGTCTGTTGGTTGATTAAGTGTTCATTTTTTTATCATCTAGAGCAGTGGTTCTTAACCTTGCTGGAGGTGCCGAACCCTGCCGGTTTCATACGCTCACTCACCGAACCCTTCTTTAGTAAAAAAAATTATTTTTTTTTTCCAAATTTAAGACATAAGTGTATGTGTTACTGGTGTATTTAATGAATTGTGCATTAATGTCACCTTTTTCAAAGAACACAACCAAGACAGTGCATGAACTCACATGAAATGACCTACCTGTAAATCAGTGTGACTTCTGCTGTTGTTATAGAGACCATTTCAGATATGTGTGGTTTCACCTTGACAAGTGTTACTCTGATGTCATTTTCACACCAAAGTCTGTTTCTGTTGTTTTCCATCAGCTTAAGGAAGTGTTCCTTTATTTTTGCCAGTGCGAGACTAGAGTTGCTCAACTTGACATTCAGATCCTGCAGAACACTGACTCCCATCACGTTCCGTTATACAGTACATGTAAATTCACGTTGCACATATTCGTCCAACCACTTTCTTTTTTTGCTCAACACAGTTACTATTAATTAAAATATGAATAAAGCAATCAGATGACGTACCATCATGACAGTTGTGAATCAACTACTGAGTGCGCAAAATCCCCTGTAGCACTGGTAGGATAATCGATGTAGTGTGATCACCTGTACCAGTGATGGCTAAGGGGGCGTGTCATCATTAATTGACACGATGTGTCAAACGTACACAGTGATTCGTGTATGTTCAGCATACCTCCATCTCCGCCGAACCCCTGAGACCGACTCACCGAACCCCTAGGGTTCGATCGAACCCAGGTTAAGAACCACTGATCTAGGAGGTTTGTGGCTTTATTACAAGATTGAAACAGATTACAATGATTTTAGTTATTTTAAATGGGGAGATGTTTGACCTACGAATTCAGTCTTGAAACGAATTCAGCTCGTATGTCAAAGGACTACTGTATTTGTTCTGGAAATTAAGGTTTTCTTTTTTTTAAATTATGCAGAGCATGTTATAACTAAACTGTTCACTACTAGAAACGAGATGCTGAATGTCAGAAATCTTTTACAGAGAAACATGTCAGAAAACGGCTGAGGCATAAAACCTAAAGACACACACACACACACACACACACACACACACACACACACACACACACACACACACACACACACACACACACACACACACACACACACACACACACACACACACACACTTTGAGCCATGTTCATATGAATAAAGCCATTTAAGAAGAGCTTTACCTGCACAGCACCAGCTGTATGTTTGAAGTGTGTGTTTGTAGGGAGTGTGTGACTCTTAAAAGATTAGGGCAGCAGCAGGTCTGCTTTGGAGCTTAACCTCACTATTTATGCACGTGTCTATAGGGATAGCTGCGTGTGTGTGTGTGTGTGTGTGTGTGTGTGTGTGTGTGTGTGTGTGTGTGTGTGTGTGTGTGTGTGTGTGTGTGTGTCTGTGTGTGGCTGAACTCACCATATTCTGCTCGTAGATGCTCTGGAATGTGAGGCTCATAGCCTTCTTTTTCTGGAACCTCGTCAAAATCATCCTCATCTTCGTCCTCCTCTCCATCTGCAGAAGCCTTCATCTGAGGAAGAAAGAGAAGGGCAGGTTTAGACTGTGTTCATTTCAAAACCAGAACCTGAGCTGTTCTGCAGCGGCGAGACACATCAAAGTGATCTGTGGAGGAAGAAGCAGAAAGATGTAGAGGAAAAGATGAAAAGAGGAGAAAACAAAGCAGGGGCGTCCACCTCAGCGCCCTGGTTCAGAACCGACCCACAGAACCCTCTCAGACGTACGGTACAGAACTATAACGACAAGGAGTGAGGAGACACACACTGATCTGACAGCAGATGATGACTCCTCTGACACAGACAAGACTCTTTATTTCCTTCTCAGCTGAACCAGCTATAAGCATACATTCATGTAGGCCTGTAGTCCTACCCTTCAGTGTCCTGCACTAAGCTAGAGAGTGGACTGGTCCACCTTCAGTCAGAGGACCACACCTCCACCGCCGCCGGTCTGCAGTCTGCAGTGATGATGAGCTCCTATCAGCGTTAAGTACAATTTACTGTTTTCATTTCCTACAGGGGCTGTTAGCCACTGGCTGGGCTACAATACTCCTATACACACAGAGGTAATTTACAGTGTGTGTGTGTGTGTGTGTGTGTGTGTGTGTGTGTGTGTGTGTAGGTGCGTGTGTGTGTGTGTGTGTGTGTTTGTAGGTGCGTGTGTGTGTGTGTGTGTAGGTGCGTGTGTGTGTGTAGGTGTGTGTGTGTGTGTGTGTGTGTGTGTAGGTGCGTGTGTGTGTGTGTGTAGGTGCGTGTGTGTGTGTGTGTGTGTGTGTGTGTGTGTGTGTGTGTGTGTGTGTGTGTGTGTGTGTGTGTGTGTGTGCCATGCCTTTAACTGTTCAGGACACACATTTCAGTGGAGCAGCATAATAATGATAGTGATTAGCATTATGAGGAGAACAATCTCACGTTAAACTAACCTCTCAGGTTTTTTCATTAGTGTGTGATACCCTGTGTGTGTATGTGTGTGTATGTGTGTGTGTGTGCCAGACAGAGATAGAAATGCAGCTGTGTTACTGCTGATAAAGCCCATTTGGATGCTAAAATGACTCCATAAATGACGAGCCTTTAGAAGGTTATGACTCCACACATGACCCACAGGACAGGCTCTGTGAACACTCCATAGTACGACACTCCATAGCACAACACTCCATAGCGCGACAATCCATTGCACGACACTCCATAGCACGACGCTCCATAGTACAATGCTTCATAGTACGACACTCCATAGTTCGACACTCCATATGACACTCCATAGTACGACACTCCATAGTAGGACAATCCATAGTAGGACAATCCATAGTACGACAGTCCATAGTACGTCACTTCACAGTACAACATTTCATAATACAACACTCCATAGTAGGACACTTCATAATACTACGCCCATAGAACGAATCTCCATAGTATGACGCTTCACATTACGACACTTCATAGAATGCCGCTCCATAGTATGACGCTTCATTGTACAACGCTTCATAGTACAATGCTATATAGGATGACACTCCATAGTATGATGCTTCATAGCACAACACACTATAGTACGATACTCCATAGTACGACGCTTCATAGTACAATACTTCACAGTACGACACTTCACAGAACAGTAATCCCTCACGTATTCATGCTTCAAGATGCCCGGCTTCACTACATCGCATATTTTTTGTAGGCAGTCACGTGATACAGAAGGCGCATGCTATTGGCTGATAGCATCCTGAGGTTGTTTAATATCAGTATGGGGAGGGTTCATATATGTATATAATACCGTAAAAATTAAAATAGTTTGTCACTATATCGCGGAATTCTGTTTTTTGCAGGTGGTCTTGGAACGTATTAACCGCGAGTAACGAGGGATTACTGTACAACACTTCTTAGTACGACATTTCTTCAGTCAGTGAACAAATGAAGCAAAATCTGTCGTCCTTCAGATCAGCCACAAGGACGGAGGCCGGGTGGTACCAGGTGCTCCACCATCGGTCGACTCCCACTCACGTGTGGGTGTGGATGAATGTGGATTTATCGTCACCATCTCTAATGACAAGCACCTCCCGGTGTCACCGCACAAGTCTACACGTAACGTAACTGTGATCATGAAGCCAGAGCTCTTCTGACTGCAGACCATCCTTTAATCCACCACAGGGAACGCAGACCTGATGGTGTCGACGCCTCGAACGATGGCTGACAGGCTGGTGTTAAACAGCAACAATTTAAACACCAGAGAAAACTTTCTCCATTACACTGGTTCAGACTCACACACACATATAGTCCCTATAGGGTTTCTGCTCGTCTGCTTTAATGCCGGCTGCTTTATTCTGCTCTGATCAATGACATAAGACCAAGAAGTAATCACCCAGCTGGAGGAAAATCTGGCCCCAACATCATCCCTTTCCCCCTTCTTTCTGCTTCTTTGTCTCTAATTCACCTTAATTTAATCCTGATAGCATCGAATATGTCGGCCGGCCTGGCAGAGCTGTAAGTCTCACAGTAGAATTAGCTTTCTTCCAGAAACATTTTGCTGACGGGAGCGCAGCTAAAATATGGCCTCTATTCCCCCACATGGCTGCACGGGGGACTGCTTTGCATTTTAACAGAGCTTTGGTTTATTCTAGGGGACACACACAAGGAGGAAATCACCCCGCAGCAGATAAAAACTGATTCTCCAACGGAAAAACTCACGTTTCAGCAGACTAATTAGATGTGATGGTTTAAGTAAAGCAGGGCTATGTGTCACTGTAATAGGAAAACGACAAGACAAATATCGGTACGTTTAACATGAAAAACAGGCCCAGATAGATATAAAAAAGAGTTCCTGTACAGACCTGAATAAATAAAAAAGTTGTTTAAATAAAACAGGGCCATGTGTTACTGTAATGACAATAGTTATTCAAAGATAAAACATAGCAGCTTCTTAAAGAGGAAATAGGATCGACGGAAAAGTAAGTAGTTGTTTAACACCCAAATAAAGAAGGGCTCACATCGCTGCTTTTTGCAGATGTGGTCCTGTTTGTGTTGTCGGCCTGTGACCTGCAGCACTCACTGGCCTGGTTTGCAGCTGAGTGTGACATGGTAGGGATGAGGATCAGCACCTCCAAATCTGAGGCCATGGTCCTCAGCAGGAAGACGGTGGACTGCCTTCTCCGAATGGGGAATGAGGTCCTTCCACAAGTGGAGGAGTTTAAGTATCACGAGTGAGGGAACAATGGAACGTGAGATTGGACGGAGAATTGGGGCAGCAGGAGCGAGGGAGTAGAGTCGCTGCTCCTTTGAGGTGGTTTGGGCATCTGGTGCGGATGCCTACGGGGCGCCTCCCTAGGGAGGTGTTCCTGGCACGTCCAGCTGGGAAGAGACCTCGGGGAAGACCCAGGACCAGGTGGAGGGATTATATCTAAACACTGGCCTGGGAACGCCTTGGGATCCCCCAGTCAGAGTAGTGGATATGGCTGGGGAAAGGGAGGTTTGGGGCTCCCTGTTGAAGCTGCTGCCACCGCGACCCAAACCGGATAAGCGGAAGAAGAGGATGGATGGATTGAACGGCCAGGCTCAAGTGTTAGTCTGACAAACGATCAAGCTTCAATGTGCAGCAAAACCACTGTGACACCTCAGCAAGACCACGGCCATGGCAGGGTGTCAGTAACAAAGGAGGTGTGTGGAGGTGGCAGCTTTAAGCAGCTCCTCCCACCCAACCGATTCACCATTATGTACTATTAAAATAAAGTACAGAGTATTTGTCATTTATTTACAAAAGGTTTCTTATCATTGACTCCCCACCACTGATCACCAAGCAGAAGCTTGTGAACACAAATGTGTTCTTGCACAAGAGTTGTGGTTCCCAGTCATTCGGTTTTCCTCTCTGACGTGTTATTCGCCACTGAACAGTTGTTCTAACTTCACTGTCCATGATGTAACCTTTACCAGACCAGACTGGTCGGACAAGAGTCACACTCTTCAAGTTGTAAAAAACTATCAACACATTTTTATCAGTGACGTCTCACATCACGGACCAATTCTGAAGTAGCCAAGCCTAGCCCAGCCCAGCCCATCCCATCCCATCACCCCGGAGGGTTTTTGGGGCTCCACAGACGACCCTCAATGAAGAACAGAGGGCTGCACAGTGACACACAAACTGATTCCATAGTGAAAGTGTTTTCCTGATGTCTTGAGTGTCCTGAGTGATTCCTCTGAACATCGGAGTCCAACTCGGACCACAAACACCGGCCTACTGATGGGACAGGGAACACACCGGAAACGTCAGTGTTGAACCTGTTATTAAAAGCCTGAAACAGGTGGATGCCATCGTGGAAACATCATGTTAACATCTGGATGGACGTCCACATACCAGTAATGTGACTTATAAAGACACACGAGCCAAAGACAGACAGATACAGATCAATGAAAATCACTCCAACTACAAAACCTCACCACCACAGGTGCGTTTTTTCAGCATCTACAGCACCTCACCCTCTCACCCCTCCTCCCTCTTAAATAGCACTCTTATCCTTTATTAAATGATGTGAGGGCGCCGCCTCGGACAACTGCTCCCCCAACTTCATTTGTCTCTTGGCAAGTTTGATGGCGCTGCGTTTAAAAAGCCATTCAATCTTATAAAGCAAAAATTAAATGTAGTCGACTGTGATGGGCACTCAGTGCATCTGCTATTTATATGCTAATGTACACTCAGCCCGCCAAGGTCTGGCAAATTATTAGTGTACAGCCATAAGTCAGGTGTGTGTCAGCGAGGGGAGGGGCAGGTTATCATCATACACACTCACACAGAGGGGGAGGAAGAGAGGAAGAGGAGGAGGAACAGAGGAAGAGAGAACACAGGAGAAAGAGGGAAATACGGAGCTGAAGACTCAACTGATGTTTCCATCGTCTCCTCAACAAGTTAATATCGCACACAAACACACACACACACACACACACACAAAAACACACACACACAAACACACACTACATTTAAGGCAGAGGTGTGAGGTATCTTTTTGGAAAACTGAGCGTCTCTAATGGCTCCATTATCACAAACTATTCCCCTGAAGAGTGTAAGTGAGAGACGTTAACTTAATGAGCACATTACACACACTTTCATAAATACACACCATCTCACAGAATGTTACACACACACACACACACACACACACACACACACACACACACACACACAGACATAGCTCTGTGTGAGCTCAGACCACGACCGTCGTGTGACTTCATAAAGAAGTATTTTTTAATAACTCTATAAGGTGTTTTGTGTTTGTGGAGGACAGGAGTCCCACCGACTGCTGAAGCGTTCACCACAGCCAACTCCCTGAACCAGCTGACAAAGACCACAAGGACCTGCCGCCCCCTGAAGACCACCTGAACTGAGGAACTCTTTATTGATGGCTGGACTAGCGCAGACAGCCCAACTCGACCAGTTGCTAATGGCGGCGGTAACATGGTGGTCTTTTTAGCCAAACAGATTTTATAAATCTAGATGAAACCAGGACTCACCGAGCCAACCCTCCCAGTGAGTTGCACCACATTTATCATCAGTTCACAGCTGGTTAGTGGTATTTGAGTTTTTGTTGCTTGTGTTTCCTTCCACATCTAGCACTGCTGGTTTTTATCATTGCCACTGTTTAATGGGTGCTGCGTTGTGTGAGAGGGACAGGAAGTCCATAGTGATTCATTTCCACATATTTACAGACTAATTAGGCCAGGCGCGTCCACGGAGTCTGACCTGCTCAGGGCCTGATTTGCCACAACATTCCACATCTCTATTACCACCTTGCACTCCTATTTATTACTACCTAGAGAAGATCCCATGGGATCCCCCACTAATGAGCAAGAAGCTTCCCAGTGCCTCACCCCTTCACGCAGCTCCTTCTTTGCTGCATTACCCCATTATAGTGGTCCACCCCCCAAACACTCACACAGACGCACCCTTTGTCTCCGGGGAGCAGTCAGCTCCTATGATGCATAGGGTGACATCTTCATTCCACTAACCGAGTCTGGCAGCTCTATTAGCTGGCCTGAAGCTTCCCAAACCCTTCCCTGTCAACAAGCCCATTCCCAGCTGTCGGCTCCAGTTCCCCCTCCCAGTCTGTCTCAATCTGTGATCGAAACAGTCATGATTAGACCTCCTCGCCCACTGCAAAGTGAAATTACACAGTGCTGTCCTTCAGTTTTAGTGGGGACCTCTGAAAGCACACCTCGAAACAGGTGCAGCAGCCATGCAGAGACCCCTGGGGGGTTCTGATGGAGCCAGGTCCATCCCATGGTCACAGAGACCAGGCTGGGAGAAAGATCACACACACACACACAGACACACAGACACACAGACACACACACACACACACACACACACACACACACACACACACAAACACACACACACACACACACACACACACACACACACGAACATACACCCCCTGTCGGCCCCATGGGACCCATCACTTCCAATCTGGAACCCGCCTCCGTTCACATTATCAGGCCGTGATGGAACCAGACTGTGTCCACGGTGATTTAGTGGATTTTAAAAATGACACAGGATGTCTTATTTACGAAACGGGGTCAAACCAAATAAATCAAATGAAACTATCTCTCCCCACCACTGCACATTTCAGGGTCCTGATGTGGCTGAAAAAGCTTTGGGTTAGCTGTGATGCTACGCTGCCATCAGTCAGGAGGACCATCAGGAAGACCATCATGGTTCACAGTTCTTCATGTTCTAATGTTCTCACCTCATCACTCCAAATCACAAGGCCTACATCATTCCTTAACCTGGTATTTTACTGGATTTCCCATAACTGTGTGAAATCTCTAAAACGACATGTGTCAGTCAAGCACAGGGATGTTCATCCTTGGAAGAGAATGCAGCATTTAGCCCTTTTCACAGATGGCACTACCGCAGCTCAAGGTAGCTGCAAAAACTACTCCCTAAATTTAACATCATACTTCATTGCACAGAACACAACGTCATTTATGCATCGACATTAGTGGAAAAACAACTCATCTCATAATAACAGCAATAAGGAGAATTTTTGATGTGACCTGGTCATGTCTGTTCCCCTCCTATCTCCTCAATGACGTCAGCGTTCCGTTCTCCTGATCCTGAATCCAATCTCTAGTCCTGGTTTATAGTTTAACATTTACATTTTTCCAGTGAGATGCTGAAACCAAATGCAACAAGCAAATAACCAAAGACGTCAAGCCAAGAAAGTCAAAGGTAAGGATTCCTTCAGTGGGTGTAACTGAATTAGAACTGAGCTTTACTTCTTCTTTATTCTTACTTCTTGCATTTATTTCTCAAGGTTTATTTTCTGCACATACTTTTACAGTTCCTTTTTATTTAATGAACAAAAAAATGATCCAAAACTAAAAATAATAATAATAATTTACTGAGGTGCAAAATGCCAAGAGTCCTTCTGAACCTAATTCATGATGATGAACAAGAAGAGGCAAAGAACAACAGATCACTGCAGAGAGAGATACATCGATAGAATGAAGGTAGATGAAAAGGAGGAGAGTCAGAGGAGAGAAATAGAGGGATAGTCTTTCTTTGTTTATCTCCAGTAAGAAACAGGCGGCCACATCCATTGTGCTGTGATAAGATGGGTTATCAGCAGTAAACAAGGCCTGGGTCTGTATGAATGGAGCCCAGAGTGACTGAATACACTCTTAAAAACAGATATGTTCAAATAAGTCTCAGTCTTATCCTTGCCTAAACAACAGCCATGTTTCCAGTTAGCAGCACTCAGAGGATGCATGTGTTTCTTCTGGATATAGACCCATTAGACATTCCAACGAGGGTCCTCTGGAGATGGCAGATCCCCCAACCCCCACAAAACACCTCACAGCAAACGCATCAGTATAGAGAACAGCATCCCTCCGTTCCTCTGGTGAATCCGGAGTTCTGCATGCTGTTGTGGACAGACGCCATGAAGAAGACCAACCTTCAGAAACTCTTAACACATTCAAACCTCAAACAGGCACAACTGTTTGGAAAATGAATGTGTCTAGTTGTCTAGTCACTCCAAAAAACCAGTAGGAGAAGAAAGTCAGACATGTGTCGAGATGCTGCCGCGATTTAAAGGTGTGGCAGAGCTGGATCAAGGTGGAGAAGACGCCATGAAGGGAGGAGAACATTCAGAGAACCTCAGTCAGAGACTCAGAATGCTTTGCTAGAAAGCTGCAGCCCCCAAAGGCTTACAATTTGGTGGTGCACACAGCGAGGTTTTAAGACCAAAGGAATCTTGCGTGAATCTAAGAACTTCCAAAGATTCCCCTTCTTTGTGTGTGTGCACCTCGAGAACTACAAACGACTGCAGTTTATTAGAATTCATGTCAGAGGAACTTGATCAGCTCCTTCTTCAGATCAGATCATCTGTCAGCATCAGTGGAGTCATGAGTGATACACGTCTGTGGTGATTGGTCAGGTGGACGAGCACAGTGATTGGCTGAACAAACGAGACGTTGCAGAGCGTAGAAACAGATTTTTAAAAACCTATTAAACATCAGCTGTAAAAACAGCTTCTTGTACCAACGAGCTAAAACTGGACCAGCACAGCTGTGTGACAGCAAATGAATCCAGTCAGAAACCAGATTTGATGCCTTTTCTCTACACAACAAGGCTGGAGCTTGTTGACCTGCCGTGACTCCATCAACAGGATTCTTCACACACATGTCCACTTGGCAAAATTAGCTTTGTATGTTGGGACGTATCCATCCACAAAGAGTCAGCGATGAACAAACCGTCTTGTGGCGTGTTGTATTCTCATGTAGACGCTCCGGCAGTCGCTTGTCCCTGTATCTCCCATGAGCACGCCTCTCTATCTGCGTGTGGAACACTCCAGCTCCTTCGTGATGGTGGACGGGACTGAGAGGCCCGTCGGGACACAAACCAATTGCGTAGTGTGTCAGTGGCCCGATAGACAGGACCCAGTAATGGAAGGCCTTTAAGGCTAAAAAGGAAAAGCTAATTATGATAAAGGGGCTGTAAGTTGTGTGGTTATCGCGGCGCTGGGCTGCTGGTGCAGCAGACTGGTCCTGACAGTGATAACCAGGCAGAGCCAGACACCCGGCGCTCTGTCACTGTCATCTGCTCTGTTCAGCTCCGGTGGATCCACACGCTACAACCTCACGCCTTCTCTCTTCAAACACACTGGTCACCTAAAACATGAGGCTGCAGGCTTCTGTCCATCGCACTCAGCACTCAGACGACAGCGGTTTAACCTCACAAATCACACATTAGTCTGGGGTCTTTTCAGAGGACAACCACTGGGTTAGCCTGTGCCACCATTCTGGACCGGAATAAGGAGAACCAGCATGATGCTAGGCTACATCAATAACCAGCTCCACTCATAAGCTGTCAGCCAGGGGGTGTGTGTTAGTGGTGGAGAGTGGATGAGTGGGTATCCCCTCCCTTCCACTCCACTCCCCAGTGACTTCTCTCTGAGCTGATGCATTATGCATCATGGCTGTGTCTTGCTATCTCTCCGTTCCCAAATGTTTTCACTGTTAATATTTCCATCATCCCTCCTCCGCGTCTGCCGTGACGTGTCCCTCTGGGAAACACCAGAATGAACGTAACTTTAAAGATGACAACTCTGGGAGAGGATTTGAAAACTAACACCCAGCGAGAGGGTTTCACTTAACCAGCAGTGGAATGTGGTCAAACAGTTTCACTTCATCTGTTCTTACTGAACACGTGTGGAAAGGAACACGTTAGAAACCGTTTGTTTTCGTCAGCAGGAATTTCTACATTTCTGAAACACCGTGTTCCTGCTGGCACTTCACTTCATCTCCACAAGGACTTCAACATGATCTGGTTCCTCATCAGTTCCCCGTCTCCTTGGTTCCCTGTCTCAGTGGTTCCGTCTCTCTAGTCCTGTTTCTGACTGGTTCCCTGTCTCTCTGGTTCCTGGTCTCTCTGGTTCCCAGTCTCCCTGTCTCTCTGGTTCCCAGGTTCACTGTCTCACTGGTTTCCTGTCTCACTGGTAGACTGGATGCTTTCACCACTAGATGGTGTGGATCCCAGCAAAGACCCAGACTCAGTCCAACACAAGCTTAGTTTGACAGTGGATGTCTTTTAGTACTATGTACGTAGACACATCTTCTCCTCGACCTGAACGACAAACTGCACCCAAATGATGTTAATCTGCTGATTTTGTGTAAATTGTTCAT
Organism: Antennarius striatus; assembly: GCF_040054535.1. Classification (NCBI taxonomy): domain Eukaryota; kingdom Metazoa; phylum Chordata; class Actinopteri; order Lophiiformes; family Antennariidae; genus Antennarius; species Antennarius striatus. The sequence goes on along the minus strand of NC_090785.1, from coordinate 21,064,774 downwards.
CTGCTATGACAACGTTCATATTTAACATTTGATTATAATGTTCTTCAGTATCGTTAGCACTATTTCCTGATGACAGTGATGCTGAAAAGAGACAATCACTAGATAGCAAAGCAGTAAAAGGACATCTTCCACTGTCAACAACATGAAGAACGTGTATTCTCACCTGTTCATGATGTAGCTGTAAATATAAATAACTTCCAGCTTAAATGAAAGTTGAACAGAAATTCTGTTTGCTGTGTGGAGGCAGTGCTTCGTGGTGTGAGGCTGCCACCTGCTGGCCACTCCCCATACCTACTGGACAGGACCAGGAGCCAACAGCAGTGCTACAGCAGGACGTATAGAACTCACCACTCTGCGGACCCTGGTCTTGTAGTCAATGTGAAGGTCTTGGTGTTTCTGCAGGGCAGCTTCTAAATCCCTCTTCAGATCCAGAGCCCTCCTTAAAAGCTGCTGGTCAGCGCCTGACTTGGTGAATACCTACAGAACAGAGGGATCCGTGGTGAGAAGGCTGGGAGGACCGGAGGGTTATTTTACAATGCTAGGATGCACAAGGAGCTGTCAGCATAGTCCATCATGTTGTAAACATAGAGAATAGACACTGGTAACTACGTCACAACAGAAAAGGATCAAAGTTCATTAAATATGCGCAGAGGATACACTCTTGAGATTAAGTTTTTAATGTAAAAAGCAGCAAAAAACCAACTTGTTGATCATAATGTGATCGATATCACACTGAACGTTCCACCAAGACTGAGGGACGTGAACACTAATCATGTGGGGATTTGTTGCTGTGGATCAGGGAGAGAAAAGTGATTCAGGATTAACTTTCCATTTATTAATTTGTTTTCAGTGAAGATGAAGACCTCTGCCAGCTGACGTAGCCTTGGCGTCGCTGAGGGGCCCACGTCAGTGGTAGCAGAGATACTGCTGCATCCTGGTCCTGCTGGAGGTCTCTCTCCTGGTGTCAGAGCAGAGGTCCACCCAGGGGGGGGCAATAGTTTGAATAGAGATGTTTGGGCAACAGTCTCTGATTTTCTGCTGCTCAACCAGCACGGACACCATCTGTTTGCATCACTATCCTGCCCTGGACATTATCCAGGAGCAGCCATAAGTCTACGTCCTCTCCTCACCTCAGCGACAGGTCAAACTGACCTGCCCATAAGTCATCAGCATTCATCACCTTACAATGAATCTGCTGTTCCAAGTGTTTCACAGCAAAGCTGAAAAGTTCCAATAATTGGAACAAAATAATCCAATTATTAATAATCCAAAAGACTCATTGCACCACCGTAACGCCTCTTAAATCTTTACGGAGAGACAAACACAACCTGAGCAGTAGTTATTGGGATATAACTGAGTATTCTCATTGACTATCTACCCCTCTGAGCTGTGTAGGACGGTACCCACCTGAACCCAACCCTGAACAGCTGGAAGATGCTTGGTCTTCATCAGTTTACAAAGCTCAATCACCGTGGAAACCACTGCTTCATTATCCTCCGTCTCCTTCACATGAACATCTGCAAGAGAGAAGGCAAAAAGAATTAAATGTGAAAAAACGATCCCTTGTCATGATATTCCCGGTAAATGACTGCAGAATGAGTTCAATCCCTGATGCCACTTCCATGAGACACAAAAATGTTTTAAACAGTCTATCAGAGTGTGGGAAAAGGTAATACAGATAGAAGGTGGTTTAATATCAGTATGGGGAAAGTTCCTAAGTGTTTAAATTATTGAAAATAATAAGATACATGGTTTGTCGCTATATCGCGGAGTTGGTCATTCGCGTGTGATTCCTGGAACATATGAACAGCAAAGAACAAGGTTAATGCGTTCCAGGAACAACAGGCGAATAACAAATTCCGCGATGTAGCCATTAACTACTTATCTTATTATTTACGATAATTTAAACGTTTATGAACCCTCCCCATACTGATATTAAACCACCCTCTATCTGTATTACCTTTTCCCACACTCTGACAGACTGTTTAAAGCACTTTTGTGTCTCATGGAAATGCCTTGCGTTCCGAGACCCACGGAACATAGTGCACTTCCGTATGCTGTCAGCCAATAGAATGCGCGTATGGGGTCACATGACTACCAACTAATAATCTGCGATGAGCTGAAGTTGCGAGTGTTGATGCACAAGGGCGCACTGTATATTTATACTTTATATATATATATATATTATATATATATTATATATATATATACACATATACACACACACTGTATATATACACTCACCGGCCACTTTATTAGGTACACCATGCTAGTAACGGGCTGGACCCCCTTTTGCCTTCAGAACTGCCTCAATTCTTCGTGGCATAGATTCAACAAGGTGCTGGAAGCATTCCTCAGAGAGTTTGGTCCATATTGACATGATGGCATCACACAGTTGACGCAGATTTGTCGGCTGCACATCCATGATGCGAATCTCCCGTTCCACCATATCCCAAAGATGCTCTATTGGATTGAGATCTGGTGACTGTGGAGGTCATTTGAGTACAGTGAACTCATTGTCATGTTCAAGAAACCAGTCTGAGATGATGATCATAAAGGGATGGACATGGTCAGCAACAATACTCAGGTAGGCTGTGGCGTTGCAACGATGCTCAATTGGTACCAAGGGGCTCAAAGAGTGCCAAGAAAATATTCCCCACACCATTACACCACCACCACCAGTCTGAACCGTTGATACAAGGCAGGATGGATCCATGCTTTCATGTTGTTGACGCCAAATTCTGTCGCAGCAGAAATCGAGACTCATCAGACCAGGCAACGTTTTTCCAATCTTCTATTGTCCAATTTCGATGAGCTTGTGCAAATTGTAGCCTCAGTTTCCTGTTCTTAGCTGAAAGGAGTGGCACCCGGCGTGGTCTTCTGCTGCTGTAGCCCATCTGCCTCAAAGTTCGACGTACTGTGCGTTCAGAGATGCTCTTCTGCCTACCTTGGTTGTAACAGGTGGTTATTTGAGTCACTGTTGCCTTTCTATCAGCTCGAACCAGTCTGGCCATTCTCCTCTGACCTCTGGCATCAACAAGGCATTTCCGCCCACAGAACCGCCGCTCACTGGATATTTTTTCTTTTTCGGACCATTCTCTGTAAACCCTAGAGATGGTTGTGCGTGAAAATCCCAGTAGATCAGCAGTTTCTGAAATACTCAGACCAGCCCTTCTGGCACCAACAACCATGCCACGTTCAAAGTCACTCAAATCACCTTTCTTCCCCATACTGATGCTTGGTTTGAACTGCAGGAGATTGTCTTGACCATGTCTACATGCCTAAATGCACTGAGTTGCTGCCATGTGATTGGCTGATTAGAAATTAAGTGTTAAGGAGCAGTTGGACAGGTGTACCTAATATAGTGGCTAATATATATGTATTTACACATATAGATAGATACACATACACACAGACACACATATATGCAGATATGCAGGTGATTCCTCTGACTCCCAGTGGGTTTCCCAGCATGTCCTGGGATGTCCGTGCTGAGGCTGTGAACCCTGGGTGTGGACGTGTGTGGATGTTTACCAGTGTTGTCTGTCATGTTGGTGCCGCATCACTAGTGAGTGGTACTCACCAAGACTGAGGTCCAGGTCCAGAGTGTAGGAGTGAGAAATGAGACCCGAGTTCCGAATAAAAGCATTTTCATCCTTCTCCTCTTCTTCTTCACTACTTTCTTCCTCCTCCTCTTCCTCCCTCAGCACTGTCTCTGTGTCTCCAGTCTTTTCTCCTCCCTTCTTCTCCTGCTCCTCACTACTCCTCTCTTGCATCCCTCCTACTTCTCTGTCATCCTTTAGGTCTTTGCTACAGCAGGGCTGGTCTTCAACCGATGGAAGCCCATTGGCTGGTTGGGGGTTTGGTGAGCTGCTATTGGTTGATGTGAATTCGCACTCAGGGAGGAGAAGTTTCATACAGGCTTCCATCTCTGTCAGCGTTGCCTGAATCTCCTGGTAGGACTCTGACAGAAAAAGAACAGGTCATGTGTAAAAAGAACTCCAGCAGGGAAATCTCAAGTCATTGGAAATTAGTTGATACATTTCAAGCACATACTACCGATTCCTATCATTTTATATTACAAAATGTCATTCAAACCCATCATTATTATTATTGTTGTTACCGTCCATGTCCTTGGAGGCTGTCTCCACTCGTTCTTTGTAGATCACCTCCATCCTTCTTTGTCTCTCCTCCTCCCTCCTCCTCTCAGCGACGGTCCTGGCTTCAGCATCCTGGAAGTCCACCTAACAGAGGGAGCACCTGACATCAGCCACAGGCAGCGACACGCTGGGAAAGCAGCTCCTGGTGGTGGGGTTGACAGGGGAGGGGGTGCTTTCTATCTTTTCATGGCATCATGGAGCCCAAACTCGTGCAACACCTCCATGAAGTCTGGTTCAAAACCATTCTTTCTAACCAGGTTGGAATGATCTCATTCTGAACCGAGGAATTGGTGACTTGTTTGAGGCAACTCATCACAGAACAGCTTTTCCTCCCTCACCTTCTTAACCTGTTTGAGGAAGTGGTAGCCAAGAGCTAACTTCTTGTATGCTTCCCCATAAGTGAGCTGCCATGATTGGACCGTCTGAATGGCCAGTGACCTCAGCTTCCTGGCCACTTCTTTAGGAGGGGGGAGGGGCTGCTCTGAGTCCGTCTCTACCGTCAACTCCAAGAACTCCTGCAGGGGAGGAAGGAGGAGGAAGAGGAGACCGAAGCATCAGGATGTGACCCACCCATCGCTTCTTCCTGACAAAAACAAAGAGTTTTAATCTGTTGGAGGTGTTAAATGTCAAACCCAACCAAACTATACAACACTTTCAGAGGTGAGGCACTGTGAGGCTCACATCGGGCTACGGAAAGAACCTTTGACCTGGAAGTTGTCCAGAAGGATGGTCCTGAAGTGGTGCGATCTGGAGAACAGCTCACTGGCTATCTGGAAGGCAGACAGTCGGATCTCGGCGTGGTCCTGGTTGAGCTGGGACATCACTGAGTGGTACACGTGCTCTATGAAGTCCTCAGACAGTCTGACAGCAGTAAGCACACACAATGCTGGCTTCAAGCAGTGCAAAACCAGGAATTCAGATTTCATGCAAAATCATTCATGCGTATTTTTATAATTTTGGGAATCCTAACTGTTACCTGGTTGTAACTTTCAAACGTCCTACTTAGAATCTTTGATAGAAAATGTGTACAATTTGTCCACAGATGTTTATCAAAAGTAACAAAATATGACAGCGTTAATACTGAAAAGACTTTTGTACTTAAAAAATATTTGTACAGTATGAGTAGAGTTCACAATATGTCTACATGTTCCACAGGAAAAATGAAATCCAAGTAGAAACTCTTTTTCCTGAGGAATGACACCTAACCAGCTGGTCCCAGAACTCGGTGGAAACTGTTGAAATCCGACAGATAATCTCCTTCTTGTCTATAACACTGATGCCTGAACCTGAGGAAGAGTTAGTGACAAACTTCACAAGCTTCTTCATTTCCTTCATCTTGTCCTGGTTGAGCTGAGGCTCTCCTGACGTCGTCAGCTGCTCCACCAGCTCTGACAGCCTCTCCCTCTGAGACAAGTCCATCACTCACGTTTGCCTGGAATGAGAACATGAGAACATGAGAACATAGAACAGATGCAGGGATTCTCTCACTTCTGGTCGCTGGTAGAGTAGAACTTTATCGATCCTTTCAGGAGGTTCCGTCAGGGAAATTAATTAAAGGCATGAAGAAAGGCGTAAATAGAATAATAGAAATAATAGAAAGTCACAAATAGGCATAGGAATAAGAAGGCATAAATAAACAGGCCTCGATAGGCATGGGTGAAGTGTCTTTAGTGTACTTAGAGCATGTTCTCTTGTACACGCAGAGAACTACAGAAGGAACACAACAATACCAAACCTGACTGACCACCATGTGAACGACTACCGAACAAACGACAGGAGACATTTATGTGTATCTGCGGTCATTTGAACCCACAACCGGAAACGTCTCCGGTCCAAAGGTGAATTACACCGCTAGCGTTAGTTAATACTAACGTGTAATTAATTAGCCGTGACATTTTGTTCGGTAATAAAAACAAAAAGCAAGAGAATTCAGGAATTAAATGGACACATTCTGTTTGATCGCGTCTTTTTAAGTCAGGTTGTTGCTATCGGTGCTATTAGCCCTCTGGTTAGCTGCTGTGCTAACTTACCTACCGCTAGCCTGATTATAAAACAGTGGAACTCGTTCTTTTTTCCAGCCGTAAACTGAATAAAATCAGGACAGAAGTCCCCGTCAAATATTTAAAACACATAACTTGTCTACCTTTCACATATTAACTGTTAGTTTATGGTTTTATCAAGAGGTTTGGAGTCCTACGGCTTCATAACGCCGGTGACGTCATAAGTTGTTTACAGCTCCAACTTCCGGTTGTACTTTACAAAATAAAAGCCGAGAATCGTCACGTAGTGTTGATAAGAGTGGCTGGTAAATATTGATCAGGTCTTCACAAAGTCACAAAAAAAGAACTATACTCTTACACGATCAGTCATACTGATCAAATTCAAAAATATTTACTGCAAAACACATCATCATAACACCATCATTTAAACATATTTTATTTTAAAATTAATTTAGCTTCAGAGCCCTCCAACACACAAACACACACTAAATGCTCCAAATGTAAAGTTCATCCATCGTCTGCAGTCTGTATGTCCATCCTTACTGTCACCATGTCTTGCCCTCTTATTTAATTTTGACTTGTAGAGCATCTATAAGCTCTACAATATCTGCAAAGTAGTCATTGTCCTCTCCTGGACTCATTTCAGTCTGAATGATTTCCTGGTACTGGTCTCTGAGAGACAGCAGAGAGCCCAGCAGGGAACTGTCTGAGCGATACTGTCCTGAACACACAGGAGCCATGGACAACAAAGCCCGCAGAGCCTAGAAGACACAAAAAAAACAAAAGTTCAATTAAAGGTCCCACATTTACTTTTTCTAAATTCATGTCAGTCAGATCCCAGATGTCCAACTACACTGTATTAGAAATGAACACCAAATGCTTTGTTTTTTTGGGCTGACCATTTTATGTTAATGAGCTCCATTTGTCAACACCTGCACACCCCCCTAGATGTGATTCACATGCGCCATGTGCACACACACCCCCATCCAGTCGCGTTTGGCACTAGTCCTGAGGTTTTAAACTTTCACTTACTTCATTACTACTTATTTCTCTATTGTTTTTTACTCTCATCTTTCATTGCACTTAATTTTTCTGTGGTGATCCTGGAGCTACTTTCTCAGTCAGCTGAACGTGACTCGTAGTAACATTGTGTAAACATTAGATCAGCTGATCAAACCGAGACTGGCCGGTAAACATGGCGGAGGATTTGTGGAGAAAAACAGTGTTTGCAAATGGAACAGAAATGGAGGACAGATGGAGGAGACAACAGATAACTACGGACAGGAGGTAATTAAAACTGTGGTTCCCAACAATCATCACGAACAATGAGAGATAGCTGGCTAACAACATCAGGGAGCTAATCTAATGCAGTGTAATGAAGCATGGGATGATACCGGAGAGGTATCACATTGAGGTCTTTTCTTGTACTTGTGAAGTATACTGAAAAGTTGGCTGTTGGACGCCGTTCCTACATTACCTCCATCCGCTAACCCAACGTGAGGAGGAAAAAATGGAAGCTAGGACACTAAAACCTGTACATACCTGTGTATACATTTTTATTCTCTTATCTGTTCTGTAGTACAATTTCTTTTAGCTCTTCATTCTTATATTCTCCTTACGCTGAAATTCGCTGTTTTCTTTCTGGGGTAACACAACTATACTGAGAACTAATTCCCCCCTCGGGATCAATAAAGTATGATCAATATAGCACAAGATAAAAACGTGCTGTGTGTGTGTGTGCCTGCACATGGTTTGCTGTGACGTTGAGGATACAGATACAGGGACACACACAGGCAGGCTACACATACACAGACTAAAGTGGAGCTAACTATTAGCCAAATGCTAGCTGACTTCAACAGCTTGTGAGGAACTTTCAGTGTGTAGCTCTGAACCAGGTCATTTCCACACACTGCTACCCTACCCTGAACAGAAGTCCACCTCGGGGATGACCACACCCTTATCTGGGGGAGAGGGTCTGTCTGGGTCCTGCCCGGAGTTTCTTCCTCAATGAGGTAGTTTTTCCCCGCCACTGTCTCTTATATTTAATCTAGAGGGTTTTTTGGGTTTCTCTGTCTCTTAAAGCACATTGAAATGTTTGCTGACGTGATTAAGCACTATACAAATAAAGGTTCATTAATTGATTGATTGATTGTTCATTGATTGTCCTGTCTGTTCTGACAGACAGGCTCAGGATGTCAATCACTCCCGTTGTTATGTCACAACGGGTGCTGATAGGACCCCTTTAACACCAGCCTGGAGTTCTAGAATGCTGATACTCTTCACATGGCATTGTGTTAGTTATCTACATCTGAAGTCAGTCCACCTTCTCTCTGTCATCATGCTCAGTGGAATCCAGCAGCTGTGGGACCAACCCACACCAGCCCATCTCCAGCAGCTCCTCCTGCAAGGACACCTTGGAATACTGGTGCACCCGCTCCTCATGGGAAGTATCCAGCAGCCCATCGACACCTGCTTGGGAGATCATTTCCTGAAGAAGAGACCAGAGAGTCATATCTGACATCCTCAGCAAGGACAGCGGACAAACATTTTTCATATCAACACCTCAAGATGAGATTTCAGCTTTGGAAAATACCTTCTCACTTATCATGTCATACAACATGGTGACAATGCGTGTGCGCAGAACTCCTCCTCCGTCTGCCCTGAACAGCTCTGACAGGGCCTGCAACCCTCCATGTGACAGGAAGTGATGCTGTGCGTAGGGGAAGTGGCGTAAGATGGCGGCCACAGCGAAGAGCACCTGACAGGAGGACAGATACAAACATAAAGCCTCCAGCCGAGCCACATGCGTGTGATGTGGGTTCATGTGTGCAGACCTTCTTTTTGACGAGGAGTGGTTGTGTAGTGACCAGGATGGTGAGGAGCATCTGCAGAGCGCCGCTCTCCACGGCCTTCACCTGCACCAGCGGATTACTGGAGGACACATATGACCGTTAGCTAACTGAAACTGCACCGTTACCTGACCTGTCCAGAGTGCTGGTCACCGGTCCGAAGCCAGTCCCACACTGTCCTTCTGGCACACAGGAAAGGCACACACTCACACTTACGGACAATTTGAGTCCGGCCAATTCACCTTTTGGAGGTGGGAGGGACCCAGAGAGAACCCAGAGAGAAACCACACAGACACGGGTAGAACCTGTAAACCCCACACAGAGCAGGACTCGAACCCGGGACCTTCTTGCTGTGAGGCGACAGAGCTACCCACTGCGCTATCCATGGATATAATGTATGATTCCGTTAAAATGCGAGACAGAACATCTTCACATTTCTATAAATACATTTTAGGACTTAGTGAAAAGAAATCAAGTCCATATTTATGACTGGCATAATTCACTCTGGACTGTTGTCCAATCCAGGAGACCACATCACAGATTCATCGTTGGGACATTTAATGTTCCTTCAGTCAAACTACTTTTACAACAAAGCAGCCCTCTGATCAGAATATTGGTGGTTAGAACCCCAGCACCTGCAGTCTATATGTGTCCGTGAGCAAGGTGCTGAGACCGCCTCTGTTCCCAGTTCCACTGGTTCATGTGATAAGCTCTGTTAATAAAACCAGCCAACACCGTACTGAAGAAGCTGCCTGGATGAGAGGAGAAACGTCTTCAAGAAACTTTCTGAAAGTCCAGTGGATTGATTTAAACAGCTTTGGATACTGATACCGCTGGTACTGCTGTTATTACTGGTAATATTGGTACTACTGGTGGTGCTCTCACTGATGGTACTACCTGGCCAGAGCAGATCCAAGAACAAAGGCCGAGCTCTCTTGTAATCTGAAGTCCGAGCTGTTCAGACCCTGTAGGATGAGCTGTAGACCCCCCATAGAACACAACGTCTGAGCATTGTCCACCTAGCACACACACACACACACACACACACACACAGTTAGAAACACCTGTGAGCAGCACCTTCTGGTCAGACATGTCGATCTGAATGACACCTTTACCTGGTGGACCAGGTACTCCAGCTCCAGGAGGAGGCTCAGTCTCTGTTCGGTGGTGCAGCTGCTGCTGTTCAGCTGCTCCAGCAGGCGTTTCATGATCTACACATCGCAACACACATCATTCAGCGACACTCGATCCAACACCAGATCACCTCCTGCAGCTACACACCTGGACATCCGTCTCCACCAGCAGGTCCAGCTGAGCCATGTCCCTCTTTAGCTCGTCCAGCGAGCGATACTCAGGCACCACATAGTCCTCCAGATACAGAGGACACAGTCAGTACACTACATATATAGTACACTATGGCATAGTACAGTAAATGGTATTATATAGTGTCATGTAGGGTGATGTGGTATGGTATAGCATAGCATAGCTCCACGCTTAGCGCAGAAAAATCACCAGTTATCTCATGAAAAACAAGAGCGCAAAACATGAGAAGAATAAGAGCGAAACACAGGACATCGTAACGAAGTTACTGAGAGTTTAAAAACGTTCCAGACTATGGCCATCGATAGCGGTAGGGCGCGTTCATGTGGCGCATGTAAACAAAACGCATGTGAAACCGAGGAGGGAGGTGCTGATAGAGGGAGCTCAAATGGGGGGGGGGGTGATAGAGAGAGCTCAGAGGGGGGGGGGGGTGATAGAGAGAGCTCAAAGGGGGGGGGTGATAGAGAGAGCTCAGGGGGGGTGGTGATAGAGAGAGCTCATAGCCACGCCCTTTAACATAGAGCGTTTCAGAACGAAAATGACATACAGTGTAGTTGGACATCTGGCAGCTGAATGACATGAATTAAAAAATGCATGATATGGGGCCGTTAAATAACCCCCCCCATGTTGTGTGTGAGCAGCGGGGGCTCGTCTGATGCAGGCTGTACCTGCTGACCAGCGTCTGGGGGGGACCCAGCGCTCAGGTCCTCCTTGATGTTCTTTATGGCTTGTTTCAGCTCCTCTGGACTGAAGGAGGCTTGCAGGTCTTCTCCCCGTCTGCACAGACAGAGTTACTGAAGCAGCCGCTGGGTTTGATCTGCTTCTACTGTAACGTTCTTCAGGTGTTAGTCTGGGCCCACACCTGTGTTCTTGTGTCCAGTACTTAAGCTGTTCCTCTCCCAGCCTGACCTCCCTCTGACCTGTCTGCAGATTCAGCCTCACATGGGACCCTGCTGGCACCGCCTGGTCTACACACACACACACACACACACACACACACACACACACACACACACACACAGTGTAAACAGCCCCAGTTGTGTTCACCCTGTGAGAACACTGGTAGGTCTAGGTCACCTGGTCTGAGGGTCTGCCACTCCTCTGTCGGTTGGACAACCTCTAAATACCCTTCATCAGCTGTTGCCTCCTCTTCCTCCACACCACCTTCTTCTCCTCCATCTGGATTCTCCACCACAGTTAAGGCGTAGTCAGACTGTAGAAGTAAAACACAACCATCCTGTTTGGTGACTGGGGTCTTCAGATCTGAACATAGAAGGTCTGCTCTGGCCCCCCACTGAGGGGCTTGGATCCCTCTGCAGGCAACAGAGGGATCCACTGGATCCACCCAAAGGACAACGGACCACCGGTGATCAGCACTAATGCCAGTCCTGGCTTGTTTGGAATCACGCAACCGTTAAACAGTAAGATTGATAAGACAGAGCCGTTTTCACTGCTGGGCACTCTGATCGTGTGTGATTGTCTGAAGGTTGTTCCTTCTGTTATCCATGTAGTTTTTAGAGGTTAGAAGAGCTGAACCCGTTTACTGTTGTAATGTATGTCAGATTGAGGCTTGAAAACAAACGTAAACCATTTAAGATTAAACGATTCAAGATTAAATCAACTTTATTAATCCCTGAAGGGAAATGTCCACTCTAGTGTTAGTCTATAGGTTGTTGTTCATCACATGCATAGTATGTACTGTATGTGGTCAGACCTGTGACACACACACGCACGGCCTGTTAGCATGCAGGGAGGTAGAGTGGCAGCTCAGGGGGTGAACCGGTACTTCACTACCAGCTCACACTCCAAAATTTATAGCCAGACACAGGTCTAGAACCGGCAACCCTCCAATCCCCAGCCCAAGACTTATGGACTGAGTCACTCCACCGTATTGATGATGTTCATGAAGTTTTAATCCAGAAGAATGAGACCCAACAGGATGTCAGTGTTTTCTAGACATCTTGGAAACGATTCCAGACAGTTCACCTCACGCCAGATGAACGTGACAACTAAGATCCAGTCCCACGTCACCTCACCAGACATTCTGTCTCTTCACGAGTCTCAGAGTGAACACCTTTGTTCAAGTCCCCCTCACATCCAGTGGGTCAGAACTCACCTTCAGGCTCAGAGCGCTGCCACAGCAGAGCAGGAGGGAGAGAAGGGCCAGCAGAGCAGCGTGGGATCTGAACCCCATGGAACCTGAACACACACACACACACACACACACACACACACACACCTGAGTGTGTTGCATTTGTTAAAGAGCAATGATTAGCAACGATTTAAAGATGTATTAATGTAAAAAATGGAATATTAGGAAGTCCACTTTTATAACGATTAGGTTTGGAATATTATCAACAAAATAAAATCAGTGGTCTAGTTTCCACGTTAACCATTTAGTAACAAGCAGCCGAGCTGTTAGGATTCAAGCTGTTGGTGACTGACGTCACATCCTGTGGATATCAATGAACGTTCTAAAATAATTTGCCTAAATTAAGAATATTTGTTGAATTTTAGTTCAAGAATTCAGGAAAAAAATCTTTTTAAAAATAATTATAAAAGACGTTTATTCCTAATCTAAATTTTACATCCACGAAATGTCAAAAAACTAACTGCTGACGTCACTCATGAGACACGTGACAGCAGAGCATCAACAGCACACACGTTACGCACACGTTAGCTTGTGACGTTAACAGCTTTGTTGCTAGCATTAGCCCGCTAATGCTAGCCTTCAGGCTAGCAAACACGAACTCACCTGTTCGAATGAGACGACACGCGCCCGTCCACCGTCCCACAGAAACACGGAGCTGCCGTGGGCATCAGGAAGATTACGTCACTGTTTACTCGGCTATGATTGGTCCACGTGGAGTCTTCTTCTGTCCATGTAGTGGTTAGTCTCACTGCCACCTGCTGGTGTGGAGGGAAACTGACCAATGACGCCCCTCCTCCCGCACGGACACGCACAGGCCTTCACGCGTGGTTCTTTATTTCATTTTAATCCAGTTCTACTTCAAGTCTCATTTCAAAAGCCATCATCACTACAGCAGGACTAAAACCCATGAAAAAGTGAACACTGGATGCTTTCTGTCACCCACGGTCTCAATATATTGACAGAACATGTAAAACAGAACAAACAGGAACAACTCAAGTGGAACCACTGAGGAACAGGTGCAGAACATTAGTGTAAGAACATCACATCACAGCTGGATCACATGACCACTGGCCCTACTGCTGGGCTGGATCACATGACCACCGGCCCTACTGCTGGGCTGGATCACATGACCACCGGCCCTACTGCTGGGCGCACTGGTTCTCCATGCTGCTGCTGGCGCCCACATGGATCACCTCCACCGCTCTCTTCTTTCCTCTTTCGTCTCTTCGGTTCTCCTGCTGGTTCTCCTCCATCCACTTAGCGTCAGCCACTGAAGAGCTGAAGGAGAACACACAGACGTGACTCATCACATCAGCAGACATCTCATGCTGGGTGTATCGTTTCAAATCAGGCAGGATGGTGGCACAATGGGTAGAAGGTTCTTGGTTTGGTGACTCGTCCAGGGTGTAGCCTGTTATTTTTGATTACACATCAGTTTTCACAAAAATACCCGAAAAAATAAATATCAAGTTTACGTCATTCTACTCCACTTTATGTCTGTAAATCATAAATCACTACAGTAATCCCTTGCGTATTCGCGGTTCAAGATGCCCGGCTTCACTACATCGTGGATGTTTAGTAGCTAGTCACGTGACACCGTACACGCATGCTATTGGCTGACAGCATTCCAAGACTCACGGCAGGCATTAAAGAAGCACTTAAAAGCACTCTAATAATCTATAAGAGTGTGGGAAAAGGTAACACATATAGAAGGTGGTTTAATATCAGTATGGGGAGGGTTCATAAACGTTTGAATTACCGTAAACAATAAAATAGTTTATCGCTGTATCGTGGAATTCAACTAACGTCACATCTTGTGGAACTAGTTGAGGATGCAACTCATTCTGACTGACAGGACGGACAGCAGGAAACGGTTTCATTTGCTGCTGCTTTAGAAACGTCTGTATAATGTGTGTATAATGTGTGTGCAATGTGTGTGTGTAATGTGTGTGTAATGTGTGTGACTTATAACTGAGTAGCAGTCAGGTACACGACTTCTCTGTCCTGGTCTGTCACATACTAGGTAGATCAATACGTCCATCCTTAGTGTGTGTGTGTGTGTGTGTGTGTGTGTGTGTGTGTGTGTGTGTGTGTGTGTGTAACCCACTGACCTGGAGCTGGGAATCACGACGGGCTCATCCACGCTGATCTTCACACACTTAGCGGGCCGCGGCTCCAGCTCTGACCCTACAACACACAACGGTTCATCACATGAGGTGTGAGTTCTGTTCACACTGGACCAGCAGCAGGATCTGGAGTTTGTGTTAAAATGTGTAGCTGTTTAGTCTGAATGACCTTAACGAAGCTAATGGAATATGATTGGTCTATACTGTATGTCATGTAAACATCTGTCCAAATGAACATTAGTAAAAGCAGCAGATAAAACACATTCATTAGTTCCTCACTGCTGCTGCTGGTTTGGAGATGATGACACCAGGAAACAGTTGTTTCCTGTTTAATTAGGCTGAGTATTGCTAGCGTTTGTAAAACGGCTAAGCTAACCTCCTTCAAAACCAACACACTGGTTAATGGAATGTTAATGTTGGTGAGGTTCTCCATGCCTCACTTGAAGCTGAACAGGCTGCAGACATGAAGCCAGTTCAGCTTCAGGCGAGGCAGCTGCAGCCACTGCAGACATGCTAATGGTAGCTGCAGCAGATTCATCAGGCGTTTCCTCAACGTTCCATTTATTCCAGATGTTACGGTAAGTTCTGTGAGGTCAGAGGTCACAGAGTGTCATCAACTCTCTGGCCATCACTCAGATGATGGACATCTGAGTGATGGACACTGAAACAAGGACAGCTGGTCCTCGTTTCAGTGGACCAGCTGACCTGGTGTGGCGTTCACTGCCTCTGTTAGAGGACAGATGTGGTCCTCATGGTCTTCAGGCTCGGCGTTGGTGACATCCGGCTCCTCGACCTCCACAGTCGCTGCCTCAGAGGAGAGGACGACGTCAACAGGAAGCTTCTCTTTCTTCGTCTTCTGGATCAGGTTCCTCTTCGCCTCTAAACAGGAAACCCGTTAATGTCTGAGTGTGTCATCTATGGTTCAGAGTGAGCTGCAGGTGTTCAGTCTGGAGCAGCAGGTCCTTAAACTTTCATCCAGAAGACCAACAGAACTTCAGGTTTGCTACTGAACTCACCTTTGGGTTCGTATTTGTGCTGGAGCTCGTCCACTCGTAGCTGCAGCTTGATCTTATCACTTTGAGCCTGAGAGCAGGATGAAAACGTGTCTGAATGAGCAGCACTGACAGAACAGATGAGCACCGACACACTGACATGTTACACACTGTACTCACACTGCGCTTCACTACTAGAATCCCAGACACGTTGGGGATTTCTCATTATGTAGGAAAACCGGTACCCGTACCGTATCGTTGCTAGGCGACCAGCGTTCACGGACCTGTTTGAAGAGCCGATCAGAGGTGAAGAGCTTCCTCTCCAGCTCCAGAGCTCTCTGATTCTCCGACAGGGATTTCATTCTCTGCAGGGACAGTTCATCTCCGAGTCGCTCCACATCCTTACTGAGGACAGAGCACAGACAGACGGATCGGACTGGTCCGACAGGTCGCTGTCATCATGTCCTCTCATCTTCATTTCATCTCACAACTGAGTCTCCTGATCTTATTCATATTATTAATAAATTATTATTATTGTTATTATTCCATTATTATTCACTTTCCCCTCATGTCTTAATTTTCTTCAATGTATAATCTCCTTGATTTTGTTTGTCTGAATGATGCTGCAGCATGTGAATTTACCAGTTTGGGATCATTAAAGTCTATCTAATCTAATGCAATATAATATAATGTAATCTAATGTAATCTTTAACTGAGCTGATAAACCAGATGGGGTTGTTTGTTGCTGACTTTAAGTATTTTTATTTATCTTCTCTTCATGTTTTTCAGTGCTGACTTTTTCCGTCAAACAGAAACCATAGTGACGGTTGACTGGTGTCGGCCATCAGTAATCGTACTTCTTTGTAAAATGACGTGTTTGAATGTGTGAACACGCACACGCACACACACACACACACACACGTGTGTTTATATGATGGAACTCACATAGCATTGTTCAGCTTCATCTGGAGCAGGTCTGTGTAGTAGGTTTCATCACGACCATCCGCGCAGTCCGAGGGGGCGGGGTTAGCTGGCTGAGACTTTAAGACCACCTACACACACACACACACACACACACACAGACACGCACAAACAATTACAGTTATACACAGCGGTTCTCTCATCAGGGTTTCTCCCGTTGCATTATGGGACTGGGCTCTGACGGCTCAACTCCACCTTCTCCAGCCTCTGCAGTTTGGTCATCAGGTTCTGGATCTCCCCGTTCTTTTCGGCCAGCATGGCCTGCAGCCTCTCCTGCTGGGCGGGGTCGGCCCTGGAGCCAAGCAGCTGCATCAGAGTGGCGATCTGGACCTGCACACACACACACACATATTCCTTGCTGCTGTTCGGGTCGCAAACACACAGCGGGTCTGTGTGTGTGTCGGTTGGTCCAGACCTTCATGCGCTGCAGCTGCTGGTTGCTGAAGGCGTGCTGCTTCTGCAGCGACTGGTGCTGGATCTTCATACTGTTCAGCTTTCTCTCCATGTCAGCACGTTTATCCTCCAGCTGCCAACAGGAAGGAGAGGCTCATGTCAGACATGGGGGGGGGGCATCGTGGTGCAGGCCACGGGCCCACCGTGACACAGATCAGAAACTTAGAAATTTTCAAATTATTACAAAAAATGAATACATAAATTGTAAAGAAGTCAACATATTTAATGAAAAGTTGACTTAAATTCTGAAAATAGATTCCCGCTTCAAGATGCACGGCTTCACTACATCGCGGAGAGAGCGAGTGGCGAGGAGCAAGTGTCTCCCATGAGCTGTAGTCACGTGATACCGTACGTGCATGCTATTGGCTGACGACATCCGTGTGTGTGCGCTGCAACTTTACATAAGTGTTTTAAACAGTCTAAGAGTGTGGAAAAAGCCTTATCATGGGGGGGGTTTGAATGCCCGAATGATCCCAGGAGCTATGTTGTCGGGGGCTTTATGCTCCTGCTAGGGTCTCCCTTGAAAAATAGGTCCTGGGTGACAGGCGAGACTAAGAGCAGTAACAGAACCCCTATGGCAAGAAAAATATCAAGGACCGTGACGTCGCCCGGTTTGGCGCAACCGGAGTCCCAAACCCTCGAGCCCCCAGTGGACAGTAGAGCTGTTTTGATCCCCCATAGGGCAAATTACACACAAAGATACTTGAAATTGTTTAAATTCTGGGCCCTGAATCTATATTACTTAAGGAGATAAATGAACTTTTCCATGATACTCTCATTTTTTGGTAAGGGGTCCTCATTCTGGCTCCTACCTCAGCAAACAGGGAATTCCCTCTGCTGTTGGGATCCTGGGCCTGCTGCAAGAGCTGGTCCAGCTGGATCTGGAGGTCCCGGTTGGCCTCGCGTGATTTCTGTGCAGAAACAGACAGAAAGGTCAGAAGATTCAGGGACACACACCCGATCAACCAATGAGGGTCCAGAGCTAAACCGTGGTGCAGGTGAGAACCGGCAGCGCTCTACATTTAGTTTCAGTCTACACCCGACACTCAGATCGCTTCCTCACATCTCAACTCCTCCCACTGGGAGCATGAGACAACACCAGCCCCCCCATGATGATAAATTCCATGATTAGACACCCAATATTCACTGACAAGCTCCACTCCCCGCACCCCCACATCCCCCAGTTGAAGACCAGAACGGACGTCTACAGACGCCACTGACAGCCAGTGAGCTGTTTTTCTCATGGGTCACACATGGTGTGTTCTCGTGTGGGGTGACGTGTCTGAATGGATGTGGGTCATGTGACACCACATGTGCTGTGGTGCTCATGCGTTCACCTCCAGGGCATTGAACCAGGAAACTGCCTCCTTCTGCTGCTCTTCTTTCTCCACTGTGATTTGCTGCAGGTGACGCTGCAGGCTGCTATTGGTCAGCTCCATCCGCTGCTCGCTGTAGCGTAACTCCTGCAGGTTCTGCTCCAGCTCCACCTGGCAGACACACAACATTCAGCTGACCTACAGCAGTCAAACCAAAGCACGGCTACATCCTGACCGAATGACAGACAATGGAATGAATGAGCTCCTCGTCCGCTTCACCTTGATCTGCTCCAGGTCCATGATCTTCATCTGCATGTCCATCATCTCTGAGGTCATGGAGCTCTGGGCGTGCTCGTTCAGAGCTCGCAGCTCCTCCGTTCGGCTGTTCAGAGTCTCCGTCTGCAGCTCCAGCTTGTGTTGGAGCTGCTTCTCACTCAGCTGGGTCTCCTCCAGCGCCGACCGCAACTTCATCATCTGAGAAACGAAGCAAGAGAAACATCAGCAGCCTTCATTCTCCTGTTGGTTCCATTCTCCTGCTGTTTCATATTTTATGTATTTTTCCCCACATCCACAAAGCAGCTGGTTTTGCTGTGACTTTGGAGACCTTAGCTGTAGACACGTTGCTGCTCATGGGCCTACATGATGCTGCTTCCTGTCGGACTCACGGGACACATTTACTGAAAGCGTTTCCTAAGAAGATGGCCGTGAACGGCCGGAGCCACACCTTGTTGTTGAGCTCGCTGACGGTTGAGTTGTGGTTCCTCTCCAGATGTTCTTGTTGCTCCTGAAGCTGCCGTCTCTGGTGGCTCTTCACACACTCATAGTCCGTCTGCAGCGACTCGAGCATCCGAGTCTTTAACTCCACTTCCTTCTGCAGGGAGTACTTGTCCTGCTCAAGGACCTGAGACAAATGAGTTAAGATTAAATTCACTTTATTGATCCCTCAGTGGGGAAGTTTTCTTTACATTCATTCATTGACATGCATATATATTTATGTGTGTGTGTGTATATATGTGTTAATCACAGCACAATGTTATGTACAGCCCCCTGAAACAGACACAACACAGTCGAGGCCTGTAGGCATGCATTTAGTGCAGGAGTATAGGGGAAGCAGAGTGACGGGTCGCGACTTGCTCAAGGGCTCCCTAGCAGTGGCAGGGAGGTGAGCTGACACCTCCCACCATCAGCTCACACACATAGGATGTCTGGTGGGAGCGGGAATCGAACCGCCGATGTCTGGGCAAGATCTGGTCATGAGGCGTCCGCTCTACCGCTGAGAGGGAAGATGTAAACACGTGGAACCCGCTGCTACCATTTAGCTTGGATATTCACGTGAAAGTATGAGTGTGTAAATGTTGAAACACAGATGCGAACAGGGAGTTGTTAGGCTGATGTTCTGGTTGACACTCTCCATTCCGTCTGTCAGTTAACCCACTGGTCCAAAACTTTGTGTTCTCCACAGACCGGTTTCACGTCAGACAGTATGTTCATGGACCCGCCTTTAAGGTGTGGTGGATAAATACAAAAAAGAAAACTATATGACCAGCAGAAAAACTGGTGTTTTACAGCTTTCTTTTTCTTTGTAGTTGTAGGTTCTTCTTCTGTCTCCTCACTGGTTTCTTTCTCTGCACAAAGAAACTTTACACAGAAGGTTTGTTTCTTGTTGGTTCTGCTAGCTTGGGAGTTTCAGTTTAGCGGTAATGTATTCTGTGTTAGTGGCCGGAGGGTAGTCATGTGACTGAGGCAAGCATCTTGACAAGCATCAAGATTGACTCATAGACAGACGTGGAGGAGAGAATCCACTCATTTGAAACAAAACATTGTTCAGAATCAGATCAGAAAAAAAAACAATGGAAGTTCTGGATTCTTTCTGTGTTCCTCAGTACCGACTGACCCACACACCGGTACCGACCCACAGACCAGGGGTGGGGGACCACTAAGATGAGTCCTATGTTTACTGGGGACTCTGTTGTGTGGACTGAGGTGAGGGTCTCACTTCAGCGTGGAAGTCCTGATGCCGGAGATGACGAGTCTGAATGCAAGACGGAACGCAGCCAATCGATACGACTACAGACGTCTGTCGGCTACGGACGCTGCTGACCACAGACACCTGATTCCAGACGAGCACGGCGTACCTCCAGGGCGTTGGTCATCTCCACCCTCTGCTCGTCCAGTCGGTGCTGCAGCTCCACCTGCTGTTGGAGGAGGTCCAGCCCCGCCCTGGCAGCCTGATGGACCTGCTCCTCGCTCTCCTTCAGCCTCCTCCTGAGCCGCTGCGTCTCCTCCTCAGCTGCCATCTGCAGGGAAGAGGACTCGTGTCAGGTCAGCGTGTCTGCAGCCGGCAGTGGAGGCTAACAGACCTCAGCCCCGACACCACCGGTCTGCGCCGTGTTCCTTCCAGCTACTCGCTATCATCTCTTTTAATGTCTATTGATTCAACTTATGAATTATAACCTGAAAACATGTTATACAAGCAATGAATCAAGTGACTAGCAGATGAAAAATAAAATATTTGCACCTATAATAAAACATGCATTAATCAAAGCTTCATATAATGTTATGACATTTGTCAGCTCCAGATTGCTGAACTGAAGCATTTGCTCTTTATTTACGATCAGAAATGTCACATTTGGTACTTGGGAATTGTGATGAATTTTATTTTATTTATTTTGACATTCTATAGGTTGAGAGATCAATTGATAAATAGTGAAAACCTGATCATGAGAACTAGGTAGATGTCAGAGAGCGAACGCTGTCCACACCCGAGTCAGCAGCACACAGACGGACAGGACCTGTTCCAATACGAACAACAAACGAACCGCCAACCGGACACACGTCAGTCTGACGCGACCGTCCCGTCCGTCTGTCTGAACTGACGTCACATACAGAGACGGCCGGTGAGTTAGTTAGTTAGTTAGTTAGGGTTAGGGTTCAGGGTGGACTTACGTTCAGTCTGGGTCACCAGCTAACACTCGACCTGCCGCCGCCGTTTGAACACCGGAAACAGGAAGTGCTTCTTCTTTCAGGCTCGCTGGCGGGAGCAAACCGACCGGGGGGCTCACTACCGCCACCGACCGGTCACAACCGGTCACTCCTTCTCTTCTCCGAATCGGGGGTGGGGCCTTTCTCAGCTGGTACAGGCTGGACGAGTCACGTCCCCCCCGTGGGCGACGTGGGGCCACTCATTCGGTTCATGTGATGTGTATTAACTCTTAACTGCTCATTCAGTCAGGCGTAACACAGAAGACCTCCTCAGGAGACCGTCACACGATCACTCCTGAGTTCATTCCACACAAACCGGTAAAACCAGGAGTACTTCATCATCCTGGCTCTCATCTCCTCCATATGGTGGTGTTTTACCCACATAGTGAGACAACGCATCCACAGACATGGATCTCCCCCAAGACAATCAAAGACATGGAGCCACACTCTGGACTGGTAAGGGTCAGGTTGGTGTTTAGGGTCTAAGGGCCACGGACAGTCTGTCAGAGGGCCCACACACACTGAGCCCAAGCCGCTGCACACAGTGGTGGAGCATCAGAATGCGGGACGTTTCTGGTACTGGGGTATTGGTTCTATTTATCACTACCAGGGATCCTGGATAAGTTTGAGTCCATCAGAACACCGGCAGGGGTCATGTTACTGTGGCCTGAAGACCAAATGCCTTAGAAACTACTGTATGTTCAAAGACGACCCCAAACACACCAGCAAGCAAGAAAAATCATAGTACTAGACTTTTAAGAAGTTTGGGACTAAATATTAGTTCAGGATTCTTAGGGAAAGATGAGTCTTCAAGCATTTCTTAGTTTTGAACATTATAGTTCTTGAATTTTTGTAAAATATCAAATTTAATGACTTTTCCACTTTCCTTGCTTTGAAATACAATATGCAGTGTCTCCACTGAATGTGAGTGCATCAAAATAAACTTTATTCGAAGAATGTTGAGGTTTACTCTTTTTATTTAAATGAACATAACGTCTACATGTCTGGCAGCAGCCGTCACTGAGTGAACAACCAAACCATGACGTTTGCCTCTGGACCAAACTGGGAGCTGCTGGACAACCATTCTCTTCCAGCTGATGTCGAGCACTATCCTGGAACACAAGGAGTGTTTTTCCAGAGAGACGAGCAGCAAAACGTCACCAGCAGACGTCCATCCTGAGACGACATGTTGACCACAGGCGCTGCTCCAGGACATCAACGTCCAACATCCAACCCTGAATCCAATGAGGAATGAAAGCCACTCATGAACCCTTCAAGAGTTTACTGATCACACACCAGAAAACACATACCAGAAACTACAAGTACCATCAGTGAGTCAGTTGACCAAAACAACTGAGGTTCCGGTCACGGTTCTGTCAACAGGTTTCACTTCAAGCTGTAACCAGGTCTCCAGGTACCACCATCCACAGCAACCCACTAGAAACACAGGAAACAGGGGTCAGAGGGCTGCTCCTGGATGCAGGTCGGGCTTCACACTCAAAACTAGTAGCTTGTTCCAGGTCTTCAGTCAGGTTGTGGTAAACGGTTTTTACTCCAACCTGTGCCAAAGTCCTGGGTTTCTCTCCCAGTACCAGATTCCACAGCAGAGACGGTCTCAGCTGAGGTAGTACATGACTGGGGTGGTGCTGCAGAGGTACCACACAACATTCCACAATGGCCCACCATCACCCACCTGAGCATCAGCTCCACCTGCAGCCTACGGGTCAGGCGCCACACCTGAAAAGCACCGTCAAGAAAGAGAGTCAAAGAACTTCAAAAACATGAAAACATCAACTCACAAATCAAGAACTTCTGATTCAGCGATCCACCAATGGAACAAAGGTTCCAGCCTTCAGTTCAGTACCAGACCAGGTACTGTCTGAAGGTATGATGGAGAGATGTGGGCCACAACCTGAACACAGTGTCACCGTTCAGCTGGGCCTCTGGGACAGGAGGTAGATGTGTCTCAGGGGACATCTGTGTAGGTTCTCAGTTCTCCAGGTCATGGTTATCCAAAGCTGTTTAAATCAACCCACTGGACTTTAAGTTGTTGAAGACGTGTCGTCTCTCATTTAAGAGACTTCTTCAGAACTAAAGAAGTCTCTTTGATGAGAGATGAAACGTCTTCAACTACTTCCTTAAAGTCCAGTGGATTGATTTAAACGGCTTTGGATAGTCTCAGAGGACAGGTCTACTTCCTGCAGACGTGTCTTAGAGGACATATTGACACATTTACTTCCTGCTTCTGCACACCAGTCTCAGAGGACCTGAAGACACGTTTACTTCCTGCTCCTGCAGACATGTCTCAGACGACCTGAGGACACGTCTTCTTTCAAAGTCAACACACCAGAAACTACAAGTACAAGAAACTACAAGTACCATCAGTGAGTCAGTTGACCCAAACATCTGAGGTTCCAGTCACGGTTCTGTCAACAGGTTTCACTTCAAGCTGTAACCAGGTCTCCAGGTACCAGCATCCACAGCAACCCACTAGAAACACAGTAAACAGGGGTCAGAGGGCTGCTCCTGGATGCAGGTCGGGCTCCACACTCAAAACTAGTAGCTTGTTCCAGGTCTTCAGTCAGGTTGTGGTAAACGGTTTTTACTCCAACCTGTGCCAAAGTCCTGGGTTTCTCTCCCAGTACCAGATTCCACAGCAGAGACGGTCTCAGCTGAGGTAGTACATGACTGGGGTGGTGCTGCAGAGACACCACACAACATTCCACAATGGCCCACCATCACCCACCTCAGCATCAGCTCCACCTGCAGCCTACGGGTCAGGCGCCACACCTGAAAAGCACCGTCAAGAAAGAGAGTCAAAGAGCTTCAAAAACATGAAAACATCAACTCACAAATCAAGAACTTCTGATTCAGCGATCCACCAATGGAACAAAGGTTCCAGCCTTCAGTTCAGTACCAGACCAGGTACTGTCTGAAGGTATGATGGAGAGATGTGGGCCACGACCTGAACAGAGCCTCACCGTTCAGCTGGGCCTCTGGGACAGGAGGTAGACGTGTCTCAGGGGACATCTGTGTAAGTTCTCAGTTCTCCAGGTCATGGTTATCCAAAGCTGTTTAAATCAACCCACTGGACTTTAAGGAAGTTCTCCAAAACGTTTCGTCTCCCATCCAACAGACGTCTCTACTTCTGAAGAAGAGACTTCAGCCGATGCCACGGTCTGACCTGCTGGACCGGTTCTGCAGACCTGGAGAACACAGGTCCACTAGTGACGCTGGACACGCAGGCCTTTAGCCACTGCTGTGGGGATCGGGTGGGCAGTTTGACTTGGTGGGTGTGTTGGCCTCCACGTGTCTCCACGCTGTGGGCCCCGCACAGAGGCTGAGCTGCAGCTGTGTCTGACGCCACGCTCCAAACACGCCATCCCGTCCCGCGTTCAGAACACCTCGTGTCTGCAGCAGACTCTCCTCCAGCTCCCACTGCAACTTCCTGCGGGCCGTGGATTGACGCTGCGATAGCAACGCAGCTAGCAGCATGAGCGTTAGCATGAGCGTTAGCATGAGCGTTAGCATGAGCGTCAGCCCACGGAGGCTCTTCCCATTCTGTTCCCACGTCATTTCGTGTTCTAGCCGCCGTTATTCCACAGAAAACTCCTCCCGTGACTCCGTTAACCGTCAACCGACCACAAACAACTCGTAACGGAACCCACGCCCCCCCTGCAGCCGCAGCCTGACGGTCTCCCGCCCGCAGCGCTCCGCCGCCGGCCGCCGGCCGCCATGACGCACAGCAAGAGGAAGACGGAGGCTCGCGCCCGCGGAAGGCGGCGGCGTGCCGCTAGGCATCATGGGAACATTTTTTTCATTTTAAGGTCTTTATTTAAATTCACAAAAACGCTCCAAAACCAAACCAGTTAGCACCAGAATAATAGAGGTAATTATTAAAACGCCTGGTCTTTCTGTTTTTGTTTTTGTCAATAATTGTGACAAAAAATTTCTGTGTGTAAATAATTTACACTTTTTCCAGAATTGTCAAAATCGGTCAAATATTAACATTCATACATTATTAAATAATGTGTAATTATAATTATAACTGTGTTATAATAATAAAAGGACAAAGATGGATTTGAATTTTCTTCAACTTTCTTTTTTATACATTCTTGCAAAGTGCAGATTGAACATTTCCCCCAAAAAATCTAAGTCAAACTCTTTCGTAACAACTCAGACAATTTTACGTTTCCGTAGCTTCTGTGATCTCAACACAACAAAGAAGCATGTGTTCATCATGACAGGAACAAAGCTGCAGAACAAAGCTTCTTTCAACAGGTGACATCAAAGCCAAGTATACCTTTGCTTTTTGGCAGCATCAACAGAAACGTTCATTCCTGTAGAACTTGAAGGTAAGATTCAGCAGAACTTCTGCCACTTTATCTTGCAAACACATATTTGTGCTGAATCGTGTCCTTTGAACCTCCACACAGACGTGACCCCCCAACTGGAAATGATTATTCCTTCATTCTGAACCACAGCTGGTGACTCCTGTCCCCATCTGTTGTTAGGGGGGGGGGGGTCTGCCATTGTCACTGGTCACATGTCTGTGTGTCTTACAGGAGGATGGATCCAAAGGGCACTGACCAGACCGAGGCCTGCAGCAGGTGAGAGGTTCTACTCCGAAGCTGCTGTAGTCCCATCACAGTCATGTTGAAAGTCTGCTTTCACGGATGTCATGAAAGTGTCAAGCGTCAATGTGTCAACTAAAGGGGAACCCAACACAAAACGCAACAACTGATCGTAGTGCTGTAATATTTGTGAACTGAGTATTTCCAGCTGTATTATTCTGACCCTCACCTCCCATGTAAAAATGACAGTGGTTTATTTTTATTCTGTCTGACTGTTGGAAATAGTTTTTTGAGCATGTCATACATACTAGTCACCCGGTTGAACATAGCATCCATTTCTTTTGGTTTCCCTGACAACCGGGTTTTAAGGAGAGCCTGAAGGGTCATATCTTTCACAATAAAATCGTGCATCAATAACCTCAGGCCTAAATTTACCATGATATGTATTTAAGCCTTTTTAATGATCACGTGTGTTCAACATAGTTCTTTCTACATATAATTATAATAATAGTTCAGACACATTTCTGTCTCCTTTTATTATTTACTGACTTACAAAGACAAACTGGTTCTGCTAACGCGTGAACATATTTAGTAAAGTGACGTTCTGCACACACAAAACAGAAAGAACGTGCTCCGCTATCGGCGGCATTCATTCGGTCCCTCCCAAACAGGTGAACAACTAATTGATGATGATAACCCTGTTACTGATATTTACCGATATTGGAAATAATGCACGTTGAAACTGAAACTTATATTTGTGACCAATTTCCTTTTGCTCCCAGACATGTTTGTGTGAATAACCCACACCTGGAGCTACTGACCGATGACGTCCTTTACCACTTTGATCTGGCAACCGGAACTCATGACCTAACAGCCATGTTCGGGGACGTCAAGGCAAATAGTTGACACCAATGATGTTTTTTGTTTGATGAGAAATTGTCTCCAAGATGATTCACAGCAGATGTTCATGTTGTGTGTGTTGTCTGTCAGTTTGTGTGTGTTGGGGGCAGTGCGTGGAGGATGAAGTCCTTTATTGAGTACATCGCTGCAGAGTTGAACATGGAAGACCCTGAAGGCCACTACCCAAACCTCTGTGCTGGAACGGACCGCTATGCCATGTACAAAGTTGGCCCTGTCCTCTCTGTCAGTGTACGTAGGAGGTTTCTCCACTAACATTAATTTCTATCTAACACTCTGGAGATTTTGTGTACAGGTGTGTAGATTTGAGTGACGCATCAGTGCTTTTTTTGCAGCATGGAATTGGAGTCTCATCTATTTCCGTCATGTTGAATGAGCTAATAAAGCTCCTCCATTATGCACATTGCACAGATGTGAAGGTTATACGCATTGGGACATCAGGTGGAATAGGTAAGTTATTTAGAGCGCTTGATTATATCTGATTATTGTCAGAAGTTATCAAATAAAAATCCTGGCAAAGCCACTGCGACACCGGCTCCTCAGCACTTCTGTAAATTAAAGGCATCAGTATATTCTTAGAGGAAGTTCAGACACGCTGTGAGCTTCGTTTGACTGAATATCAAGAGCTGATGTTCATATTTTTACAACCAAAAAAATACCTAACCTGAAATCTGGAAGTGCAGGTATCCACAGTGCAACGTTTTAATACACACTAATAGTAGTAGTTCTCTCATGACTTACTTCAAAGTTGTATTTTAGGTATAGAGGCCCAGACGCAACAGTCTGGGCCTCTATACCTAACAACTTGTATCACAACCAGAACAGAGCTGAAGTTCTGATCATTGATTCAAATGTTCTGAGAGAAATAAGTCTCCAATCCAAACCGAGACTATAAATCCAAAAATCTAAAAATGGTTTTGGACTGTCATTTTAGTTTCAGTATTCATGTCTTTTTATCATCTACAGAATCTCTTCAGATTGAAGCCTTTTCTCTTCTCTCACAGACTGGTCCACATTTTCGCAGCACTGCCAAAAAATACAATAAATCATCTACGTACTTACTTACTTACTTACTTACTTACTTACTTACTTACTTACTTGACTGACTTACTTGACTTACTTACTTGACTTACTTACTAACTTACTTAACTTACTTACCCTACTTACCTCTTACCTAACTTACTTTACTTACTTACTTAATTTACTTACTTAACTTACTTTACTTTATAAATCCCGGAGGAAATTGCCCAATTATGTCATGGTTCTGACTTTCAATGCTTAAAAAGGACCACATTCCATTAGGACAGATTACATCTCTGTTATTTTGTTGCTTCATGATCTACTGAGACCCCTCAAGTTGTTTGGTTCTTGCCTCTCAAAGCAGAGCTTCAACTTGTAGTGATGCTGCTTCAGCCACGATTCTCTTTTGGAACAGCATTCCAGCTGCTTCAGTCACGATTCTCTACTGGAACAGCGTTCTAGCTACGTCAGCCATGTTTCTCTACTGGACACAATCGTTCGCCTACAGCCACTTATCTGCTTTGCAGGTCATGGGTCTGCTGTAGCCTAACCCAGCTGACTACGGGCAAGAGGCGGGGTGCACCCCAAAGGAGAGACAGAGCACTATTCCCAGCTACTGTATTTCATTGTTAAATGTGTTCTTCTTTTAACATGACCTTGCCATGTCTTGTTTTCAGGGCTTGAACCTGGCACTGTTGTCATCACTAAGCAGGCTGTGGATCCCACCTTCAGGCCCCAGTTTGAGCAGCTGGTTTTGGGTAAGCCGGTGGTGCGCAGTACTGACCTGGACCAAGGCCTGGCTGAGGAGCTGCTGCAGTGCAACGAGGAGCTGAGCCAGTTCAGGGCAGTGATGGGTATCACAATGTGTGCAATGGATTTCTATGAAGGTGGGAATTCTGACCCATCAGTGTACTAATGGTGTTGGTCAGTGTGAGTTGTTCTGCTTCTTCCCTAACCCTAACCCTTCTTCCCCATCTAACTAATCATCCAGGACAAGCACGTTTAGATGGTGCTTTCTGCTCCTTCACTGAGAAGGAGAAACTGGAATACCTCCAGAAAGCCCATGAAGCAGGGGTTTGTAACATCGAGATGGAGTCAACAGTTTTTGCTGCCATGTGCAAGCTGAGTGGTCTACAAGGTGAGAAAATAATCTGCAAACATGAGTTTAGAACCTATGAATTCTACCAGTCTGATAATACAGATGTTGTGTTTCTGATGTTCATTCCTTGTTTGAAGCTGCTGTGGTCTGTGTGACACTACTGGATCGTCTGCAGGGGGATCAGCTGAGTAGCTCTCATGAAGTCCTTCAACAGCACTCAAAACGTGCTCAGACACTGGTTGGCTGTTACATCAAGAAGCAGCTGAAGGCCAAAAGTGGACATGACTAACTACAGCGATGACGACACTGATGGGGAAGCATGTTGCGGACATCTTCTCCTGTCTCAATCAATCAAAATGTGGTGCAATGCAATAATAACAAGCTGTTGAAGTCAGCTAACATTTGGCTAACTAGTTAGCTCCTCTTTAGTCAGGTGTCTGTGTGTGTGTGTGTGTGGGGGGGGGTATTGCTGTTAACTGGTCCTCAATGACAACAGACAATATGAAATAAATCATACAGTACATTCCAAGTCAGTTTTTGTATGGCATACTGAGGGTACATGTCAAAATGTATGTTCAAATGTATGTTCATGTTCAACCTCAGTCTGCGGCTGGGGAGGGTCCCGTCACTGTGGAAGACCTCCTGCATTGTCCCTGTACCCAAGAAAGGATGCCCTACTGAGCTCAACGACCACCGACCGGTCGCTCTTACCTCCCACGTAATGAAAACCCTAGAGCGACTGGTCCTGGAGCTCATGCGTCCACAGGTGCAGGGTGCTATGGACCATCTCCAATTCATCTATCAGGCCAAGGTTGGGGTTGACGACGCTGTCTTGTACCTCATCCACTGCATTACTCTCCTACCTGGACGCCGGGGGCTGTGCCGTCAGAGTGCTCTTTGACTTTTCAAGTGCCTTCAACACCATCCAGCCCCGGCTCCTGCAGGATAAACTGACCTCCACGGCTGTGGACCCCTACCTCGTGAGCTGGATTACGGACTACCTAACGGACAGACCCCAGTACGTCCGTATGGGGGACTGTTTGTCTTCTATGGTGACCAGCAGCACGGGGGCGTCACAGGGGACCATTCTCTCCCCCATTCTCTTCACCCACTACACATCAGACTTCAAGCACACCTCGGATACATGTCACATACAGAAGTACTCCGATGACACCGCGATAGTGGCATGTATCCGGGAGGGTGATGAGGGGGGGTACAGGGCATTGGTGGCTGACTTCGTGGAGTGGTGCCAACAGAACCAGCTCCAGCTCAACGTCTCCAAGACAAAGGAGATGGTTCTGGATTTCCGGCAGGCACCTCCCTCTCCACAGCCGGTGATCATCAAAGGCAGTGAGGTGGAGGTGGTAGAAAACTATAAGTACCTGGGACTGCAGCTAGACAGCAGACTGGACTGGTCACTCAACTCGGACTGTGTGTACAAGAAGGGGCAGAGCAGGATGTACTTCCTGAGGAGGCTGGCCTCCTTCAACATCTGTCCTAAGCTCCTTTTCATGTTCTATCAGTTCGTAGTCTCCAGTGTGCTGTCATACGCCATTGTGTGTTGGGGTGGGGGGGGCAGGAAAAGAGATATGGACCGTCTGAACAGACTCATCCGCAGAGCGGGCTCAGTGGTCGGGCTGAGCCTGGACTCTGTGGATATGCTTCTGGAGAGCAGGACCATGTCTAAAGTCAGGGCCATCATGAACAACACCAGCCACCCCCTACACACCACCTTCTCCCAGCAGAGAAGCACCTTCAGCGGCAAACTGCTGTCACACAACGCCTCCACAGAGAGGCTGAGGTCCTCCTTCGTGCCCTGTGCCATCAGGGGGTACAATGACTCTCTCAGGAGGAGCGGGGGGGAGGTGGCGAGGTCAGCACGGGGTTGAATGGATTTAATTTAATTTAATTTTATACTGTTTATATATATATATATATATATATATATATATATATATATATATATATATATATATACTTTTTTTTAAAAAATTTATACTGTTTTATATTTTAATTCAATTTTATACTGTTTATATTTTAAATTTATACTGTTTATATTTTAGTTATAGTTTAGTATATAAGTCCTGTTAGTGCTGCATGTGGTATGTCCTGTGATGTCAGTGTTTGTTTTTCTCCTGGTGTTTATCCAGTATTATTCGTTATGTAATGTCTGAGCAGTGGATATATACAATTTCCTCCGGGATTAATATCTATCTATCTATCTATCTATCTATCTATCTATCTATCTATCTATCTATCTATCTATCTATCTATCTATCTATCTATCTATCTATCTATCTATCTATCTATCTATCTATCTATCTATCTATCTATCTATCTATCTATCTATCTATCTATCTATCTATCTATCTATCTATTTGGAGTCGGAAATAACCCACTTTAAACTGAATTGGTCTTAAAAATGCCATTGTGCTGGAATCTAGTGACGGGTCATTCTATTAGTCTGTGGAAACACGGAGAAACTGGCATAAAGGTGAATGAAAGACCCTCAAAGCTGAACTTCCAGCCTTTTCTGAAATTTCAACTGTTGTGCTGCATTGATTTACAAATGTGGTTGATAGGGTGGCTCTGGGTGGGCGACGGAGGGGCGCATTCAGGCTTGTGTATTCTGTCTGCAGCGACGTGCGGTGAGATTCACGGCGGTGAGACACCGACATTAAAGTCAGTTCTAGGAGTAAAACATCGTCATATTTGCCAGTAAATTAGCAGCCTGACATTAAAAACTAGTTAAAAATTGTTTAGGACACACAGCAGCAAATAGCTGCACCTCACCTCCGACTGGACTACCGATAGATCGAAACAATATTTAATTAATAAATGAAGACGAACGTCGGAGCTTAAATATCTGCTTCAAACTTCAGATCAGGAAATAATCCGCTCTGTTCGCACTGACTGCACTCGTAATGAATTTAAACAGTTTTTAATGTCAGGTTTTTCAACATGCATGCTGACTTCTTTCTAAGATGGCAAAGTGATGAAGTGATCAGGTTTCCTTGATGAGGCTCAGAATGGCTTATTGACATAACAATAGGGGCCATTCAAAGGTAGTCAGGAAGTCATGAATGTAATCATGACTGTCTGAGCAGCACGGCTCTATCTAGTGGACGGATTGCGCAACTACAGCCACTGCAGTTAATCAAATAAATTTTATTTATTTTTTATTGTGTGCGCTTTATAATCCGATGCGCCTTATACATGAAATAAATTATAAAACAAATTATAGTCCAGTGCGCCTTATAGTGCGGAAAATACTGTAATTGTAAACTGAGGGATATCAGTGCATGGTCGTTAATAATAATTGAATTCTAATGGAAGTTT
The DNA here is from genome assembly GCF_040054535.1 of Antennarius striatus. NCBI lineage: Eukaryota > Metazoa > Chordata > Actinopteri > Lophiiformes > Antennariidae > Antennarius > Antennarius striatus. The sequence goes on along the minus strand of NC_090785.1, from coordinate 21,032,493 downwards.
TATGTGTAGTAAAAATATTTGTGAGGAAAAAATGTTAGAAATATGGAGTGGCTGCGGTGGTTGGTGGTGAACCTGAGGCTTTCGCCTCCCACAATGCTTCCTACAAACAGTCACCCACTGCTCCTGGTTTCCTGACTGCTTGGGAGCTGCTGGAGGACGGCTAACCTGAGCTGGGGTGTGACTAGTCTGAACTGGTGTGTCCGCTCCAGCTAAAGCTACCTGACCAGGTGTCACAGCTATGGTTTCAGCCATGGCGCTTCCAATCGGCTAAGCCTCGCTTCTGTCGCAGCAAAAGCACTACACTTCGTGCAGATGCCTCAATCACTGAAGGTAGCAGGGGAAAAACTGAACTTTCAACACACCAAGCAAGATAAAGATGGAGAGGATGGAGAATGGAAGGGAGGAAGCATAGCATGATTGGGTTTCTGTCTGTAAAAGTGCTTTGGAATGTCTGTTAATGTGACCCTAACCCTAACCCTATACAAATAAAGGTGGATTGATTGATTGACGTGATCAAATCTGACTCACCTTCCATGGAGTCCAGACCCTCCTGGACTAAATTGGATGTCCAGATGTGATGTTCAGTGATTGTTGTTCTCCTCCAGACACACGTGTTTTTAAAGCAACATGTGTGATTTCATGTCACACAAAGGATCCCGGAACACAACATGACCACAAAGACAAAGGTTCTCCAGTAGCTCAGTGTGAAGCTGACTGGTGGTTTCTGGATGAAGTTGCATCCAGGAGCCACCAGGTGGCGACATTCACACAGAGAGGACTTCATCCTGACTGTCAGGGAACAGGAAGGACGAACATTTAGAACCAGACACACACAACATTCTCATGGATTTCTTTATTTCTATGGACTGGAGACACCTTTGGCCCCCCAGGGCAGAAGGTGTCAGAAGGTGATCCAGGTTCCTTCATGTTGGCCCCCATTCTCAGGGCCATAGCCCACTGGAGGCTCTGGAAGATGGTTGTCAGTACTGTGAGCTGCAGCTGCTCACAGTCCCTCAGGAGCCCCCGCCATGAGGGGAGTTCATTAAAGCAGGTGAGGGCCAGCACAGGCAGATGGGGGCCCAACACAGACAGGTGGGTGCCAGTACAGGCAGGTGGGGGCCCACACACGACTGAGCCTCATCAGGACTGTCTCTGTGAATCCAGGCCTCAGTGGGTTCCTGGTTTGGTTTCCATTTATAATTATGTTCTCAACAAATGTTATATTTTATATCAGTCAAGCTTGTCTTGAATAATTCATTCATCAAAATCTGATGTGATTTAAATGTTCCCTGAAGTTTCTGTGCAGTAGAATTTCAGCAGCGAGCAGCTCAACAAGTTTCTGAGGAAAGTTGGATTGAGATGGTTCCGGCCTGGACTGCTTTGTTCCATCCCGTTTCAAAGCGGTGATGTATTTTAATTGTCAGCGTCTGTGTGTTCGTCCGTTAGTCCATCTGTCTACCATCTTCGCAACAGTTGCAGACAGAAAGATGAAACAAAAAGCACATTACTCGGGCTGCAAAGGGTACGAAAATGAGATGATGACCTTGACCTAGAGAAAACTAGGTCAAGGTCAGATTTTAACTTTTGTTCAGTCAGGAACTGGATAAGAAAAACGAGGGAGAAAGCCAGTGTGAGTAGGACCGTAGATAAAAGCTACTGCTTTGATCTATGAAAGTAGGTCAGAGCACTAGCATTGATCTTTGACCTATGCAAGGAGGTCAGGGTAAACTTTTAATTCAGGGGTGTTGCAGGATGTTGCAGTCTTTGACTCTATTGGTTCTTGTTCTAACTTTCATTCATTCATTCATCTTCCAACCCGCTTAATCCGCTAACGCAGGTCGCGGGGTAGCCAGTGCCTATCCTGGCAGTCTCAGGGCGTGAGGCGGGGGACACTCCGGGCACGACGCCAGTGTACCGCGGAGCCACATAGAAACAAACAATCATTCACACACACTCACTCCTATGGTCAAGTTGGGACCGGCCAATCAACCTGAAGCGCATGCTTTTAAGGTGGGAGGAAGCCGGAGAACCCGAAAACCCACGCAGACACGGGGAGAGCATGCAAACTCCACACAGAGCAGGACTTGAACCCGGGTCCGCCGTGTTGTGAGGCTGCAGCGCTAACCACTGCGCCACCGTGCCGCCCTTGTTCTAACTTGTTTTTTTAAATACATCAATACACACACAAACACACAAACATGAATGAATACACACAGTTTGGTTGTTGACTGAGCGAACAACCAAACGTTCAACATCCAACGAGGAATGAAAGCGACTCATGAACCCTTCAGGAGTTTGATTGTCCCACGCCAGAAACTACAAAGACCATCAGTGAGTCACCTGACCCAAACATTTGTGGTTTCAGTCACAATTCTGTCAGCAGGATTCACTTTAAGCTGAGACAAAATCCCTCCGTATGTCTCCAGGTACCAGCATCCACAGCAACCCACTAGAAACACAGTAAACAGGGGTCAGAGGGCTATTCTTGGATGCAGATTGAGCTCCACACTCAAAACTAGTAGCTTGTTCCAGGTCTTCAGTCAGGTTGTGGTAAACGGTTTTACTCCAACCTGTGCAAAAGTCCTGGGTTTCTCTCCCAGTACCAGATTCCACAGCAGAGATGGTCACAGCTGAGGTAGTACATGACTGGGGTGGTGCTGCAGAGGTACCACACAACATTCCATAATGGCCCACCATCACCCACCTGAGCATCAACTCCGCCTGCAGCCTACGGGTCAGGCGCCACACCTGAAAAGCACCGTCAAGAAGGAGACATGAAAACATCAGCTCACAAATCGAGAACTGCTGATTCAGCAATCCACTAATGGAAGAAAGGTTCCAGCCGTCAGTTCAGTACCAGACCAGGTACTGTCTGAAGATCTGATGGAGAGATGTGGGCCACGACCTGAACAGAGCGTCACCGTTCAGCTGGGCAGTGGCTCAGCGATAGTGCAATGATGCGATAGTCCAATGATGCAAGATCGGTGGATCGATTCCTGCTCTCAACCAGTCACTGTTAAGAGTGTGCATCCCAACATGACAATTATGCATCCCAAAAGTAATAACAGCATATATGGTAGAAACGAATGCAAGGATTGAGTTTTGCCAATAGTAAAATATGAAAACTAAACAAACTGTTAATTTTAATGATTTTTATTAATAACGTAATAGCTGTTTCAGTAAAAACAAAGAGTAAAATTATATATTAGTTTTATCAAGTTATTAAAGCCTGGTAGTCACAAAAAAAAAGAAAAGAAATAAAGATGTAATACAGTTTGTTTGTTTTTTCACTTTTTCTTTTCACTCAATAATTTTCTTTGGCTTTAATTCATATACTGTATTCTCCTGTGGACACTGCACTAAGCTGACGGAGCTTTCGCCACACAAATAGATATATACTTTGTTGATCCCAGAGGCTCCTCCGAGAGTTGCCACCGTATCGTTGTGGGGGAGTTTGAGTACCCGAATGATCCCAGGAGCTACTGTATGTTGTCAGGGGCTTTATGGTCCTGCAAGGGTCTCCCTTGGCAAACAGGTCCTGGGTGATGGACCAGACGAAGAGCAGCACAAAAACCCCTATGATGAATAAAAAATCAAGGACCGTGACGTCGCCCGGTATGGCACAACCGGGGCCCCACCCTGGAGCCAGGCCCGGGGTTGGGGCTCGTATGCGAGCACCTCACCACCCGCTGTGGAAACCGTAGGGGACGGGTGCAGTCTGGATTGGGTGGCAGTCGTCAGCATGGGGCTCGACGACCCAATCCCCAGACAAACCCAACAGGACGCTTATGCTTGCTCTCGGGGGTCTCACTAACTCCTCGCTCTGACTGCAGCGTCACGTGAGTCTCGTGATGAGAAGCTCAAGTGAGATCAAAACATAATGGCCATATCCAGGTTTGAAATTTTAAGTGGAGAAATTTTATAAATTGTGAATATTTTTGTTGAATGGTAATGCATTTAACCCCCCTAACCTGAGGTGCCAGACCATCATTCATTTCTGTAAGTCATCCATCTTCAGTCAATTTACTTCTAGATATATTCTGTATGTCACAGTATCACATATAATTTTTTTAATTTTTAATTTTATATACTGGTTTCATCCCCGAAGGGAAATTAAGAAAGCCCACTCTAGCTACTGATTACAAACACATACATACATATATGTGAGTACAGGCCCCTGTATCACACACACACAAGGGGGCCTGTAGGCATGCAGGGGAGGTAGAGTGGCAGGCAGCTCCTTCTTGGTGCGCCTCAAATGAGCAATTTGTAAAGGGGACGGCACCTTGCTCAAGGGTGCCTCGGCAGTGCTCCGGAGATGAGCTGACACCTCCCACTGTCAGCTCACCTCCGGGTATATTTGGGGGGGGGCGGGAGCGGGAATCGAACCGCCGATCTTAAATCATGGGACGACCTGCTCTACCGCCCACTTTACCACTGAGCCACTGCCGCCCCAACTCATATATATATATATAACTATATATAACTCATGTTTTTTTGTATATCGTTTGTTTTTTGGGGGGGGGTTGACTTTAAATGAATAAATGTATTTACTATATTGTTTGGGGTTTTCTCATATTGGTGCTCACCTCACTTAAAATAACAGCTGATTCACAGTTGTTTAAGCTAAATATATACCTTGGTGCAGTCATTTAATAGCGTAAAGTGAGGTTAAAGTTTCAACAAAGGTAGTAATTATTAGTCATTCACAGAACCTGTTCCTAAGTTTCCATCGACCTGCTCAAACCCACACTTCCTTACGGCTCTTTTAACGGCTTCTGGTTGTTCTGTGGTTCTACATGTTGTACGTTCAGGAACACAGAGTTTTCTGACGTGTTTGTGTATTTTGTTCGTCTTAAATCCACAGTGTTCAGTTCATACTCTAAGGTGGGTACCGACCATTTCCTCTGACAGCATCAGCTTTTATCACAATAAACACAAACAGCAGTTTAACCAAACATCGTTATTTTATTATCTTAAAAAGTAACACAATCCCCATTGAGTATCACATACACTACAACAGTAACACCAGTACTTCACATGAAAGGGACATTTAGATGTTCTAGACAATTAAAAATCCCTAATTTAATGTTTAATTTATTGAACTAGGCTTGACAGATAAACATCATTTACAAGTATGACATACTGTCACCATTAGAAACCATGTTATTGTTGAATGTCCATTTCCATCAGATACCATACAGATGTTGAGGGAAGACGTTTCAGGGTCTGTCAGCATACAAAAGGTGTGGAAGGTTCCAGAGCTGTGACAGAAAGGGAATGTAGGCTGAGGGAGGGAGAGGGTGAGGCAACGCAAACACCACACAGGGACTAGGGCCCACAACCTCGGTCAGGCAAAAGACTACGGCCCTTATCTCAGTGGAACCATGACACGATGGCCGAGCAGAACCTCTGAACTTTGTTCTCCAATGTCGGGACAGGAACTCAACTGTAGTGGCAAACCCTAATCAGTGGTAGGACTGAGGCTATTGCCCTGCAAAAACGCTGAAGATGACAGGACTCGACTGACAGAAGCCGGATTGACCCAATCTGTGTCTACGAGACGTCTAGGAGACCACTTCTGTGGAAGTGTTCTTCTCACAATGGCTCCACAGTGGATACTTCTGAAAACGTCCTGCGGAAATCGTCTCAACGAGTCAATGAGGGCCCGGCTCAATCCTGTCTTACAGGCCTGTTCCAGTTCCTGCTAGCACATCGCCACTCGCTAATGCTCTTCCAGTCTAAAGCTGAATCATCACTACTGAGATCTGCGACATCATGGCTACACCTCCAACAATGCACCACAGCGGCTAACCATAATTACCAAACCGTATGACGGCCGTCATGTTAAAAACAACGCATGAATGCTGAAGGTTTGAAAATACAAAGAAAAAAAACATCTCTAATCAAAAATGTGTGAATGCAGTCAGACAAGAACCCTGCGTACATGATGTGGTAGAACTACAGCGTCACTGCTGACTGGAAACGATCTAAAGCCAACAGAGGACACACAAGAACCTCATTACAGGTGGAGAAGGGATGGACTGTAGACCCTAAAATAATGAGACAGAATGTCATACACCTGATTGAGAAGCCGGGTCTACAGAGGAACCCAGAGGGTTAAACTTGGCAGTGACAGGCTTCATGAACATTCTGTGAACTGTGACAAGGCTTTGAATGTAAAGAACGCACTCCAGACAACATTCCAAGAGTCTTGAAATGCCCAACTGGCCTCTAGAGAAGAAAAATTACATCTTTCTGATGTATGAAGTTCCTGTGATGGGAATCTGAACTGGTCTTAGCCTCCTGTGAGCTTCACCTTGAGCACCGCTAGAATAAAACCCAACGACTGCAGTGTAGCAGAAAGCAAGGATTTCAGACTGAAAAGAGATTCAAATCATAACATATTATAGGACTGAAAAGTTTCATCACTGTGGCCAAAATATAACAAATGTTCATGTTTCCACTTACAAAGATTCCCTTCTTTAAGTTGGAAGCATTTCAAGCAGAAGCCTTTCAAAATAAAAGACAACTTAACAGGTCAGAAAGTAGAATATTCCTCCTGGTTTGATTGTGTGTTCCAACAGAGACAATGTGTTTTCATGTCGATGCTACATGAGTGTCTGGCTGGTCATGATCCTGTTCTGTTGCCCCCCCCTGACCCCAAAGGAAAAAAAAAACTATGGTCAGCAGCAACAAACTACAAGGAAGAGGGAACTGTGCACCCCAAGGTGAGAGAAATCTTTGGAAATAATTTACATGTCATGTGAAAACACCATCAGCTAGCAGACACGTGGCTCACTTAAAGGGCTGGTACGCATGAGATGAAACGCAACAACAAACGTGTGTGTGATGTGAAACACACTGAGCCAGGAAGATGTGATGGTAGCAGGAGTTTGTTCTGACTTCCAGGGAAAACACCTAAAGGAAAGCTTTGTTACTTTCAGTGAACAAAGAAAATTAGAGGGATTCCAGCACCAGTGGTGTGTGTGTGTGTGTGTGTGTGTGTAGACATTCATAGGCTAGAGGCTGATGACAGTGTTCCAGCACAAAGACAGGCTGGATTTTTGCTGCTGTTGGAGGTAGTTGTAACGTAGCCTACAGGACAACAACACTGGGATCACTACGGCTCCTGGAGTCCACCAGAGGATGTGAAACGACTCACCCACAGCATTATGGGAGTTTGTAGCACAAGCGTCATCTCAGAGTATGCCCAACACTTTGTAATCGCAGGTTGTTTCTTCTTCTCTTTGTGGTCAGTGGAAAAACCTACAGCAGTCCCCAAAGTGACTGAAATAGTGATTTATAAAAGAAAATCAAGTTTTAAATGCAGTCACCTGACTGCTCACTGTGGTCGGGGGGGATTCTTTCCTGGGTCGCTGGACCAGTCAGCAGAGCTGCTACCAATGAATGTGAACAGAATGTCATGTGACCTCAGAATGTTTACATTCATTTTCAAAGTCACGTCTGAGTTCTGATGATGTAACCGTGAAAACCACCCCTCAGTCAGAACAGCATCACCCGTGTCAGTGAAGCGCTCAAAGTTGTTCCCTCCACTCAAAACCTCTTCTAAAGGGAGTTTAATAGATAAATCCTTTCTTTTCTTGGTTTGTGTGTTTATTGCCCAGCGAGGGGCAGGAGGACGGCCGTGGATCCCAAACAACAGCTCATTTAGAGTTCTCCATCTTTTTGCAACGAGATCCCATTTGCACACTGAAAAGCAAGAGAAATACTGTGTGGGGAAAAAAAACGGTATGTGACGCCGTCCTCTTCCTGCTCAGGTGTTCATCCTGTCGTTCCAGTGGGTGGAGCCACAGCTCGTCTTTGGTGACAGTCTGTCAGGATCATTACATTGAACAAAGGAACACATGCTGAAGAGGATTTACACTGAGCAGCTCTCTGGTCCCGGAGGAGATTCGTTTGTGAACCTTCACACACCACTGCAGGTTTACAGGAAGAACACCGTACCACTAGGCAACGTGACAGTCAACGTAACCACCAGGCAAACATGAAGACGTGTGTGAACGTGCCGCCTGTGCCCAGGATTCATTCTAGTTCACTTTGACTCATCCACATTGGATGGGATGCTGAGTAAAACATAAAACATCAGAATTTGCTTTGCCTTTGTGACGTGGACTCAAATGAAATCAATAAAAGATCAGATATTTAATCAGTTGTGAATCTGATGCCAGTGACACATGTCAATGTGGGACAGGTTTGGAACATTCCTCTGGTCAACAGCTTCAGCATGAACACACAGTTCTCAGTGGACCTGCTGTCTGATGGTCTACACAGCATCACAGGGGGGCCGGAGAGAGAACCTACTGGATACAGCGCTCCGGATCGTCTCACTGCTGATCAGCAGGCAGGACAACTAAGTCTGACTGTTCTCCTCCATGATCAACATCTCATCTGGGCTGTCTACTCATCTGACAGGAAGGGCAACTGGCAATGCCCTCCTTTGTGGCACTGCACCGTAAAGGGTGGATCTGACACAAGAACTAACGGAGACAAGTCACGAGTATGAGCTGGATGAGTAAAAGTGTGTGTGAGTGTGTGTAAGTGTGTTTCCCTCCAGCCGTCCCGGATCCTCCTGCATCTCACACTGAAGAAGCCAGGAGACGCCAGCAAAGAGGGACATGGAGATACTGACCTGAGATTTCAGATATACCCACCAGCACACACACACACACACAAACACACACACACACACACACACAAACACACACACACACACACACAAACACACGCACATGCACACAGGTGAATCAACTTAAAAAGCAGTGTGTTAATGGAGCTTCAGATTATGGTTGGTCCAGTGGCTTTAATTTGTGTTGTGTGTGTGTGTGTGTGTGTGTGTGTGTGTGTGTGTGTGTGTGTGTGTGTGTGTGTGTGTGTGTGTGTGTGTGTGTGCTGGGGGTCAGACAGTGGCCTACTTTACTCGGTATCTGTCAGTGAGTGTGTGAATGTCTTAACAGCTATAGTTCAACAGTGGGTCTGAGGCGGCTCCACCGATCCAGTCTGTCTAGGGGTGTAACAGTCCTTTGAGGTGGGGGGGGGTCACCCAGCTGCTGGCTCCGCCCCTAAACGCTGGTGATCGAAGCGAGGCAAGCGCTGGGCTTCTGGAGTTTCTCCGGCTGGGTGCTTGCAGGTTCTGTTACAGCACGAAAGGTGAAGGGGGTGGCGTTGCCCGTAGCAACGCTGAGGTGGCCTGGACTCAGGGCCAAGTTCTGCCGACGGGTGCTCTCCACTATGGAGGAGGTGTTGGATGCCAGGCTCTCCCTCGTTCTACAGAAAGACACACAATGTGAAGAGAGAAGCCGAACTCTACACCCCCCCGCCCCCGCCCCCCAGTGAGGTGTACAGGTACATCAGGTGTGGTGAGCCTTCTTGCTACATCCGTCTGGCTAACTTCAGCTGAGCTCCTCTGATACTGGACTACTCTGGGCTGTGATCAGCTATTCCGAATACGTGGATGCCCATAGACTCAAGACGCCCGGCTTCACCTCACCGCGTATTTATAGCAGGTTAATGCGGTCACGTGATACCGTACGCGTATTCGATTGGCAGACAGCATGAGGAAGTCTGAGACTCGTCCGTGTATTGAAGAAACACTTAAAAAACGCATTAAACAATCTATAAGAGTGTGGAAAAAGGTAATACAGATAACAGGTGGTTTAATATCAGTATGGGGAGGGTTCATAAACATTTAAATACCGTAAATAATAAAATAAATGGTTCGTTACAATACCGCGGAATTTCATTATTTTAATATTCATTATTTCCACCTGAGAATCACGCATGTGCGTGTCACGTGTGCTTGTGTATGTACTTACCGCGGCGAGTTGAAGCCGCTGTCCACAGTGACGGAGCTGGAGTCCATGCTGTCCAGGCGAGCCGAGTGGGACGACTGCTGGTTCTGACCGGGTTCTGCTAAGTTCTCCTTAGCACTGGTGAAGGTGAGCGTTCTTTCAAACCTTCGGTGCAGATCCCTCTCCTTCTCTCTCTCCAGGAGCCACTGCATGGTTCCTGCTCCCCCAGCCCTCATTCCAATCACCCCTCCCCCAGGCTTCACGTCCTCTCGACTCTTAACCCCGCCCTCTTCAAGTTCATCATCATCCGAGACGTTGTAGTAGTCGAAGGAGGACTCTGCAGCACTGGTTGTGGGCTCGATGCCCTGCGGGGCAGCAGCTGGTGTAGCCACCAAAGGTTTGGGGATTCCAAAGGCCTCCTGGGAATGAAGAGCACCGCAGGACGACGACAGAGTAGATGCAGCCAGGGCCTGGGATGTCCTCAGAGAGCTGTAGCCCGACAGAGGAAGGCTGGGGGGGGGCTTGAAGAGCGTGTCTTTACTAAAGATCTCCTTCCGTTTCTCTGGACCAGAGGAGGCACTGTGGGGGGGGTGTCCGTTAGGAAGGGGGAGGTCAGGGATGGACAGAGGTGTCGGAGACAGACCACCGTTAAATCCCACTTTTGACAAGTCCTCCTTACTTTCTAGGGGATGAGGTGTCTGTTTGTCCGTTTGCCTGTCGGCGCTCCCTAGGGGTAACCCCTCATGGGTGCTTTTGCTCAGAGAGCCCAGCGTTGTGAGGGCGGGGTCGGAGGAGGGAGCACACTGGAAGTAGTCGTCAGGGAGAACCGCTGTGGTCAGAGGTTTGGGGGCGTACGCCGGCACCGGATCCCTGCTCTTACTGCCCTCTAAGCCCCGCCCAGCGTCCACCAGGGAATCCACAGGCAGCTTGGCTGACGGGGGGGATGAACGGGGGTAGTGGCAGGAGCTCTGATTGGCTCTCAGGGTCCCATCGTCGGTATAATAACGGCTGCGGTCGTCATAGTAATCACATGGTCCCATCAAGCCGGTTCCCAGCGCTCCCTTGGAGTTGTCCATGGAGCGGGAGCGCTCCTTGGCCTTGCTGCTGCGCTCGTGCCGGGACTTCCTCTCCTGGGTGTGGGAGTGGGAGCGGTGCACTTTGGGGTGGTGCGCTGTTGGGCCGTGGCTCGGCTCTGGAAACGGGATCTCCGTTCGCCGCTTGGCGAGCTCTCCCGACACGTCCCACTCTGGCGTGACAGGCATGTGAGTGGAGTCCAGGATGTTGGGGTTGCTGTGTGCCAGGTGCAGGCGGACCCGCTGCCGGTCCATAGCCAGCGCCTGTTCCCTGGGGGAGCGGGCCAGTGAGGAGGAGTACGCCCGGTAGTCCCTGTCCGTCAGCTCCAGGTGGAAGCCCTCACCCGTCTCACCGCGCGACGCCCTCGTTTTGCTGTGTGAGCGGCTGAGTTTGGTCTGAGACTGCTTCCTGTGTCGACCCCCACTTCTTCTGCTCCGGGAGCTTTGATTGGCCGATGATGCTTTGCTCCTCTGAACACGCTCTTCTTCCAGACGCTTCATGACCGCTGTGTGGCGGGCGAGGTTCTCCATGGTGAGGTCAGGGTTGATCCTACGGATGATCTCCATCTCGATGTGTCGAGGTAGCTGGCTGGGGGTGTCCTCGTCACGGAGGGGCCACTCCTCAGGAGGGAACTGGGCAGAAAAGGTGGCCAGCTGCTTGGACTTGTCCTTCTTGAAGCTCAGACGGAACAGCTTCAGTCCAAACTTGCGACTGCCTGTTCCGTGTCCTCCACCTGTTTGTTTGTCTATATCGACCGTGCCCCCGCCGCCTCCCCCCACGCGGTGCTTGGTGATTGTGTCCGTTTTGAAGGGGAACGCCAGGGCGCTGCGACTCTTCTCCGTGTTGCCCCTTGCTTGCTGTGGAGGTGTTTGGGAGGGTGAGTACGCCTCCCGGTGGTCTTTGGGGGATCGACACTGCAGCGTGTTCTGGTGGCTGGGGGTGTCTTCTGCACGGTAACTGTTGTAAAAAGCGTCTCCACCACCCCCACTGTGGTTTTGGCTGGACTTGGGCTGTGCTCGATCTCGCACGACGCCAGAGGTGGATAGGGTGATGGCGCCGGACAGGGGTGAAGCCCGCTGCGTCTCCTGATGCTGCTGTTGGGTTGGGTGTCGGTCGGCGGTCCGCTCGTCCAAGTGATACCACTTGGAGCTGGTTCGGATCAGGCTTGGAGTGATGAAGTATGTCTGGGGGGTTACGATCACATATCCATCAGGGGTGGGGTAGATCTTCCTCTCACGCACCAACATGGTTAACGTGTGGTGAAGAACCTCCTCCGTCGGCGTGGGAACACCTGTGATCATAGACAGGAGGCAGTCAAAGCAGAGTACGTGTGTGTGTGTGTGTGTGTGTGTGTGTGTGTGTGTGTGTGTGTGTGTGTGTGTGTGTGTGTGTGTGTGTGCATGTCTCCAGTTATCTATTGAAAGTGGGTCCCTTTGCTCTCCAGCTATTACTTTTTGTTTTGCAGCTTAATATTTTCAGGAGGTTTCGTTCATTTTCTTGTTATTTATTGTGGTTGATCACATACATTAAGTGACTTTAACGTCGAGGGGATCTGCTGCCCAAATTAAGAAGCATAAACTTCCAGATGTTTGCCCAAAATATCTGTATGTATGGTGGTCTTCACTCCATCTCCTCCAGCATTTGTTAGCTGCAGTAAAATGTGTTTTTAATGAGAAGTATCTGGGGAAAAAAAAGTTCTTCTTTTTTTTTTTTAATTGTTGTCAAGTGAATTTAGGTTTAGCATTATCTATAGATCACCGTGGTTTAAAGTGTCAATCCTATGGAATTCATCCATCTAGGTTTCCTCTAAATGAGTCCACAGATCTGTTTTACAGTTCAAACTGTTGTCCTTGTCCCGTGTGACTGCACTAGCACACGGTTATATTCTCTCTGCATCTTCTTCCACTTAACCTCACAACTGCTGTCACAAAAAAGCAGAATGGACACAGACTCCACGTTTACCACCTCCTATCTTACTGACATCAAATACAACTTCCTTTCCATATAAATCTGGAAAACTGTCCCATTCCTGGACCTGACCAGCTGGGATTTCAGTGCTCATTTGTACAACATGAGGTCTCACCTATATTCCAGTTACAGCTCATTGGTACACGGTGTTACAACCAGGTGATAGGAGTGCTTTACTTTAGCTCAGGTAATGGTTACAGTGAATTTATGGATATTTAGCTTGCACTGAATACTTGTACTTCTATACTGAACTAGCGGGAACCAGCGGAAATTCCACAATGAAACAATATTATCAGATTTTATTTGTTTTCTCCGCCGTGTCAGACAAAGCCTTAGCAGCTCCATGTGTGTGGGATGAACGAATGCCAGTTTTGTGAGTTTGGTCCTGGTGAATAAAGCATCGGGGTTCCCCACACGACAACGTGAGGTCCGTCACAATTAAAGAATATAAACCACTATATTTGAGAAAGTCAAAACAGCTACGTAAGTGAGAGACATGGACAAATGTGAAGACCAGAGCTCACTGGTTTAGCGGCCTGAACTTCTGGGTAGACGCTGGAAGCGTGACAGCGTGAGGTTTTCAATTGAGCTTATTCAACTATACAGGTGGGGATATATCAAGGAGTTCTTGTAGGAGCGTCGTTCTAATCCAAACACAAATCTTCCCAGTTCACACAGTCAAAGGCCCTGGACAAATCCAATGCAATCACCATCAGCCAAGTGCTGGACAACGCCCAGCATAGACTTTACAGTCCTGATCAAGGATCCATACAGGTCTACTAGATCAAGTGTTGTTGTTGCCCCCTTTGGCTAACAGCTTTAACGGCTTCACTGAATGAGACACATGCACATTGCTTGGGCTGTTGAGATTGCTCAAGCAGCTCGGCTCAAAACAATGGACACTAGTGAGTATCATGTGAAGCAGAATTAGCTCATCACAATAGCATGTTTCCAGTGCATCCAGCTGTCAGAACCAACTGGACAGACCATGGTTCTGCTCGCAGCAGCACAGATGAGCGGGACGATCAATGGTGCGTGGGTCGGGACACCTGACAGGTCTGACAGGTCCCACAGTCTCAGGATAAAACCCACAGAACCCACAAATGTTCCTGAGGGGCTCTAGAACTACGGAGAACTGGAGATCCACTCGCAACAGCTGGAAGCATAAAACTGATCCTCTGTCTATGGGTTCTAAATCAAAGGTTCATCCAGCGGTGATACGATTCATGATTAACACTTCAATTAGCACCATTATTATTATCATCATCACTCAGTTCAACGATCACCAAGACAACCAACACCAAAGCAGAACAAGATGGCACTGCACTTATCTAAACATTAGTTACATTATTTGATCTAGACGAATTTATCAGACTTTACGTCAGATGACAGCACTAACTGTTTCTATCAGTTATTGTCTGGAATCCTGTCTTGATCACTGGAGAGCCTAATGTATGGAATCTGTGCCATACTTTAAACTGTGACAGTGAGACAACCCATACAGGAAAGTGGACTGTCTTCATTAAAGTCAAAGAAATGTATCTGTATAAAGATATACGTATATGTATAAGACAAACCTAAAGGAGCGGCCCTGGTTTGATTCCCTGAGATGCTCTGTACCCAGATAACAGTATTAACGGTTCTACATGTTGAGTTTGTGTCAATACTGAACTGTGAAAATCAGAATGCATTTCAAAGCACTTTACTAACAGCTGAAATGTGATGATGTTACAAGACTGAAGGCTAACGGGGCCAAAATTATTCAGCATAATTAATTTTCAGAAATTTTGGAGAGGAGAAACAAGACGATCTTGGTGATGATTTTTTGATATTATTTTTTTAAAAGAGGTAAGATTACAAATATTTTCACAACTTTCATTTCTTATCCCTGTGCTAACCTCTCCATTTTCTCTCATTCCTGTCATTATCTTGTTCTCTGTCTCTCCCTCTGTCAGCCTGGAGGTATTACTGTCAGTTACATCATAGCAGCTATTCAGGCTAGCCAAAATGATGCAATAACATGCAGACAGATTACACACACACACACACACACACACACACACACACACTTGCCTCTCCACCTTGTTGAGAGGGACCGTCGCTACACTTTCACACTGCAACACGTTTTCCGATGGCTTGTGGGGGAACTCCATCAAGCTAACCCCTCCCCCACTCAGGGGGGTTCTGATACCGGTACCAGGAGAGAAAGCTGCGTTGTAAGAACACTTTTACACCAGATGTGGACCATCTGAGGAACAGCGAAGCAGAACATTAACACGTCCGTGTTCTGTTTCTCAGCTAACCAAAAGCTCTTTGTTCAGTAAATCACACTAAATACTTCAACATTATATGAAATGCACAGTTGATTAAACAATATTTTGTTTTAAAGAATCTGGGAATTTTATTATTTACAGACACAACATCATTAAAGGAGTCAGACAACCTCAAGAAACCTGTGGCGAAATACATGCGGCAAAGCTGAAAACCAATGTTGGTGACCAAGACCTTCAGGCCGCCCTACAACACACACCACTCCAGCCCACCCCCTGAGGAACGTTTCCATAGCCACAGGTTCTGAACCAGATTAATGCTGCATTCACAACAGTGCTACAGTTCCAGCATCTAACTGGAGGAGGTAAAGTTTACAAATATGTATAAAACAGACCATAACAAATGAACAAATAACAGTTCCAGCGCCACAGTTCCACTGCTGCAGGCCCAGCACCTGAGGGTTCCAGCCCTAACCTTAAGTCGCATCAGAAGTGAAAGACGACATCGTACTGTAGGTAAAAATGGGATTGTCAGAGTGACAAAGAGTTGAAAGGTTCATACAAGGTTCTATAGGAACAGCTTGGTGTCATTTTGACCCCACTCGTGGAACAGTTGGTTGGTGATAGAAAAACTGCAATTTCTTAAAAGGGCGGCACAGTGGCGCAGTTGTTAGCGCTGTCGCCCGCTACAACGGATAAAGCGGCAGAAAATGAATGAATGAAATGAATTTCTGAAAAAATTGTAGAAAAATTCAAATGGCCTCAAGTCACAAACATGTTTTAAGAGGAATACCTGCAATATATTACCTGGAAAGCGTTCTCAAACGCTTTGGCTTACCTTTCCCATGTTTCAATTAGACTGCGATAGTTTTGTTCCCTGCAATCTCTCATTGTCTGTGACGGTTGTTGAGAAACAGCGTACGTCTTGTCTGTAAACATCTGTTGTTGTTACCACTGATTTTTGTCCCATTTGCAAACACTGTAAGTTTTAATTTCTTCAAGATGTTACCGGGGGTCTCAATAGGAGCATAAAAAAAGCATAACATGGGACCTTTAAAGCTTTTGAAGAATAAAAACCGTTATGGCATGTTTGATCCCACCTGTGCATCTAAAAGCAGAGAATGTTTTCGGACGACAGTGTCCACCCAAATGTTTCTGTCCACTCTGTCTCTGCTGACTGCGAACGAGCTTTAATAGGAGGTTATTATAGCATGTGTTGATGTTCATGGAAGATTGAAAAATATCTCATGGACAACAAACCTGAAACAACAACTTACGGTCACCATCTTGTCATGTTCTCCACAAAACTGGACAAGATGTACAGAATGTCAGCTAAAGCCTGTAAGGCTTTGTTTCACCTTCTCAGGTTAGGTTGGGATGACATTTCTTTATCCACTTTATTCAAGCTGATGGGTCGTAAATTTTAGCCATTATACCTATAATGTGGTTCTGAGACATGGAGATGAACATGCTCCATCCAGACTGCTGTGGGTTCACTCTCAACATTAATCAGCTCTTGAGGACCTTCCCAATGTGAATGACTTCATTTATTTTTAGGAACGGCATATTCTGATACTAAAATGTTCCATTTGGATTCTGTAAGAAGATTTACAGGTAACCTACAGGAAGTCAATATGATGTGTCCCTGGTTTGTGGAGTTTTTTTTTTTTTTTTTAATTTTATATACTGGTTTGATCCCCGAAGGGAAATTAAGAGAGCACACTCTAGCTACTGATTACAAACGCATGCATACATATATGTGAGTACAGGCCCCTGTATCACACACACACACACAAAGGGGCCTGTAGGCATGCAGGGGAGGTAGAGTGGCAGGCAGCTCCTTCTTGGTGCGCCTCAAATGAGCAATTTGTAAAGGGGACGGCACCTTGCTCAAGGGTGCCTCGGCAGTGCTCCGGAGATGAGCTGACACCTCCCACTGTTAGCTCACCTCCGGGTATTTTTGGGGGGGCGGGAGCGGGAATCGAACCGCCGATCTCAAATCATAGGACGACCTGCTCTACCGCCCGCTTTACCACTGAGCCACTAACTGTTGAATGTGACGAGTCAGTAAAATGACTCATCGTTAGATTATGTACTACATGAACAGGACAGACCCCAGTAATGTAATGTCAAAGCTAGCAATTGCTAATGTGTGTGTGTGTGTGTGTGTGTGTGTGTGTGTGTGTGTGTGTGTGTGTGTGTGTGTGTGTGTGTGTGTGTAGTCTACAGTAGTGAACACACCATGTGCTCATTGGGACCTGAGGGTCACCTTGCGTACTGAGACACAGATCCTTGCAGTGATTATCTACTAGTTTTCAACAGAACTGTCTTTCTGTGGTCCCGTCCACACGATGCCCGTGTGGACGGGCATCTTTTTTGTTGCGTTTACGCCTCCCGTCCACACGACAACGCAGATATCTGGAATGAAAACGCAACTTTTTGAAAACGTGGCCGAGGTGGATTTTTTAAAAAAATGCTGGGTCTGCGTTGCCGTGTGGACGGCGTATCCGCAAATTTTTAAAAACGCTGACGTCTTGCCTGCAATGAAGACCGCTGTGACGTCATATTTATGGGCCCGTGTGTACAAACATAATGGTGGTACGAACCTTGTTGATGGCAGCATTCTTGCAGGCGTTTTGTGACAACAAAACACGGAGGATTCCTATTGGATAAAATTTGACTCAATACTGCCACCACATGGTTTAGCATGCTTACAGCCATCTTCGAAAACGAACTGATGCGTTTATGTGTGGACGGAGATTTTTTTGAAAACGCTGTCATGTGGACACGAATTGTTTTCGATGCGTTTTCAAAAATTGCATTTTCAAAAAAATCCGTCATCGTGAAATGTGTTCACAGTTCAAATGAACAGAAAACTCTGACAATGGCCCACTCACTTTAACATAATCAAACAGTGGATTAAATTATAAGATATATTCTCAGAAGTGTTGCCATATAGTCACAAGACAATAAAGACAGACTAATTTTAATGCATCATGTTTCATACAACCTACAGAAGCATAAATGCATTAAGAGAGTAATGATAATAATGGTGAACATAATACTGACATAAAGACTCTGAGACTGACCTGAACCTATGACTGTACATTACTGTGTGGTGTTTGCCGTTGAGTGTCAGGGTGTGTTACCTGGAAAACATGTCTGCAGGTGTTCTGTTAGGGCCTCCTGAGTGACAGGCTTGTGGGCGGAGTTCATAGCAGAGATAGCCAATAGTAACACATCTCCCAGTGGGATGAACTGTGACTGGCTAATAGGGGACATACTGATGGATGACACATCACCTGTGGAATGACAGAAAAGAAGGCATTAGCACGTAGATTGTGTTGTTTCAACAGGCAACAGCAGACGTCACCAGATCCACTGACACTAAATGTCTGTGACTGACTTCAACTGGAAAAAACAAGTGCATTTTGGCTGAACACTATTCTGTATTTTCCAGCCTGAGAAGTCAATTAAGTGACCTACAAGACAGTCCAACATTCAGCGTCTGCCGTTCTTCAGCTGTCATTCGTCCACTAGGAGGTCATGGGCTTGATCCAGCTGTCTACATGTTAAAACATCCGTGGTAGCAGAATGAACCCTAACCCATGGTGAGTGGTCGCTCAGACTGGAACGGTCACTTTTCAAGGTGTCACCTGCTAACTGGGTACGATTCCACATGCTAAAATACGTGTGAGGAGCACTTGGGTTTTCACCTATCTGAGGACACGTTTACATTTACAGTATGAGGTGCAGAAGTCTGACACGAACGTGTCACCTCTGGAGCCACAGATGTACAGTAAACACATGTTGCTGGAGGAGTCCTGGCCTTTACAAAGGTCATGTCAGTTAAGCAACGGTCAGCAGCGGTGGATAGGGATCTTTTCATTATGTTTTATACCTTTGATCCACAAGATTTCATTAAGGAATGTTTAAAAGCAGCTAGCAGCCTTTAGCAGGTAACTCAAAGAAGAAAATTAACCAGAAACAACGGGAGACTGGAGTCATGTCAGGGTAAATGTACACCTGCCTCACATCAGAGTTTACAAAGGTCTTCTGGATTCACAGGTAAACCTCATGAGTGGTCATGGTACGAGCACCGAGTGTAAAACCTCTTGAGGGTAGTGATGTGCGCTTTGTTTCAGCACTCCGATACACGCCCCGGACTCGGTAGGAGTTTCTTTCTGAACCACTGCTTCGAGGCCTGCTTCAATTGAGGAAAAACCACGACTGATGACATTTGACACACTCAAGTGCTTCGAAACACTAAACGTTTCATTCCCCAGGTGACACACCAGCGCTTCATTCACCAGGTGAAGCAGTTTAGTGGTTTGGATCAATGGGTGGGGCTTCGTAACACTGGTGAGTCCCAGAAGTGTTAGAATGGATGAAACAGCGCAATGTGCTGTTTATCGTGGCGAAAGCTTCTGGATTGATCAGATTAGCGTTCAGAAAGACAGTTTGCTTTCTAATTGCCTTGCAATGGAACCAAGAGATCTCAAGTCTGGAAACATTTAGAACTGGTGCCACCGAACAAAGTAGATTTTAAGAAACTTTATTTTCAAATATTTTCAAGCAGTAGAAAATAATAGAAAAATAATAATAATGGAAAACATTAGAAAAGAATAAAACACACACGTCATTTCTAATTTGCAAGTGAAGTGTTTGCTTTATTCCCAGCACCTAACGGACAGTAACAACACGTCATCGATGATGAGGCGTTATCGAGCCACACATGAGAATGAAGCCAGTGGTGCTGCGCTGATGACGTCTCGGAATCTACACTTTTATCTCACAACATAGACCTTGTTTTTTTTTCAAGTGGCCCTAATCCTCCTATGTAAATCACGCACAAACACATGTGTATTTATTTATATTACATAGACATGCATGAACATGTAATCTACTGTAATCCCTTATTGCTTTATTGAACCCTGCAAGGATCAATAATCATAAATCAGTTTCCTATAAGATATGGCTACAATATATCAAGCAAGGATTAACACATTAAATTAATTTGGGTTTTATTCAGAAAATATATGCAATACAAGAAAAGACAAAGCGCTGTTTTCTGAGCTCATCGATGGTTGTGCCACTGCAGTACAGTCACCCTACCAAAGAAGGCGCCCACATTCCCAATGAATGGGGTGCCGAGTAATGACACAGTTTTCTGTACAATTGTCCCAAACGGTTCGAAGTCCCATGGGACACCATTTGGTGCCCCGTGGGACCTCATGGGGTCGTGGTGCCAGCACTGAGTGTGAAACCTTACTGTAACTCACTTTTTTCAGGCTGCCCCAAAAAGTCACTGAAGACACTTAAACTAATCCAGAATATTGCTGCGTGTGTTCTGAGCAGGACCAGTACCAGAGACCATATTTCTATGTCGGCTTCTCTGCACTGGCTTCCCGTGAAAGCTAGGATAAATTTTAAAACACTCCTCCTCACTTACAAAGCCCTTCATGTCCAGGCACCGACCTATCTGAAGGAGTATTTAGTTCCATATAATCCATGTAGAGCATAATTTAGGCTGCTAAATTATTTGCTATAGGCCTATGCTGCTGGAGACTCAACATCAAGACTCACATACTCCTCTCTCCTCCTCCTCTCCGACCTCTCTCTTCTAGTCTCCATTCACACCTTACTAACTCAACTTCTTCCCCGGAATTTCTATGCTCTTTATGCACTCACAGGTTTTCTCAGTTTCACCCCTCATCTGTCCATCCGCTGTGGACCTGCTCCTCTAATCCCTCCAGTATCACCGCTCATCTATCCATCAGCTGGGGTCCTGCTTCCTTTTCTTCCTCTGTACCATCATACAGTCATCCATGCAGCTACAATTGTGCTTTGAATTAATCAACTACATGATGGGGAACATGTATAGAAGACACCAACCCAGAAGTCAGTGAACGCAGCCCGATTTTCCCGTCCCCACTCCAGCACCTGCATCAAATCTTCTAACTATAACGATAAAGACACTGACTGTATCTGGCCTATCTGCCCCCCTCTCTCTCGGCCTGTCTCTTTCTCTTACCCTGTCCTTTCCACCCAATCGGTCAAGTTGGATGAGCGCCAGAGTCTGGATCCTGCCCGGAGTTTCTTCAATGAGGGAGTTTTTCCCCGCCGCAGCACTTATGCTTGCTCTGGAGGGTTCTATTGGGTTTTTCTGTCTAAATAAAACTTGATTGATTAATTGATTGACTACCACTACTGACAACTACCACTGTTATGACTACTACGACTGACCACTATTGCTGACCACTACTACAACTACTAATGACTACTACTACTGACAACTACTATTAATGACCACTACTACCACAACAACTACTAGTATTACTACTACTGATATTATTACTACTACCACAACTACTACTGTTACTACTACCACTACTGCTACTACTACCACTATTACTACGACTACTACTACTGACTACAAATGTTACTAGTACTACTACTACAGACGAATACTACTATGACTACGACGACTGACGACTACTACAGTACTACAGCTACTGACGACTATTACTACAACTACTATTATTACTACTACTACTACTATTACTACTAATCCTACTACTACTACTATTATTACTACTACTACTACTACTACTGCTGCTATTACTGCTACTACTGCTATTACTGCTACTACTACTACTGACTACTACCACTATTCTTACTACTACTACTTCTTTTGACTATTATTACTACTACTTCTCCTACTGAATGCTTTTACAGCTACTACTACAAATACTACTCCGCTCCCGCGAGGACATCGCCGGAGTGTGAGCTGACAGTGGGAGGTGTCAGCTCACCACCCAGCCACTGCCGAGACGCCCTTGAGCAAGGCATTGTCCCCCCTACAAGCTGCTCAACTGGGGCACACTCCAGTTGCTGCCCGTCACTCTGCCTCCCTATGTACAGTTTGGTGTTGTGTGATGTTGTGTATGTACTAACTGCATGCTTACAGGCGCGCCTGTGTGCTGTGGTTGTCTCAGGTGCCTGTACAAAAAACTAACACAAAAAATGTACACCTGGGTGACAATGTAATTTCCCCTTGGGGATCAATACAGTATACTACATTCTTTCTTTCTAGTAGTAACCATTACTACTACGACTATTAGTACTACTACCACTACTGACTACTAATACTACTACTGCTACTATTACTACTGCTACTGACCACTACTACTACCACCACTACTTACTACTCATACTACTACTGACTACTACTACTACCACCACTACTTACTACTCATACTACTGCTGACTACTACTACTACTACTACCATTATTACTACTACTGCTACTTTTACTACTACTACTACCACCACTACTTACTACTCATACTACTACTGACTACTACTACTATTATTACTACTACTGCTACTTTTACTACTACTACTACCACCACTACTTACTACTCATACTACTACTAACTACTACTAATAATAATAATAATAATACTGACTACTACTACAAATATTACTATTACTACTGCTGCTGCTACTTTTACCACTACTACTACTAGAACTACTACTATAACTATTACTGACTACTACTAATATAACTATTACTGACTACTACTAATATAACTATTGCTGACTACTACTAATATAACTATTACTGACTACTACTAATATTACTGACTACTACTAATATTACTATTACTGACTACTACTAATATAACTATTACTGACTACTACTAATATAACTATTACTGACTACTACTACTGACCACTGCTACCACCACTAACCAGTACTACTGTTACCACTTCAGCTACTACTACTACTACTACTACTACTACTACTGCTACTACTCCCACCACTTCTAGTGCTATTACTACTACTATTACAACTACTACAGACTAGTACTATTACTACTGTCCCAGTTATCTACTTTGTTGTTTCCAGCAGCATTCCCTTCAACAGAGGGATTACTGTGGAGTTAGCTGTAGCCCTTAGCTTTCGGCCAGCTAAACTACTCCATCCCTACTACACTGGGGGGGGGGCACTGATCATTCATGCTTCTCACTGCAGTGGTAGTAAACAATCAGCCTGCCTCCTTTGTCCGAGGCACTAAGCCACGCCCCCTTGCCTTTTGTCCCCCCCCCCATCGTTCAGCCTGCATTCGTGCCTCCCTTCACCCTCCATGTCCTCTCACACATTCTCTGTTCTGACGCGCTACATCTGAGCTGCTAGCTTCTCCACTGCTTCATTCGCTCCGACGAGCTGTGGCGCTACACGGCTAAAGCTAACTAGCAGTGGCTGCTAACAGGCTAGCTAATGGAAGACCAACAGAGAGCAGACACGTGACAGGCTTGTCCCTACCGTGGCTGCTAGGGCTCCACTCCCTTCGTGAAAGTAAAATCCAGACACAAGTCTGTGAGCACCGCTGGTGTGACGGTCGTCCAGGTCTCCCTCTGTCTCTCTCTCACACACACACAGATACACACACACGCACAGACTCACACACACATACAAGCTCACTCTGCGACACTCCTCCCCCTCCGCTGTCACTCACAGGCGTTCTCAAACACACACACTCACTATCCACTGGCAGTCTATTTCACTCGCACACAAAATAAGTATTAAATCCAGGGCTACCCACAATGCCTTGCACTACACAAAGGCATGGGGGTGTGACCAATCACACGCAGCCTCAATCTGCAGCCATGTTTCCTTGAGAGCCCTCTGGCTGCAGCCTCAATCCCCACTCCTCAAATCCAACCCGCCCACTTCTCCCTTCTACCTCACTTCCTGTGGGCGTGTTCAAACTGCTGCGCTGTGAGTACACATGCGTGGCGAAGCAGCCGCTCGCCTTCAGTCCTAACAGCAGAAAGACGTCCCGCAGCAGAGGCCTGGCCTACTCTGACCTACGGCTGTGTGTGTGTGTGTGTGTGTGTGTGTGTGTGTGTGTGTGTGTGTGTGTGTGTGTGTGTGTGTACGCGTGAGAATTACAGGTCTACAACCTTATTCCCTCCCTGTGGGCGTGTCCCGTTATGGGTCTCCTCAGCATGTCAGCCTATCTTCTGTATCCTCCTCTCTAACATGAGCTGTCCTCATGTTTTCTTCACTACATCCATCCACCTTCTCTGCTCTTCCTCTTGCCCTCTTTCCTGGTAGCTCCATTCTCATCACCTTTTCACCAACATTCTCAGCATCTTTCCTCTGGACGTGTTCAAACCATACAAGTCTGGTCTCTCTGACTTTGTCTCCAAAACATCTCATCTTGGCTATTCCTCTGAAGACTCATTTCTGATCCCATCCAACCTGGTCATCTCCTCATCTCTTCTTCAAATGCCTCCAAAAGAGATGGAAAAGTTGGAGAAAAACCAAGTTTCAATAAGTGCTTTTTGACTACAACACAATCAAAAGTTAATGAACAAAAAGACACAGATATTACTGTGGACAGTATGGATAGAGATGCAGAAAAAGCCAAGCGAAAACCAGCAAAAATACGAACATTTGTACTGCAATAGACGTGATTGTTTCCATAGGTGAGGCACGGCTAAAAATCAGCACCCAAAACAAAATAATGAGGGTGCAGCTTACAGAAATTTGTGTGGAGAAGGTTCTTTCAGCTTGGTGCAGTGTCCACAGGAGAATATATGAATTAAAGGAAAAGAAAACTATTGAGTGAAAAGCAAAAAGTCAAAAAACTGTATTACGTCATTTTTTTTATTTCTAAAACTGTTTTTTAAGGATGACCACCATGCTGTAACATTTTGATAATTATGTAATTTTAATGTTTTTCCTTTTACTGAAACAGTTATGACGTTTCTATTTATAAAATCATTAAAATTAACAGTTTGTTTAGTTCTTATATTGTACTATTGGAAAAACTCAATCCTTGTTTAAAGCGTCAACCATATATTCTGTTATGACTTTTGGATGCATAAGCGTCATGTTGAGATACACAAAAAATTTTGAAGTATATCCCAGGAATGCACTACTTTCTTGAGGTAAAATGAACCCTGCTTTACCACTAAGAACAGCTAGATGTCCATCTCTGACAAACCAAGAAGAAAACAAACATATTAGCGCAGACTTAGATGGGGTCAGGAAACGCACAAAGCTCTACACATCTGACCTGCAGGAATGGAGAATCATTCCTACAGAAATCGAGTCTACCTACCAAGGCCTTGCTACTCGACTTGAGATCATTTGCAGAGCTAAAACTACACTCATTTGACTTTTGCTCTTTAAAAGTTTTTAAGTGCAGATCAATGAACCCAAAGCTTTTGACCTCAGTATTTCTAACATCTCATGGTGGCCATGAGCTCATGATCAGTGGGATGACCTTCTGGTGACCCCTGAACCTAACAGAATGCCCCAGTTAGCACCCTAATAAACGTTCAGAATGTGGTCTTGGAGGAGATCCATCATGCTGCAGGTTCATTAGGGTTCAAATCAGCCCAGACCAACATCAGCAAAAAAAGAGGAAAAAAGAAAGGGTGAGGAGGAGAAGAAGATGAAGACAAAGAAGACGCAGAAGACGAAGAAGAAGGGGTGAGGAGAAGAGGTGAAGAAAAGAAGAGGTGAGGAGACGAGGTGAGAAGATGGGTAGAAACACAGGAAATGGCCAAATGGTGGGGGAGACGTCTAACTCAGCAAAAGTCGATACTCAAACTGAACCTCAGCTTTACTTTAGGAATATTTCATGGAAGTCACGTTATGTCTGTGAATGGTGATGATGTGGATATACTCTAGATACAAAGAGCCTCCACCTTAAATGTAAAAATTCAACATCAGCTTTACTGTCGGTATTGCTACACACACACACACACACACACACACACACACACACACACACACACACACACACAAACACACACACACACAAACACACACAGGCACCAGGAACTGAAGCTGCACTTCTCTCAAACCTTGACGACATGAAAGCTAAGAGCTAAACATTTAAATACAATCAAAAGTGAGTCAGTGCTTCACGATTCTCTGTGCACACCTGGTTTATACTTCATTCATGCTTCACACACCTGGTTTATACTTCATTCATGCTTCACACACCTGGTTTATACTTCATTCATGCTTCACACACCTGGTTTATACTTCTTTCATGCTTCACACACCTGGTTTATACTTCATTCATGTATTACACACCTGGTTTTTATCGCTTCTGAGTTTGGACCGCTGCTCCCTGGGACAGCTCTGTCCTGCTAAAGAGATTTATAAAGTAGAATAAAGGATTGAAGTAAATAAATACATGTGAAACTGATATTTATATTTACAAAGTTATGAAGGACCTATTATCAGCTAAAGACTTTTTTAACAATGCAGGAGTGTGGTTGAGTGTGATAAATGTATATTATTGAGTCATCACTTTACTGTGTTTCCATAAATTAAGTTGAGTGTTTTTTATGTGAACTAAAGGGAACGCCAACTGAAGTCCAGCAAAGTGATTCAACAGAAATGAAATGTTAACGACACAATACATTTTTTTCAGCAGGACATGATTTAAATGTAAACTTAAATGTATTTATTAGTGCTGTCAGGCAATTAAAAAAATAATCTAATTAATTACAGGATTTGTAATTAATTAATATAATTAATCACATTTTTAATCTCATACCGGCTTCAGTCCCCAAAATAAAGAATTTGAATTCTAGGACGTTACAAAATTGTAGTGCATGACTAATCAATAGAATACACCGAGAAGAGAAGATTTGAAATCCACATTTTATTGGTTAAGTGTGTTTTATAAATGAAATTCAAAAGAAAAAAGGTCAAGCACATCAGCAAACCAATTAGGCCAGGTGCATTTCTCAAAAATGTAATATGAATACAGTTAAATAAAATAAATAAAATTCAGAAATAAAATAAGGCACATAAGCAGACTCTCAATCAAAATGAATACTAAAGCTGACTCAATACAGCAATTCAAAATGAATAGTAGAACATGCCTCTAAATAAGGCAACTGAATAGCAAAATGCCAACAGGCTTTTCATTTAAAAGGGTAAGCTAACGTTCAACTATGTGTCCTTGACATATTTTGTATTTAAATGATACTTTAGGCTGGAGCTGCTTTGGTGATATGAAAATTCTTTTACAAAAGGTACAAATAATAATAATAATAATAACAATAATAATAATAATGTAATGGATTACATTTACATAGCGCTTTTCTGGACACTCAAAGACTCTTTACATCGGATCCATTATTCATTCACTCCTTATTCATACTTGGTGATGGTATATGTGTGTAGTGATGATGTACATACTGTATATGTTAACACACTATTTTTAACACTTTGAATCACATCTTATAATTCACTATTGTAAATCACCACTTTTATTTAGTGTGCCTGTTAAACCATCTTTACCTTGCAGATAACACAATGACTTACAACTTCCCTAAATGTGACCTCTGACTGAAGAATTATGTGAGTCAGCCAGCATGACCTTGAGTTGATCCTGCAGATAGTAGAGTGAGCCTCCCCAGAACATGAAATATTTGCCACAAAGTGAGAATATGGAGAACACCTTGTGGTGGCATCTTCTGATAGGATGAGAGTTAGATCATCCCATGTTTAGTTGACACCCATTAGAACGGGTATAAATATTGTATGCGTATTATGGTTCTTGGCACACAGCTTGGAGTCTCTTTCCTGTTAGTCTCTGTGCCCAGAAATTTCTGTCAATAAAGTATTTTCTGTTTTTGCAGCTTTACTTGGTTTTGTCCTGTTTATTCAACTTCGAAAAGAAATTGTCCTAGTTCAAGATCAACGAACACGCCGAAGGGCCTCGAGGTCAGCCGTCCACCTGGACCAGGTTTTCTGGCCTTTCCTTCAGTTGGTGACCCCGACGTGATCTTGACTGGACTTTTGACCGACGGAGACAACATCCAAGGGTACCCAAATAAGGTAAGAGGAATTTTATCCTCACACGGATTTGTCCCTGTCTGTTGAAGTACGGTTAAGATCCACCAACTTCAATTTGATCCCGTTTAAATCAATCACATTCGGACGAACAAGTGAAATTTGCAAACTCTTTAAAACAGATCTGTTGGTTTGTGTCATGTTAAAAGATCATACGCAGTGACAGTGTTTTCGGACAGTAATCTTTTACATCACGGCGGCGTCCGTGCTGGCCACTACAAGTAATTTTTTTCTGGCAGGTCGTGGTACTCAGTGGGGTTGAGACGATTACACCCACTGTTTTAAATTAACGGTCACTGCAAGAGTCGGTGCTGGTTGCACTGGTCTATTGACACGTAGATCACAGTGTTAAAGCCGTCTATTGGCAAAAGATCGGAAATTCTTCCATTACGGAGGTGACTGAGAGATTAAGCAGTAAAGGCTAACCTGCGGCGTACTACCCGATGACATAATTTTCTCTATTTAAAACTATTGAATACAAATACCAAGAGTGGGCGTACTACCTGATGCTAAACTTAATTTTATTTCGGGAAATTGAACACAAATACCAGAAGTGGGCGTACTCTGATGCTAAATTCCAAACCTCTTTGTGAGATTTTCAAAATAAAGTAAAAGGCCTTAAGAGTTCACAATGGAAGGTGAATTTGATTGAGAGAATGAATGGTTTAATTGGAATGATATTCCAGACGATCCAAATGGTATACCTCTAGAAGACCAAGTTAAAATGGCACTCATAGTGGCATCCGAAGGATTGCCCACAAAAGTTCGCAGTAAGACGGAGACTGATGTGAATGAATGGGTGAATGAATGCTGCCGAAAAGGATGGTTTCCTCCCAGCACTTCGAAAAAAATCACTTGTCTTTCTTATGAAGGAGACCGAAAAATCATATATTAAAAAACTGGTGGAGCTGGCAACAAAAACCTCAACAACCTACAAACTTAGCATTCCAGGCAGGAAAGCTAGAGAGTCGCACGAGAAGGTTGAAACTGTTAAATCACATGCCAGATTACTGGCTATGGGAAGAGCGGTGAAAGGAAGTTGAAAGAAGGAATCAGAACAGTGTGCTGTAGCCGAACGTTCTGACCCGTCTCCGTATCCGGAGGAAAAAACAACTTCTCTGTTTTCTAAAACTAATCCTTCTGTGCTGAGTCCTTATGCAGAACTCCATCAAGCTCTCTTAGACTCACAGACGCCTCAGACTCATCAGACACACACACACCAGACGCTTCAGGCTCCAGTGTGGACCGTCTCCGGAGGCCACCTCCACATGGATCAGACGAACCTTAACTCACTGCCGACAGCACCATCTGCAGGTAAACCAGAATATTCAGAAACTGTCAGACTTCTTGTTGCAGGAACAGAATGGGCTAACAAAGCCCTGAGGGACGAATTTGATGGGATCCTGGCCTCGGATGCCTTCTCTGGTTCTTTAGATGAATTCATCATGAAATTGGACGAATTCAAGCGGGAGCTCAAGCGCCGCGGTGACGCATCCTCGAAGCTCAGGGAGGAGCTGAAGCAAAAAGTTGAGGAAGTGCAGTGTGAAGCCAAACGTCACTTCCAACACCAACTCGACGAGTCCCACAGATGTCACGACCGAGCTCACCAATCGGAATCAGAGCAAATGAAACAGGAACTTGCCGAACTCCGCCTCCAAGTGAGTAAACTCACCCTGAATGCTCTACCCTCTTGCTCTGCAGAGCCAGCCCCAGCTCCACCTCCTGCACCGGTGGTGAATAGACCAGCCACCCGTTCTCAAACCAACGTCCAGGCTCCGTTGGTCCAGAAAATCGACCCCGTTTCGGGTCACTCCGCTCGAGTCTATAGACCTTTCCCTCCTGGAGATCTTAATGTTCTCATTTCAGGTCTTCCGGCAATTTCCGCTGAAGGACAGAACTGGCTTGCAGCAGTGCAGCTTGATGCCATCGGTCATGATTTGTGCAGTGGTGACATGCAGACAATTTTGACTAAAGCTTGTCCACAGACTATGCTAGCTCAAGTATTGCAGGACACCAGATTGATGACCTTCCGAAAGAGCATCCTCTGGGAGGAGAAGACTTCGGCCTCATCGAGAGAAGTTTGAAAATGCGTTTTCCTCTGCCAGGGTGCATTGTCTTTGACTTGGTGTTCATTCCAAAAGCTGAGGAAGAAGCAGCTGATTTAGTTAATCGGGCCAAAACTGAATATAACCTCAAAACAGGTTTTCCTTCACATGCGAGTCCATTTCACTCACAGGTCTTCCCGCTCAGCCATTTTGAAGGGTGTTCCCAAAACAGTTGTGTCGGCCATGGAAGCGAATCCTGACATGGGCAAGGCGACATTGACAGATGGCTTGCTCACCCCAAACACCACCTGAGGAGACATGCTAAAGTCAAAGGTAGAAAAACAAAAAACCGCAACCTCAACATTTGACTAACATGCAGTTGCAGGGAATCAAAGCACAAGAGGAGCGTTCCTCCTCCCCTGCAGCAAGTCCTCTGTCTGCCAATCCGGACATGGTGATGTATCGGTCTGGGGGCCAGTCTTGGGGTGGGGTGATCGACCAATATGGAGTCTGTTTCTTCTGTGGCAATTCAGGTGATTGGGCACGTGACTGCCCCCACAAAGGCGGATTTTTCAACCAAGGGCGTGGTCGTGGACGACGCATGCCCCCTCGTGGCGGACCTGCCAATTAACAACAATCAAGATGGCAGCCCGGAGGTCCCCACCCTCGACAACCTCTGCCGCCACCTCGTGGACAGCAGGTACCCAACCAGCAGTGCCTGCCCCCTAGTGGACAGTATCCGCAATGAAGATGCCCTGAACCTACAGACATAGGCATGCAGGAGCCTATGATCACCATGACGGTACGAGGAGTGTCCATTCCCTTTATGGTTGATACCAGAGCTAGTTTTTCAACTCCCCAACAGCTTCCTCCTGGCGCCTATGTCACTGACAACGTGATACCACTTGTTGGGTTCAAGGGTGAAGAAATTTCCCTGCATATGACTTAGTCAATCGTTGTTGATGTTAACAACCAAAGACTTTCACATTTGTTTATTTTGGCTCCTTCTAGTCCAGCTAACTTGCTGGGCCGAGATCTGCTGATGAAATTGTGTTCGCTCGTCAAGTGTTCTGGGGATGGACTTTTGGTCACACTTCCTGACGTCACTACCAACCATTGCTTCTATGTTACTGACTGTGCCTCAATGTTACCAGTTTTTATGCCTGATGCCCTTGTGTGTGCCCCTGCTGACATCTACTGGGCACTGGTGGACACTGACGTCAAACCATAGACTGATGCTGAGAAGTTATGGTCGCTTTGGTCACCCTGGGTTCATAACCTCCGCCCCTATGACATGGTTTCTGACTCGTTGCATTGCACCTTGTACTATGACAGACATGATGACTCTGTATTCCAGGAAGCCTTTCGAGAGGTGGATGGCTCTTTGGGAACTAAAGGTTCATGATTTTTTTGTCGGTGGACAGGGTGTTGCCTGGTTCGTCTCTTTGACGCTGGAACAACTGGAATGGTATCGGATGGCAGATCCTCCTGATCCATCCATGCCTCCTTGCGTTCCCCATATCTCTTTGGCTGTCTCTCCCAAACATACACAGTGATGGGCCCTTTCGTCAAAGCCTGTGTGGAGGCCTCTGATTGGATCTCGACTCTTCATTCTGATTTGTGGTTCTCACCGTCGCTTGATGCATACCATATCAGCTCTCAAGAATTTTTGACTCCCTCTATTCTTGAGCACCGACTTTTGGACAGACACCATGGCAGAGAAACCACCGATAGTGATGCTACTATTGATCTTTTGGCATCACTTCCTCCCGCACTTTGGACCCAAGGTTCTACAGATGTGGGCCTTTGCAATGTTGCCCCTGTAACGTTTGACATGACCCCAGGTCCTATTTGGATACCACAGTATCCCACCAAGGAACAAGGTCGATTGGGAATCACAGACACCCTTGACGGGCTGATAAAAGCTGGTGTCATTGTCAAAATACCACATTCTCCTTTAATACTCCCATCCTGCCTGTTGAGAAGAAGGACACAGGAAAATTAAGGATGGTTCATGATTTGAGAGCTATTAATGCTGCGGTCACCACTCCCACTCTTCCGGTTCCGAATCCACATGCTGCACTGTCTCAATTGTCTCCTTCTCATACTTATTTCACGGTGATTGATCTTGCAAATGCTTTCTTCAGCATTCCTCTCCATCCGCCAATGAGACCTTGTTTTGCCTTCACCTGGAGCAATAGGAGATACTCTTATGATCGATTGCCTCAGGGTTTTGTCCTGTCACCTGGACTCTTCAATGCCTACTTGAGAGACCTCCTTCGTCAATTGTCCCTTCCACCTGGCGTTCTTTTGGTTCAATATGTTGATGACCTCCTTCTGGCTGCTCCATCGGAACAAGCCTGCCTGATTGCCACACATTCCCTCCTCCTGCGGCTGCATGAGGTTGGGATGAAATTTTCTAAGGCTAAACTTCAAATAGCCAGGACTCAAGTTTCCTTTTTAGGCCGTTGTGTTTCCCGGCTGGGAACAGGCCTTTCACCATCTCACAAAGAAGACATTCCGCACTCTCCCAAACCACTCAATGTCAAACAGATGCTGGCATTCCTTGGTCTTTGCAATTACTCTCGTCATCACATTCCTGATTTCTCTGACTGCACACAACCTCTTTGTGCTATGGTTAACCTTGTTGGCATGCAGAACCTTACTGCCACGTTGGACTGGACCCCTGCTGCTGAGGCAGCCTTCTCACACCTTAAATGCTGCCTTTCATCTGCAGCCTCACTCGATATCCCCAGGTATGATCGGATGTTGTTTTTGGATGATGCTGAAAAAGCATCCAGCATTTCTGCTGTGCTTTTTCAGAAGGGGGATAGTGGATAACGGAATGTCTGCATGTATGTTTCAACTCCATTGGACAACTATGAAAAACGTCAAATTCCATGTTCGTCTTTCGCATCAGCCCTCGCTAGAATAGTTCAGAAAACTGCACAAATGGTGTTACATCATCCATTGACAATCAGGACTGGACATGACACCGTTCAATACGTCGCTAGCCAACTCTTCATCATGACAGGAGGACGACAAAGAAAAATTGAAGCAGTCCTCACTCAACCACACATTATCTTTTTCCACAATGGAATCAACATAGCAGAAGGACTGATTGAAGGAGAACCACATTACTGTACAGAAAGAATTCAGAAAGACAGAAAACCAAGAGAAGACTTGTACAAGCAACCACTGACAGACCCTGACTTGACACTGTTCACAGACGGATGTTGTTTCAAAGGTATTGACGGCCTGCAATCAGGCTATGCTGTTGTCCAATACCAAGATGACAATTTCACAGAATTCAAAGCAGAAAGACTTGATGGACCACAGTCAGCATTAAGAGCTAAAATAGTCGCGGTAGCAGAAGCGTTAAAGCATGCTGCTGGACGAGCTGTAAATATCTTCACTGATTCAGCTTATGCTCATCTTGTTGTACATAACGCTCTAAGAGAATGGCAAAGAAATGACTTCCAGACAGCTTCTGGTAGTCCAATCAAGCACCTGGATGACGTAATGTATCTCCAGGAAATGCTAATGCTACCAAAAGAAGTAGCAGTAATCAAATGTCAAGGACATTCAAAGAAAAATTATTTTATGGCACAAGGAAATGATGCTGCAGATGCTGCAGCGAAAAAGGTGGCAGGATATCGGCCAGCACTTCAACTCTCGGTGAGTAATGCAGAACTTGAAAGTCACATAACGAATGAAATGATCCGAGAGTGGCAGGTAAAAGCAAGTCCAGAAGAAAGGAGTGTGTGGAGGTGCAAAGGGGGTGAGAAAGATAAAGGAGGAATTTGGAGAAAAGAAGGTAAGCTGGTTCTGCCTCAAAAACAATTGAAAACTTTAATTCAAGAGGCCCATGGACTATGCCACGTAGGCACGGATGAAACACTGAGACGACTCTGTGACTGGTGGCATCCGTTGATGAGAACAATAGTTAAAAGTGAACTGCAGGACTGCAGTGTTTGCAACAGACATAATTGTCTGCTAACAACCAAACTACCTCAAGGGGTGCAGTATCAGGACGTAACAGCGTCTGGTCAGGTGATTTCAATGGATTTTCCTGACATGATTAAGTCAGTGTCAGGTTACCGCTATCTGTTGGTGATAGTGGACTCATTTTCAGGGTGGCCAGAAGCTTATCCCTGCAGAGCAGAAACAGCTGCTTCTGTTGTGAAACATCTTGTGAATCATTATATTCCAACTCATGGGTTTCCGAGGAAAATTCGATCTGACAATGGAATTCATTTCAAAAACATCTTCAACAGGTTGAACACATGTTGGGTTTGAAACACACTTTTGGTTCCGTGTACCATCCACAATCTCAGGGAAAGGTTGAAAGAATGAACAGAAATATCAAGGAAAAGATGGCCAAGGCTTTGGCCTCCATCTCAATGAATTGGCTACAAGCCCTACCAGTAGCCCTAATGAATGTTCGCATGTCATTAAATTCCTCCACAGGCTGGACTCCATTCGAGGCTCACACTAACAGACCTTTTCCAGCTCCAATAGCTCCACTGGAACATGACCCAACGATCCAAGGCCCAAAAGGCCTCCAAGGACTAACCATCAATTTTTCTCACTTGACAGGTCCGCATGAGAAGCCCCTGAAATGTGTGAATGTGTATAGCTAAGAGTAATCAAAAGGAAATGGTCTGAACCTAGGTGGACAGGTCCCTACCAAGTCAGTGAGCGAACGGGAACTGCAGTCCGTTTGCTAGGAAAGGGGGACACCTGGTTTCACCTGACGTCCACCAGGCCTCCAAAGACCCCAACGAGAGTCGCTCTCCCTTCTCCATCACCACAAAGCTGCTAAAGGTGGTGACGACCACCGAACTTCAATCCCAAGTAAGGACGTCGAGCCTCGGCTCCAACTGAGGACAGCGAGTGGTGGGTTGGAGGTATATGAGACCTCCCTCTCATATCATCAGTAAGATGGGAGCGATACTTAAAACAACTGTTGGATGTATTGTGGTAGTATCATCCTTGTATTGGATTGTAGGTTTTTTCTCTGAACCATTTAAGGCATTGCCCAAAAAGCGCTATCTACATAATGAGATTGTTGGTATTGACATTTGGTCATCACAACTTGACGGACATTATCTTGATCACAACATTTGGTACCGTTATGCATATGGCGCAGCTAAGTCATTAAACCAATCGAATTGTTATGTTTGTTCTCTTATGCCACACTCCTCCAGCCAACCCCCTTTATATGACTCCTGAGGCAGCCAGGTGTGTGGTGCAGCAGTCACTTATGGGACCCTGTGCTTTGGCTACTAATATCTTAAAGATTAGATAATGTTCTACAGTCTATCAATACCTGCTCGATTCGTCCCCTGGCATATAACGTGACAGGCACGTCCATTGGTTATTGTGTGCATCTTCAGAGGATGAATCATTCGGTGTGTTTAAACAGCACGACGGGTCATACACCTGTTGGCAGACTTGACTATGAATATTGTAACCAGGTGTTCTCCTTGCTACCATGGGATGTGCGATGTGCCCTACCACCTTTACCGGACATCATGTGGTTGTGTGGGAGACAGGCCTATAATACTTTGCCCTCACAGTGGACAGAATTGTGTGCGCCCATATGGGTATCAGATCACACTGTAATTGTCCATCACCTCTCTGTGGCTTACCAACATCATAGGCGTTATCGCCGGGATGTTCGAACATTTATACCACCTACATTTGCCCCCCATGATCCAAAGTGGGGAAGTAATGTGCCTGCAGAATATAGATACTGGAGCCTAGGAGATCACATTGCCCACAGTTTATTTCCTGTAACTGGGATTGGAAAGGTAGCCTTGAGAGTTGAGACCATTGACTATAGATTCAATTCATTTGTAAACGTGACTATTGACGTAATCCATGGGTACAACCGGGAAATAGACGCATGAGAGTAATGTTGCTACAACATCGTATTGTCCTTGACCTTTTAACTGCAGCTCAAGGTGGAGTATGTGTCCTTATCAATCAAACCTGTTGTACTTATATTCCTGATGAAATTCATGAATCCATTGAACCCCGGCTGAAAGGATTGGAAAACTTGCGTGATGCAGCTGCGCGAGATGGTATGTCTAACCCCTCTTTGTGGGACTGGTTGATTTCTGGTGCCTGGTGGCATATTTTGTTAAAATTCCTAATGCCTGTTATTGTTGTTCTTGTATTATTCTTGTGCTGTTTTAGCTGTGTTATACCAATGTTACGGTCATCTCTCATGAAGACACTCTCTCCTGCCAGGCAACTCTTTCTCAGCGATGTTAAATCATTAGCTGACCCTGACCCTGCTGATATTTAGGAATAAGGTTTGTGGTTGAACTCTTTCGAGTTCGAAAGGGGGAATGATGATGTACATATGTATATGTTAACACACAATTTTTAACACTTTGAATTACAACTTATAATTCACTATTGTAAATCACCACTTTTATTTAGTGTGCCTGTTAAACCATCTTTACCTTGCAGATAACACAATGACTTACAACTTCCCTAAATGTGACCTCTGACTGAAGAATTATGTGAGTCAGCCAGCATGACCTTGAGTTGATCCTGCAGCTGCGAGATAGTAGTGTGAGCCTCCCCAGAACATGAAATATTTGCCACAAAGTGAGAATATGGAGAACACTTTGTGGTGGCATCTTCTGATAGGATGAGTTAGATCATCCCATGTTTATTTGACACCTACTAGAATGGGTATAAATATTGTATGTGTATTATGGTTCTTGGCACACAGCTTGGAGTCTCTTTCCTGTTAGTCTCTGTGCGCAGAAATTTCTGTCAATAAAGTATTTTCTGTGTTTGCAGCTTTACTTGGTTTTGTCCTGTTTATTCAACTTCGAAAAGAAATTGTCCTAGTTCAAGATCAACGAACACGCCGAAGGGCCTCGAGGTCAGCTGTCCTCCTGGACCAGGTTTTCTGGCCTTTCCTTCAGTAGCCACAGCTGCCCTGGGGCAGACTGACGGAGGGGTCTACAGCGCAGATTGGCAGCGCAGAATCACTGCGTTTTTGTTGATAGTCCTGTCTTTGTTCTTTTTATAAATAAACTTTCCGCCAAAAGGTCCGAGTGGGCTTGCCTCACTCTCCCGTGTCGGGTCCATCTTTGTTGTCAGTCACTCTGCTTTTGGCTAGTGGCGCAGGTAGGAAGTGACGTCGCTGCAGCCTACGGGTCACTCAATGGGCCAAATTTAAAATGCTTGTGCATTGACTCGCCACTCGCAATTGAGTTAATTTTTATAGCGCGTTAATTTGCAGCGTAATTAATATGATTAACGCATTAAAGTGACAGCCCTAGTATTTCTAATTGTATTTACTACTTATTTACCACTTTTCCACTATAATACATCTTTACATTCAAGTTATCAATAAAATGCCACTGCAAAAAATGCAAAAGAAATTTCTGTTTGCTATCTGTACTTTCCTTTTTTTTTCTACACTGTAAAAAACTGTTTTGTTGAATGAACATAATTTTGTTATTTTATTAAGTTACATAATTTTATTATGTGTACTGAAATGATCATTTCTACGTAAATTCTATTAAATTATATTCTGCAAGTCCCCAAAACTATTTTGAGTAGATTTAACACAAATTTCCTTAGTAAATCCTATTAAATCCATTTTAAATGTATATAATTATGCATGTTTTTGAATTTTTTTTGTATACTTCCAAATCAATTAAATTGTTTAAATACTATCTATTTTTACTAAGCTGACTCCAATAAAATATTTTTATCTATCAAATATCACACAGAATCACAAAATGTGTTTATACAGCCAACTTTAATATGGAAAAAATATTTAACATTGAACAAACCATACAGAGTGGGCCACATCTGTTAAACAAAATAAAAACAGATCACATTAACCTTTCTTTGCCAACTTCACAAACACCAAACAAAACAACTGTTGAAGAAATTTTACAGTCCAACACCAACTTTGTTCTTTAGTCCAGGGACTTTCGGGGAAACCTTTTCCCATGAGTAATTTTGAATGAATTCGTAATAGCGTCTCAGTTCCATGGGGTGGGCGAGGTTCAATGCGTAGATCACTCCAAGCATCACTGCACAAGCCTGGGCTGCAGAACCAATGTTGTCCAGAATGATTGCTCCATCTCCATTCTTCTTGCCAATGACGTAAATGCCCATGGCCCACTTCTGCATGTCTGTCAGGATGGCATTTCCTTCAATGTCCTGTATATTTTAAGCAAGTATGAGAAAAGGAAAACTTTAGAATGCTTTTCAACATATAAACATTTTACCATACATTATACATTTTCAGATTTCAGTCAGGGCACTGTCCATTTGTGTGTCAAGAGTTTTATGGGTACTGTGTGTTCCAAGGTGTAGTGTTGTGCTTCAACTCTATGGCTGGCTCTATCGTATAATCAACAGCGACAAAACATTTTACTATACTGATTAGGACAGGTAAAGCAGAACAAGAAACATAACAACATGTCAAAAATTCTATAATGGCGCACTGTAACAGCAAAAAAAAATTTTTAAACACAACAGGCACCTCTGCTGTACACTGAAGGGACCCAGGGGGGAGCCAAAACTAGAGGACAAACAACTTAAAAATCTAAAATACAAGGTACATTCACAACAATAACTTACCATATAATCATGGATCAGATGTCCATCATCTTCACCAAGGTATAGGCCAAATTCTCTAAGGACAGCTTCCCATTTTCAATGAACATCACTTGCAGCCTGTGTTAAGAGAATCCACTAATTAAAAATATTTCCAGGCACTAAAGTAATTACAAAAATATTTTCAGTAAAGCATAATAAATCATCAATAAAAACTTTTCAATCCACAGTTATAAAAGGAATAAGGTTATTTATTACATAACAAAATGATTGTGGTGTGGTTACAATATGTGACATGAATTGGTGTGTAGGATGGAAGTGCTGTGTTAAACATGGTCAAATATCTTGCTCAGTATAGGTGGTGTACATTAACTGTTCCACAAGAGAAAACATGGCAGTTTTTCTGTAAATATGTCAAATATGTGTCTTACATTAATGATTGGTATGTGTCTGACATTAATGTTACACACCTGGAAAAAATTGTTGGTACTCTTCTGTGGATGACAGAAAAATCCACAATGGTTATTGAAAACACTTGAAACTTACAATAGTAACAATAAATAAAAATGTATTGAAAATTACATCATCAAAATCAGTCATCACTTTTTAATTGTCGTAAAAATGATGGTACCTCTGTAAAAGATTTTTTTAAAATTGACCAGAGGGAAATAAATAACTCATGTGTTTCCTGTAATTGGCATCACAGGTGTGTTGAATCTCATAAGTAGTCAGTCTGCCTATTTAAAGAATAACAAATAGTGTGCTGTTTGGTGACATGATGTGAACTGCACTGAAAATTTAGAAAGCAATGGAGAGAGTTGTCTCAGTAGCTTAGAAAGAATATTATAGGCCAGCATGTTAAAGATAAAGGCTATACGACAATCTCTAAGCAGCTTGATGTCCCTGTGACAGCAGCGGCACATATTATTCAAAAGTTTAAGATCCATGAAACTGTAGCCAATCTTCCTGGACGTGGCCCCAAGAGGAAAATTGACGATAAACTGAATAGGATACTTCAAACACCAGGACACCCTCGGCCGGAGGTCGATGATCAACTTTGTAGTTGTATCATCAGACCTCCAACCATGTGTGTTGGACACTCGGGTGAAGAGAGAGGCAGAGCTGTCAACTGATCACTACCTGGTGGTGAGCTGGATCCGCTGGCAGAGCAGGAGGCTGGACAGACTTGGCAGACCCAAACATGTTTCGAGAGTCTGTTGGGAACATCTGGCAGAACCCTCTGTCAGTGAGGTCTTCAACTACCACCTCAGGGAGAGCTTCTCTTTGATCCCGCAGGAGGATGGCGACATTGAGTCAGAGTGGACCACGTTCTCCACCTCCATTGTCGAAGCAGCTGCTCGGAGCTGTGATCGCAAGGTCTCTGGTGTCTGTCGCGGCTGTAACCCCGGAACCCGGTGGTGGACACCGGAAGTAAGGGATGCTGTCAAACTGAAGAAAGAGTCCTCTCGAATCTTATTGAATTGTAGGACTCTGGAGGCAGCTGACAGGTATAGGAAGGTCAGGCGTGCTGCAGCCCGAGTAGTTGCGGAGGAAAAAACCAGGGTCTGGGAGGAGCTCAGGGAAGCCATGGAGGAGGACTATCGGTCAGCCTTGAAGAAATTCCGGCAAACCATTCGGCACCTCGAGATGGGGAAAGTGGTGGACGTCCAACACTGTTTACAGTAGCAGCAGAAAGCTGCTGACTTCGACTGAAGATACTGCGGACTCGTGGACTCGTCCATCACTCAAGCTGAAGTCACCGAGGTGGTTGCCAAACTCCTTGATGGCAAAGCACCGGGGGTGGATGAGATTCACCCTGAGAACCTGAACTCTTTGAATGTGCAGGGACTGTCATGGTTGACACGTCTCTGTAACATCGTACGGCAGTCGGGGACAGTACCTCTGGATTGGCAGACCAGGGCGGTGGTTCCTCTCTTCAAAAAGGGGGACCTAAAGGTGTGTTGCCACTATAGGGGGATCACACTCCTCAGCCTCCCGGGGGAAAGTCTATTCCAGGGTACTGGAGAGGAGGATTAGACCTGTATTTGAACCGAGGAGGAACAGTGCGGTTTTCGTCCTGGTCGCGGAACACTGGACCAGCTCTATACTCTCCACCAATTTCTCGAGGCTTCGGTTGGAGTTTGCCCAACCAGTCCACATGTGTTTTGTGGATCTGGAGAAGGCATTCGATCGTGTCCCTCGTGGTATCTTGCGGGGAGTACTTTGGGAGTATGGGGTTTGGGGCCCTTTGCCGGCAGTAAGTCAGACCTGTTCCAGGTGCGCTTTGGACATCAGCAGGGCTCTATCACCGGTTCTGTTCATAATTTTATGGAAAGAATTTCTAGACGTAGCCAGGATCCAGAGGGAGTCCGGTTTGGGGACCAAAGGATTTCATCTCTGCTTTTTGCAGATGATGTTGTCCTGTTGGCCTCATCAAACCTGGAAACTTCAGCGTGCACTGGGACTCTTTGCAGCTGAGTGTGACGCGAGTGGGATAAGGATCAGCACCTCTAAATCCGAGGCCATGGTTCTCGACTGGAAAAGGGTAATTTGCCTTCTTTAGGTTGGAGAAAGTCTTTGCCCCAAGTGGAGGAGTTCAAGTTTCTTGGGGTCTTGTTCACGAGTAACAGAAGGATAGAACATGAGATTGACAGACGGATCGGTGCAGCTTCCGCAGTGATGGGGTCGCTGTATAGGTCTGTCATGGTAAAGAAGGAGCTCAGTCGCAAGATGAAGCTCTCGATTTACTGGTCAGTCTATGTTCCAACTCTCACCTATGGTCATGAGCTTTGGGTCATGACTGAAAGGACAAGATCCCGAATACAAGCGGCTGAAATTAGTTTCTGCCATAGAGTGGCTGGGCACACCCTTAGAGATAAGGTGAGAAGCTCAGTCACCAGGAAGGAACTCGGAGTAGAGCTGCTGCTCCTCCAACTTGAGCGGAGCCAGCTGCGGTGGCTTGGGCATCTGTTCAGGATGCCTCCTGGACGCCCCCATGGGGAGGTCTACAGAATTTGTTTAATTGCAGTGATTGCCTCAAAAGGTTGTGCAATAAAATATTAAGTTGTGGGTACCATCATTTTTGCCCAGGCCTGTTTCATAAGTTTGTTTTTTTAAATAATTCTGTTGAACCACAATTCCAAGGTATTGTTTGATTTTGATTGAAAATTTTCTATTAATTTTTTGTTATTGTTACGCTGGTAAGTTTCAAGTGATTTTGGTGACCATGATTTTGGGTTTTCTTTCATTAACAGAGAGGTACCAACAATTTTGTCCATATGTTTATATTAAACCACACATATAGACAACAATGAATGAACAGATACCTCTTGTAAGATATGCAGATGTTTGGCTAGTTTCTGGCCGGTGACACCTACCTTTTTCTGGAAAACTGCTGGCAGCTGAGGCCCAAGACTGTCCAACCATGCCATGAAGGTCGTCTCCAGTGGATGTGTTGAAATTCGCTGAAATTCAGCTTTTATCTGTTGCACATTAAAAAGTGGCAGAAGACAAATAAGACTACACTCAGTTATTAATGTAATGGTGATTCTTCTAATACACAGAGAAATCATAAAACATAGTGGAAATGTACAATGAAAAGAGGCACACTGAATGGAAGCAAGTATGTATTTACCTCATTAATATGG
This sequence comes from Antennarius striatus, assembly GCF_040054535.1. Lineage (NCBI taxonomy): Eukaryota > Metazoa > Chordata > Actinopteri > Lophiiformes > Antennariidae > Antennarius > Antennarius striatus. The sequence continues at coordinate 20,990,173 of NC_090785.1, read as the reverse complement.
AAAAGTGCAGGCCATCTCGCTTTCATTTCTCTAGCACCTGGACTTCCATGCACTGCTTCTTTTCTTCGGTAGGAGAAAGTTTTAGACATCTCTCTAACATCTGGTGCTCCGTTTCTTTGTCTGACATAAGCCAAAAGTTCAACTCGCAAGTTTTTTCCAGACTGTCATCTGCTTCACCAGCGGGGTGTGAAGGACAATAATTGACCTCTGCCTTTTTAGCCTTATTTACATTTTTGGCTGGGAAGCATTCATCTCTTGATTTATTTTTCAGTGCATTAACAGTCACTTCACAACATCCAATGTTACGCATCTTGTCCGGTAATTAGCCATTTTGTATTTCAGGCTAATCATTCAGCTGTAGTATCCAGTGGCAGGCAGATCTTGCAAACAAGGAATTTTTGATGAGTGCACTTGCTACATCATCTGGTGATTTTGTGGATATCCTGTACACTGGAAAATTTCTTCAGACTTCAGCCCTTGTATAATCTTCAGACTTGTCCAAGTCTCTCTGAATATGTCATTTCCCCACTGAAGCTGAACCTCCACATTGTATGGAAAGCGAGGAATGGTGAAGTCGGCCAAGCACGCGTTCTCAGCTCACTGTCTGAATGGGACAGAAGGATGGTGGTGTCGGAGTCAGATGAAGACATTGAGGACATACTGTGGTGTGTGAATGCTTGACAGGTTTACAGATGATCCAGCAGTGTTTGGAGAGTTTTGCCTTGAAATTGATTCATATCCAAACAATTTTGCAAGTTTAATTGTTTCTCTGTCTTGAATGTCTTGAACTGATGTAATGTTCATGAACTCATTATTGAAGTCAGGATCCATGAATTGAATGCAGAAGTTTCTTTCAATTCCAAATGTATCACAATTTTTTTTGTGTAAGTCCCTTAAAGTCGTTGGCTTTCCTGAGTGGAGATCAAGTCTTCTGTAATCATCCTCTTCTACGATGACTCTAAGCTCCATGGGCCCTGCCATTCTTTAATCTAAAGATGAAAGACAAACAAAAACAATAATAAAAAATGAATAAACAGAAGAACATGTAAGCGCAACATGATTTAGTGTGATCTCTCCTTGTATATATATGAATCTTTTATGTATCACCATTCAACGGCCTCCAATCCTGTAATCTGCCAAGGGGTACTGGTCCATGAGGGCACCAAGTTGAATGAGGGAGACATGATAGATTGGACACAATTTAAATGCTCTAAAATGCTCCATATACCAAGCAACAAACTCTTTGACAATGAACCTCAAGTTTCCCTCTAAAACAACCATCTGGACTTGTGCAAAATCAGACAAGCCACCAATAGTCCCACAAACAACAACTATGCCCTCTCTGTATGTCATTCCATTGACAGATGCAGTCTTAGTGAGCTGAGTGTGTGCAATATTAGGGTATTTTAGTTTCACAGCTGAGACAGTCAGCTGTATTTTTTGGTTGTAATATGCCATCATGAACTGATATTTCACTGCCAAGGATAACAGTATATTTTTGAAGCAGCGTGTGTGACCAGCGACCCGTTTAAAAAAAACTATGCTTTGCTTCAAATCTCATTGTCCACAAGCAAACAAGTGGATCAAAAAATGGAATCATCTGTGGATAATGTTCAGCAAAATTATGTTTTGGTAAAAGTTTTATAACGGGAAACATCTCTTATAGCCAGCATCTGTGATCACAGATTCTTTCCTCAAGGAACCCAAGTGACTGCACAGTATGCACTGGTGCCACAACTAAATCCACAATATCGCCCAGGTCGAAAATGATCTGCCAGGCTGGCTCATTTGAGGGCACTACCTGTCCAATCAAACATGGGAGAAAACACAAGAGACTCCAATTTCGTGAGCGTTCCCTCCAATAGTTTTTTTCTGCATGAAGGTCTTTGGAATAGAATGTGGACGATTACCCGTCTGTCCATATGTAAGGAAATTTCAAAATGGACTCATTAAGACTGTCCAGTGTGAAATACTTTTTGGACATTGAATGGTTCAGACAATGTGACAACTCAACTGGTATTATGCCTTCAAAGAGGTGTGCAACATCTGGAGGGTAGCCAGTGCAAACATTGAAATGAGAAAGACATGCAGAGAGAACACACGGCTTTTTAACAACATAACATGGTTTCATATTGCCCTCTGCTGAACTAACATGCACTTCATGTGTCTCTTTGCTTCTGAGAGTAAACACATCTGAACCCACTTCTTTCTGCTGAATTTACGATTTCTTGGTCAAACAAAAACAGCAACTGTACTCACCTACAAAATTCTCTGTTAATCAAGCAATTCCATGCACTCCCAAATTATCTGCCATAACACATTGTATTGTGCCCTTAACAAAATCACCAAGCTGTGCAATAAAAATACCATGACTTTCTAAAGTTACAAGATCCCTCAACAAGGGCTCAAGGACTTTTTCATAACTGTAACTCCTGACATCTTCACACTTGCACAGTAAAGCCAAATGAATGGAAGACAATGAGGAATGGGAAATAGGCGGTAAATTGCTGACAGTCCAATAAACAGCAAAGATTTTGTTTTTTGCGAGATGTGCCAAGCGGATTGCAAATCTCAAAATCATCCACGTACAAATTAAGAAACACTATCATTTGGCCTCCTGATAAAAACTTGTTTTCTTTAAAAAACAAACCATCTTGGTACCTATATATCACTTTGTCTTCTTTTTTCCTCTTATGTGACACTACTGTCTAATAATTTTAGAATGTGACAGTCTGAGAAAAGATAGTGCAGAACTTTTAATACTGGAATACAATATATTGCAGTGCTCTTCTGCGTTTTTCATCCAATATATGTTCTATGGGTTCCACAACTTTGAAATTGTCCTTATAGTATTTTTTGCGCTTAAACGATGTTGCCAAGGGACAGCCTTTATCAATTGACTTGCATATGGGATTAGATACACAGACAGCAGATGCAAGTTCTTGAGACAGTTTGATCAACTTGCAGGATGTAACTACTGAGCACTACTTGTATCACATCCGTTGCACTACACAGAGATGCTACTCAAAAAGTACTGAAGTTCTTTGAGCAATTCATCAATTGCAGCACTTGGCACACAAAAAATATTTTCTAGTTTTAATAATAATGCTACAAGTTTTTGCTCAATTATATCTGTCTGATCGTTTGTTGTATTCAAATCAACATTAGGCTGACTGTTGTAACAGCACTCCTCATTGTCTGAACCACCAGGCTCTACAGTTTCAATCACAGGAAGTCCATGGACTACATCATCCTTAAAATCTACAAATGAGTACATGCTGTGTTTCCAACTTTGGTGAGACTTGAATGTACGATACATGTTGTAACTTGTATCTTGAAAGCACTTAATGTGAGGGAATGTAATATTAAAAGAGAGTAAAGCTGTTCAAACATGCTAATATGATGTTACTGTCTGATTGGAAAAGCGATGACATAGAATCATACAGCACGGGCACTTAAAACCACTACATGTGTATGGGAAATCATGAGGACACCTTATTGGAAACCTGCTGAACAATTTTAAAAAGGCACAGCTTTCCTAGTTTCATCTATCCTTTACTAACAACCATGGTGAGGCCTTGAGAGACATGTCACACTTACCACACCTAAATTTGATTATATTCTTTTAGCACAATTGGCAGTTTTATTGATGAAATTAATGTCATTTTAAACTGATCAATGCATTACTTACCTAAAGAATCTAGAGGTCCAAAACTTGGTTCAAAATCAGATGTGTAAACCTGCCAAATATAAACATAATATAAAAAACATGTTACCAACATTGTCCGTAAGAAATTTTATGCTAATTATTGAGTAAAAAAGTCTACATCTCAAATATGTTTCAGCACGACTGAAATATACCGGTCAAATATACATCAAATGACAGATTATTGAGGAAAAGAGATGTTTTGTTATTTATTCCCAACTAGATTACTTTCTATGTGCTATACTTAAATATAATATAGGTCACTTCACAGCATTCGGATATTGCATAACTTATTCATTTAAAAAAATAACATTTAACTTATTAACATTTTAAAGATGACTTTAAAGAATTTTGATGATAGTGAAAATAGTAAATAAAGTCTCGTGTTCAAATAATATGTTGTTGGAACTGCAGTGGTTTTATCCTTTCTGGAGAACATATTTACTGTACAATGAGCAGATGCTCACAAGAAGTTTGTTTAAGATTCAGCCTTAAACTAATACCATTACTAATACTGCCTAGTTCATTAGTGTTTAACCACATTCAATATCAGGAGCATCAACAAGCTAGCACATCCTGACATGGCTAGCTTAACCACCTGAATTAATTAGACCCATATCTGTAACTATTTGAGTACATAATCATTTGAATCAAGTAAATTGGGCTTAAACCATGGCGAAAGTAAACTAAACATACCAATTATTGTTGAAGACTTACCCAAACAATTCGAAATCCAGCCTGTAAAGAGGCGAACATCCAACTGCAGGGTGTCCCAACTCCAGAGTGACTGACCAGCACCCCAAAATCCTAAAAAGGTGGGATGTTCTTGCGCATTCCGCCTTTTTAGGACATCCAGTTTGAACAAAATCCAAACCTGATATGGTTAGGATTTTGGTTACTCTTAATATTTTTGAGCACCATTAAACTAAATAAAATATGATACATATTTTTGACAAAATAGGACAAAATTACTTATAATTTGTAAGTGTAGTTAACAAACACAAGTATTTCGATTCAAATGTGTTTAAATAATGTAAGTAACATTTACTAGGGGTCGTAATCACTTCTTTTCAGTGTACATAAAATTAGAAATTGAAGAACTGATCTTGATCCATATTTAGGGCGCGATCAATAAACAGCCAGGACCTGGCTGTTCTAGCAGGAACTTTCCCCTCTAGCAGACTGAAGGCTCGGCCGTTGTTGCTGCTCTTTTTGGTTATTTCCTTCTTGGTGTTCCTCCTCCAGGAACACCAAGAAGTTCTTGGAGGAGGTCAGCCACTGCTTCATGAAACGGGATACTCTAAACTTCTACACACTTGTAACAACGTCCTCACCACGTTGTCCTCAGTCAGGAGACGGCTCACACACTTCATGGAGATGTCGTAGAACATACAGCAATGATTAGCTGCAGGTGTAGTCCTCATGTTTAGGCAAGGAAATGGAAAGGTGACTTCCTGCTGAGGGGTTGGCTACGCTACATTAGCTGGAGACCTGACGAACACAAGTTACAACGGCTAGCTAGACAGGAAGCAGCAAGATTGGTTCATCAATCAGAGATCAAAACTAACATCGAAGGACAACAAGCCTGTGGCTCGGCTTCTCTGTTTGTCTGTTTGCTTCAATAACTGGACTGGTTTCGCTTCTTCTTCTAAACCTACACACATTTGTTAGCTAGTGCTAACATTTTAGCTCATGTTTAGGTCATATGCTCAGAGTAGGGTCATAAAAACAGTCACGGTATTAATGTTATTACAGTTAAAATGAGCTGATGTCATTTCTTCTGAAGTCTGACTGAATTAAGAAAGAGAACGCTGTGACGATCATGTGACGGATCTGAACCAGGCTGAATGTGGGTCATAATGGGAGCCAGCCCCAGTCTGAGGGACGTCACACCCTGGCAGATGGATGGATGGATGGACAGACGGACAGACAAGACAGAGAGACAGACAGACGGGCAGTTAGAAAGACAGACGGACACTTAATTAATCCCAAAGGAAAAAGCAATTTTTTTCGCACGGGATTTAGATAGAACACAATACATTCATTCACACATTCCACATTCACTCATTCTACATTCACACATTCTACATTCACTCATTCTGCATTCACACATTCTACATTCACACATTCTACATTCACACCTGCTACGTTGTGATTACTTCAGCTCTTGATCAGAGCCCTTTTTGGTGGGTGATGTTCAGTCATTCAGTCCCAGCACTAATACTTCCTGTTTATGCTTCATAGAGAACACATGGAGTTGTAGACATGTGACAGACATCAGCTGTGAGCCTTCCTCCCTTCCTCCAGCTCTTCCTTTTACACAAGCTCCTCTAGAAGGGCCCACAACCCCCCCAGAACCTTATATACTGAGGAGCTGTTTCCTCATCAACATGTGTAAATGTATATACAGGAAGTCCTCAAGATACGAACATCCAACTAATGAACACTATTAGATACAAACATCCAACTAACCAACATTAGTAGATACAAACATCCCACTAGTAGATACCAACATCTGACTAACAAATGTTAGTAGATACAAACAATCGACTGACAAACATTGGTAGATACAAATATTCGACTACCAAAAAATAGTATATATTAACATCCAACTAACAAACATTGGTAGATACGAACATCTGACTCAACAATATTAGTAGCAGCCCTGTCCGACTAGTCTAGTCCCCCCCTCCCCCCCAGCAGCATAACATCAACACCCAATAGGTTCAGATTTATCGTTATAGTCATGTTAACATTTTACATTCATCCACATGTGAAGCTCTGAGTCAGCAGATTTAACATCTGTTAGGGTAATGAAAGACGAAGATGTTCCTGCTATGTCTGCCCAGTCACCTGCACATCCACCTCCACCTGCACCTTCAGCTCGAACTCCACCTCCACTATCATCACCTGGGGACCCAGCAGCTGTGACCTGCTCCGTTCGGTTCGGCTTGGCCCACGGCCGCCTCAGACGAGGACCCGCGGGAAGCGGAGGCCTTACCCAGGTACTTGATGGTGAATCCCCGCGGTGGGTTGAGCGACCTCCGCATCCAGCCCTCCCGCAGCACCTCCAGGTGGTCCTCCTTCCCCTGGATCAGCAGCACATGCTCGTCGATCCAGCCCAGAAAGAAGGTCTCGGACACGGCCTCCGTGATGCGCTGGTTCCACACCAGCTGCTGGCTGTTCTCCGCCTTGAAGTCGGCGAAGATCTCGTAGCCGGTGTGGTGCCGCTGCAGCTCGGTGCTCTCCGACACCCCAACCAGCCCCCCCGCCTCCCCGGCGCCGGCCCTGGACAGCACTATGGCCAGGGAGTGGGGCGCGATCTGCAGGAAGCTCTCCATTGTCGGTCCGTTCTACGTGACGATCGCGTGGCGTGTCATGAGGAACGCGCTCATGGTTCTACCGGTGGGGGACAGCATCGGTTCCGAGGGACGCTCCACGCTAGCTGCTAGCTAACTGCTAGCTGCACCCAGCAGCCCGTTAGCCACCTAGCCTCAGCCGAAAGGACGGACCGCTCACCTGACGGCAGAATCACTCCGTCCACGTACCGCGACTACCGTCCGCTCACACCGCGTCCCGTCCACCGGAAACCACCGATGACATCCGTGACGGTCGGTCTGAATCCAGCCCGGCTGAGTCCTGCTCCGGGATCCGGGTCTGCTAGCTGGTGGCTAACGCGTTAATGAATTCACCCAGGCAACAGATGCAGCGACCCCCCCCCACCCTCCACCTCTCCATCCATCAGCAGCAGCTGGATCTCACTGGAGAGTGTCTGCTCCACTGGAGGCGGCGGGCCCGACGGGGGCGGGCGGGGACATCTGGACACGCCCACATTCAGCCGCTGCCTCAGTGGGCGGGTCAGCTCTGTTTCAGTGGGCGGGTCAGCTCTGTTTCAGTGGGCGGGTCAGCTCTGTGTCAGTGGGCGGGTCAGCTGTTTCAGTGGGCGGGTCAGCTGTTTCAGTGGGCGGGTCAGCCCTGCTTCAGTGGGCGGGTCATCCCTGCCCCAGTGGGCGGGTCACCTGAGGTTAATTTAAATGAACTTGTTCTACACATTATGGATAATGGAGCAGGTTTATGTTGTTTATTCTAGATGTGCAGCAGGAACTTCATGTTAACTAGAATTCATTTTTCAATTCTAACAGCATTTTGCAGTTTTTTTTAAAACACGTGTCAAAAGTAAGGCCTGGGGCCAAATGTGGCCCGATACATCATTTTATGTGGCCCACAGGAAGAAAAAAGGTCAGACTGTCTAAAAGTAAACAGGTCAAAAGTGCTTTGACCAAACTATATTTTGCACAGTGCATTAATTTAGCACATTTTATCCATCTATCCATCCATCCATCCATCCATCCATCCATCCATCCATCTTCAACTAATTATCCGGGGCCGTGTCACGGGGGCAACAGTCTCAGGAGGGATGCGCATATTTCCCTCTCCCCAGACACCTCCTCCAGCACCCCCGGGGGCTCCCGAGGCGTTCCCAGGCCAGCCAAGAGACATAGTCTTTCCAGCGTGTTTCAGGTCTTCCCCGAGGTTTCCACCTGGTAGGACATGCCTGGAACACCTCCCCAGGGAGTAGTTCATGAGGCATCCGGAACAGATGCCCAAGCCACCGCAGCTGGCTCCGATCGAGGTGGAGGAGCAGCAGCTCTACTCCGAGCTCCTTCCTGGTGACTGAGCTCCTCAACCTATCAGTAAGGGTTCGCCAAGCCACTCTACAAAGGAAACTCATTTCGGTGGCTTGAATCGGGATTTTGTCCTTTCGGCGAGAGTAGAAACTTAGATTGACCGGTAAATCAAGAGCTTTGTCTTGCGACTCAGCTCCTTCTTCACCACAACAGACCTATACAGCGACCGCATCACTGCGGAAGCTGCATCGATCTGTCTGTCAATCTCATGTTCCATCCTTCCCTCACTCATGAACAAGACCCCAAGATACTTAAACTCCTCCACTTGGGGCAGACACTCTCCACCAACCCAAAGAGGGCACACCGCCCTTTTCCAGTCGAGAACCACGGCCTCGGATTTAGAGGTGCTGATCCTCATCCCACTCGCGTCACACTCGGCTGCAAACCATCCCAGTGCACGCTGAAGGTCCAGGTTTGATGAGGCTAACAGGACAAATCATCCACAAAAAGCAGAGATGAAATCCTTTGGTCCCCTTTGGTCCGGACTCCATCCGGATCCTGGCTGCGCCTAGAAATTTTGTCCATAAAGATTATGAAGCCCATTATTATTATTAAAATTATTAATTCAATTTTAAAGCTGAAAAAAAGGTTTTGAACAAAGGTAATGTTCTAACTTGTGCTTGATGTTATTTTTCTTTATTCATTGGATAGTTTGATCATTGGTTAATAAAGCTATGTGGGTTTCATTAAAAGATTAAGATTAAAGATAAAACACACTTTTATGTCCACACAAACGGGGAAAATCTCTTTACACCTTCATAACCTGACAAATTAAAAGGATTTATATACTGTATATACACACATACATTCATAAGGTTGACATGTAAAAATGAAAGAGACAGCAGAGGGTATGGAGAGGGCGCCACGCCCTCCTGAAGGTAAACTACGTCAGCAGTATCGCTCTGTAAATGATAACAAGGGAAGTGTTTACAAGCATTTACGCATGGAGAGAAGAATAGTTCATCTCCATGATAACCTGCATTCACTCTGGAGATGCAACCGGCATTGATGAGGATGAATAGGATTGTGACTCAAGGATGCCAACCAAAAGGAAGTGCTAACAAACAACCAGACGTTCATGGACCTCATTTAGTTATTATTCTCACTACACCTAGTTTGGCCCTTTTTCCTAAATACCTGACTGAATGCCAGAGGAAATCTGTCCTGCCTGTGGCCATCTGACTTTACAACACCTCACTTTACACGCAGTGAAGGACAAATGAAGCAGCAGTCAGTGTTACTGTGTGTATCTGTATATATGTACATTAATATAATTCTATCTATTGATTCTTTAATTTATCTCTAATCTCCTTCACTCTTTATTTAAATTCTAAATTATTTAATCTTGTCTTGCTTTTACTTTTGTTCTTCAGTGGAGTAAGTGTAAGCAATTTCCCTTTTGGGGGATTAATAAAGGATTCTGATTGTGATTTTGATTGTGATTTTTTCCTACTCCTCAGCTTGGTATTTCTCTTTCAGCCAAACAGCGTCTTAATCCCTTGTAACAGCCGTCAGCATCACAGGTTCACGTTCAGAGCAAACAAGCAGCCTGTAGTTGTTGGATCCATAATCGTTATTACACCTCCTGTCCATCTCCAAACGATGTTGACAGGAGCCTAAATTTTTAAATCAGGGGTGTCAAACTCATTTTATCCGAGTCCCACATCAGCATAATGTTTGTCCTCAAAGGGCCAAATGTAACTTATGAATATAACTAAATGTAACTCAATTTAAACAGTTTCACTATGGATATTGGAGCACGTTTCTGTTCTTTATTCTAGACGCTAGACGTACAGCAGGAACCTTATGTTAACTAGAATTTATTTTTCAATTCAAACAGCATTTTGGATCCTATTATGAAAAATTTTTTTTTTCAGGTCTCTACATATACAGTGGTCCCTTTTTATTTGCGGTTAATGCATTCCAGGGAACCACATGCAAAAAACGCATCTGCAATGTAGCTATGAACTATTTATCTTATTATTTACGGTAAATTAAACTTAATGAACCCTCCCCATATTTATATTAAACCACGTTCTATCTTTATGACCTTTTCCCACACTCTGAAAGACTGTTTAAAGCACTTTTGTGGAAGTGCGCTGTGTTCTGACTCACGGAATGTGGCGCGCTTTCGGATGCCGTCAGCCACTAGAATGCACGTACGGTATCATGTGCCTTCCTACTAAAAATCCGCGATGAGGTGAAGTCGCGCGTGTTGATGTGCAAATGTGCGAGGAATTACTGTAATGCAAAGTTGTGTGTCTGTGAACATATCCAGCCTTTAAATACGGGACAAGGCTGGATAGTTAAGACAACTGAACCCTTACCCAAAACTAGCCACTGATTTACCTTACAAGTTTCAAGTTTCAAGTTTATTTATTTTTATATAGCCCAGATTCACAAGCAATGTCTCAAAGGGCTTACATTTTGATCATGTGACCAATTGAGTTCCACATGCATCAAACATTCATTTCAAAGCATCAGTAAGGTCTTAACATTATGTTCGCCTCACAACACGGCGGGTCTGGGTTCGAGTCCCGCTCTGTGCGAAGTTCGAATGCTCTCCCCATGTCTGCGTGGGTTCTCTCCGGGTTCTCCGGATTCCTCCCACCTTCAAAAGCATGTGCTCCAGGTTGATTGGCCAAATTGCCCGTAGGAGTCTTTGTGTGTGGCTGTGTGTGCCCAGAGTGTCTCACGTCCTATGCCAGCTGAGTTAGGCTCCAGCTCCCCGTGACCCGCTACGGCGGATGAAGCGGGAGAAGATGAATGAATACTGTATTTGGGATCCTCAGTAATAGATGTAGTACCTCCTGTAGTCAACAGGTGGTGCTGCAGCACTGAGGTTTTCAACATGTCCACGCTCTGGTACTGTCAGAACCGGAGAACAAATTGATTGAACAAAATCTCTGTTCATCATAGATTCATCAGGCGTTTTTGTGGGTCCTGATTTGATATGGATGTTAATAAACCCAACCAACGCTCACAGTCATTAACAGAAAATTATCATATTTTTCACTGTTTTTTTTAAAAGTTAGTTTAAACCCAAAGTCAAACTTATTCCTCCCAACAAAGACTCACAAAAGCAGAGTAAATATTTGTACACAGAAAAGAAAATGTTGTTTCAGTAATTCTTCACTTGTGGTGAACAGTGTGGTCTCTTCCTTTGACACGTTTGGTTTCCAGCGGTTGTCTATGCATGGCTGAACCCCAAAGGAACAACTAATAATTGTAGTAATTGTAGTAAACCACCAGAGCACTGTAGGTCTAACATGGGAGGATGGTTTCCAGAGAGCTTCAAATGTCCTGTCTCCTAACTAGTAGAGTAATGCTCATGACTCTTTCATGGGGGAAACAACGTCGGATGGTCGACCCCACCACCATCAGCTGGGACAAGCATGTCCTGTGCAGTAATCAGCAGAGTGTCTGCTCTGCTGTTGTGGACCTGGATGCTCGCTCCAACAGGATTCTGGGACGGATCAAATCTGTTAGGGAGATGACTTCGTGTTGAAAATGGTGACAGATACATTTTAATATCCAGCGATTCCCAGGAAATAAGACAATTACTGATGGTCTCACCTTCAAGAAGATGGATGGATGGATGAATGGATAGACGGATGGATGAATGAATGGACTGATGAATGAATGGATGAACGGATGGACAGGTCTCCACCTCACTGGAGACCTGCCACGTACCAGCGTGCTTCAGGACTTCAGCCATTGTCCAAGTCCCTAAGAAGACAAGGATCACAGGACTTAACGACTACAGACCCGTAGTTCTGACATCTGTGGTCATGAAGTCCTTTGAGCGCCTTGTCCTGACCCACCTCAAGGACATTACTGGCAACCTCCTGGACCCTCTACAGTTCGCCTACAGAGCCAACAGATCTATAGACGATGCTGTAAATATGGCGAGTCCAGCACCTGGACTCCCCAGGATCCTATACCAGGATTCTGTTTGTGGACTTCGGCTCTGCTTTCAATACAATCGTCCCAGCTCTGCTCCATGACAAGCTCTCCCAGGTGAACATGCCCGACTTCATGTGCAGGTGGATTACGGACTTCCTGACAGACAGACGGCAGTTCATGAGGCTGTGGAAGCATGTCTCCGACACCCAGACCATCAGCACTGGATCCCCTCCAGGCTGGGTTCTTTCCCCTCTGCTCTTCTCCCTGTACACCAACTGCTACAGATCTGGTCACCAGTCTGTCAAACTCCTGAAGTTTGCTGACAACACCATCCTCATCAGCCTCATCTCTGATGGGGATGAGTCGGCCTACAGAAGAGAGTTGGACCACCTGGTATCATGTTGCAGCAGGAACAACCTGGAGCTCAACGCTCTCAAAACAGTGGAGATGATAGTGGAAAGACCCTCCTGCCCTCCCCCCATCATCATCTGTGACACTCCAGTGACCCCTGTGGAGTCCTTCTGCTTCCTGGGCACCACCATCACCCGGGAGCTCAAATGGGAGCAGAACATCAGCTCCCTCACCAAGAAGGTTCAGCAGAGGATGTATTTCTTGCGGCAGCTGAAGAAGTTTCACCACCCTGCGAAGATGCTGGTGAACTTCTACACTTCCACCATTCAATCAATCCTCACATCCTCCATGATAGTTTGGTTTGCTGCAGCCACGGCCAGGGACAAGGCCAAGCTGCAGTGTGTCATCCACTCCACAGACAAGGTGATCGGCTGCAGCCTCCCACACCTCCAGGAACTGTTCGACACAAGGACCCGCAGACGTGCAGCCAGGATTGCTGCTCACCGCTCTCATCCTAGCCACAACCTGTTGCAGATCCTCCCCTCTGGCAAGAGGCTACGGTCCATCCGGACCAGGACCTCACGCCACAAAAATAGCTTCTTCCCTACTGCAGTCAGCCTCATGAACAATTCCCCCCCCCCACTCAACACTTTGCACTTTGTCCAACATTTTCACAGACAATGAACCCAAACAGGGCGGCACGGTGGCGCAGTGGTTAGCGCTGCTGCCTCACAACACAGCGGACCCGGGTTCGAGTCCCGCTCTGTGCGGAGTTCGCATGCTCTCCCCGTGTCTGCGTGGGTTCTCTCCGGGTTCTCCGGCTTCCTCCTACCTCCAAAAAGCATGCGCTTCAGGTTAATTGGCTGGTCCCAAAATTGACCATAGGAGTGAGTGTGTGTGTGAGTGGTTGTTTGTTTCTATGTGGCTCCGCGGTGCACTGGCGTCGTGCCCGGAGTGTCCCCCGCCTCACGCCCTGAGACTGCCAGGATAGGCACTGGCTACCCCGCGACCTGCGTTAGCGGATTAAGCGGGTTGGAAAATGAATGAATGAATGAATGAACCCAAACACATCATGACAGGTCGTGACATTAACGCTGAGTCAGCACACAGACCAACGAGTTGTAGGGAGTGAACAGAGCGCCACATCAGCCTGAACACGACCCAGCCAGGCGGCAGTAGCTCGGTCCACTGGGTCTAGGAGTGGGGACCGAAAGTCGGTGGTTCAATAATCGGGTGGGCCAAAACATCTGGAGAGTGAGCTGGCAGTTTGTTTCAGGTGCCTTTAAACACACACACGCACGCAAGCACGCACGCATACACACACATATATATAAGTACAGTATATACTGTATAATCACAATTAACACTTTGAGGGTCACGGGTCTGGAACCCACCCCCGCTGGCTATGGGTGAGACATGGGGTACACTCTGGATAAGACGCCAGCTCATTGCGGCGCCACACAAAAGACAAACAACACTCATACCTACAGACAACGTTGGGTGGAGCAGTCCACCTCAGCTCCAGAGACAGGAGGGGACAGTCCTGCCCAACAGGAAGCCATGTGGGTGTTGTAGTTTCCACAGGCGTTACTCCACTACAGTTCACCGTACAGCTCCTGTACTGATGCTACTGCTGTCTGTTTTCATGAACACACTGTTTTTAACATTTATTGTCCTGTGTGTAAACAGCTCCGTACATCCAACCCCCCTTTTCAGCCTGGAATGCCTTCCAGGCAGCGTTTCCTCTTCTAAATTCTTCTGGTTCCGCACCGACATAGTTTCAGAACAGAGTACATGTGATCTCATCTAATCAGGATACAGAAAGACAGACTTCATGGGATTACAGATACATTTACTAAAGTAGTGGATGATTAGGCAGGATTACATTTGGCTGTCATTAACACTATAGGTCAGTAGCTGTCTGACACTCTAAGTAACAGTTCGTGAAGCTCGGGGTTTAAGCACGCTTCATATCATCAGAAAGAAAATAGAAAGTGTTAGAAGTGTTCAGGTGACCCCTGGAATATACATCCATGAAAGCGACACTGCTACTGGGAGGCTGGTGGGGGCAGACCTGAAGGGGGCTCCGACCTGATGGAGAGCGTGACAGGCTGACCAATGTCAGGTAACTGGGTAACAGTTTTGCATGGTAACAGTCTTACTTGGTAACAGTCTTATAAGGTAACAGTCTTACAGGGTAACAGTCCTATGGGGTAACAGTCTTACAGGGTAACAGTCTTACAGGGCAACAGTCCTACAGGGTAATAGTCTTACAGGGTAACAGTCTTATAGGGTAGCAGTCTTACAGGGTAACAGTCTTATAGGGTAACAGTCTTACAGGGTAACAGTCCTATGGGGTAACAGTCTTACAGGGTAACAGTCTTACAGGGCAACAGTCCTACGGGGTAACAGTCTTACAGGGTAACAGTCCTATGGGGTAACAGTCTTACAGGGCAACAGCCCTACA
This sequence comes from Antennarius striatus, assembly GCF_040054535.1. Lineage (NCBI taxonomy): Eukaryota > Metazoa > Chordata > Actinopteri > Lophiiformes > Antennariidae > Antennarius > Antennarius striatus. Next base: position 20,975,055 of record NC_090785.1, on the reverse strand, counting down.
GGGTAATAGTCTTACAGGGTAACAGTCCTACGGGGTAACAGTCTTACAGGGTGGTGACAAGGCCAACACAGAAATCCAACACATGTCGTATGGTTAGCTTCACTCCCTGAGGGACGCCGTGGGCTCGATCTCAAGCCCTTGCGCTCAGCGTTCGTGGACAGGATGTCAGCGCCTGTCCACCCGTGGCACCAGCGCTGCTGGACCCCCCGCTGCTGCATCTTCACTCCTACAACACAAACAGAAGGGTTGTGTTCCAGAGAAGCCTGGAGCTCCAGTGAACGCTGCTGTTCCTCCACACCATGTGAGTGTTGGTGGAGTTCAGGCAGCTTCACACTTTCATCTGAACCGATCCTGTGGTTCCGACATAATTTTTCTGCCCTAAACAGAACCAGACAAGCTTCAATACACATCAGATGTGTAAAAAGACTGAATGGCCAGAAGACCCAGAACATAAATCCATTAAAATCAGACAATCCCAAGTTAGGCCATGGATTTGGAATAAAAATACTCTTAAACAGGAAGGTACCGAACGCACCACAAATAAATTAATCAACATTTAGTTAAAAAACTAATTGTTGTCATGGCAACAACAAAGCTCATATTGTCATAAAACTTAATGTTGTTATGGCAACAACAAAACTCATGTAGTCATGGCAACAACAAAACTGCACCACAAACCATTGTCTGGGGCTGAGCCCCCTACCAGTCTGACCCAGCCCCCCCCTCCGATGGTGAGGCCTACGGCTGACTAGTTACAAAGCTCAACAAGTTGTAAACAGAGAAAACAACCGTTCAGTTCCTGAACAGAACCGTTCACACACTCAACCCGTTCAGCTCCTGAACAGAACCGTTCACACACTCAACCCGTTCAGCTCTTGAACAGAACCGTTCACACACTCAACCCGTTCAGCTCCTGAACAGAACCGTTCACACACTCAACCCGTTCAGCTCCTGAACAGAACCGTTCACACAGAGTGTTGACTGTGTGCTTCATGTTTGTCCACTTCAGGCCTCTGGAGGTGAGAATCACAAAGAAGAAATGAGCACACAGACTCCACGGCGCTGCCACTTACCCCCACCCCTCCCCAAGTCTCTCTCTCTCTCTCTCACACACACACACACACACACACACACACACACACACACACACACACACACACACACACACACACACACACACACACACACACACACACACACACACACACACACACACACACACACACACACACACACACACTCTTTCCACCAGCTGCTGTCTGATGATGACTAAGTGTTTTCCCTTCCTTGTTTCAAAGAATGTAGGAGCAGATGGTCTGGAGAGGCAGAGCGGGGGAACGTGTTGGAGATGCTGCTGGTGTGTATGTGCGTGTGTGTGTGTGTGTGTGTGTTCTCAAAGTCCCAGACACCAGATGTTTAGAATGGAGGGGAAGTGGAGCTGGCGCCATGAAGGGCAGAGGGCAGAGAAAAGGCACGCGAACTGAAACCACACACACAGACACACACACACACAGACACACACACACACACACACACAGACACACACACACACACACACACACACACACACACACACACACACACACACACACAGACACACAGACACACACACACCTTCACACTATCACAATCCTGCTCTTTCACATGTAAACTAGCTGAGGGCTTTCCCCCTGTTTGCTTTTGCTCTGTGTGTGTGTGTGTGTGTGTGTGTGTGTGTGTGTGTGTGTGTGTGTGTGTGTGTGTGTGTGTGTGTGTGTCTGTCTGTCTGTGTGTGTGTGTCTGTGTGATGAAAATCTTTTGAACTGACTTGGAAACAGAAAGGTGTTGAAAGGGGCCAGTTTCTTTAGTGAATGTTGAAGGAGAAACAGGCTGAAGGAGGTGGTGGGTTCCAGTCCAAGCAGCCAACCAGACAGTGTTGTCCAAACCAGGGACTGAAGTCATGTCAGTTTCACAAACACATTTGTGTATTTATTTTTGTATTTTTTATTACATTTATTGTACTTCATATAATACATTCATATAAATGTATTATTATCTCCCCACCTATATATTTGAATAAGCTCAATTGAAAACCTCACAGTCACGCTTTTTAACTCCACCCACTACCTTTCAATCAAGCGCCCAACCAATCACGGCGCCCAACCAATCACGGTGCATCTGACAGAAGGAATTACGTGAACAATATGGCGTAAGGCATCAGGCAGCAAAGCTTTTTGTTGCTGTTATGCCTTTCGTTCACACAACAACGCAGATATCCGGGACGAAAACGCTGGCCAGAGTGAAGTTTTTTGAAAACTGCGTTGTCATGTGTAACCGAAACTTTTCCTATCCGGGGGGGGGGCGTCTGCAACGGTTGTGAAGATATTTGGTGGACTAACGCACGCAAGGACGAATGAACGGACAAACACACGAACACTGACAAAGAAAACCACTGCGCGAAAAACCGCCGTGATGTTAGTGTGTGTGACCCGTGTTGAAGACGCATTGATAAACATGTTTGACCGTTGGATATTTGTTCGTCTGTTTCTTTCTTTATGAGTGCGTGCACGTGTGTGTGTGTGTGTGTGTGTGTGTGTGTGTGTGTGTGTGTGTGTGTGTGTGTGTGTGTGTGTGTGTGTGTGTGTGTGTGTGTGTGTGTGTGTGTGTGTGTGTGAGAGGCAGCCTCAGCACGTGTTCAGCTACTCCAGGTGTGTTCCACCTCTGCCAGTGTGTTTGACCTCTCAAGGTATTTTATACCTCTCCACGTGTATTCGACCTTTCGAAGAGTGTTCGAACTCTCCAGGTGTGTTTGACCTCTGCATGTGTGTGAAGCTCCTTCTAGGACGAGTTCACTCTGAATGACGTTATCACTTCTCATCACAGTGGATTCATGTTTTTAGGGAGCCACGACTGGAATCTGGGGGTGATTGTAAATCGAGTGAACTCTGACCCTCACACATCAGCTCAGATTAAACCAGATCAGATTAAAGACATGTGACTTCAGAACACCTGGATGTCCTGTGAAGTCTCTGTTTCAGGCAGAATGAAACCTCTTTTAATATGTTAATTTAAATTGTTGTAAATGTGACAACAGCTCGATGGATATTTCCTGGAACAGCATATCCATATCCTGGGGGGCAGGAGGTGGCCTGGCCAGGGGGCAGCAGGGCATATCAACGCTCTGACATCAGTTCAAGGAGTTCAGCAGTTGACAAACTGTGAAGGTGAACGTCCTCTGATCTCCAACAACAGAAAGTACAACAGATATATAGAACAAGGCTCCTGAAGCAAAGCCCAAAGGTCTCGTAGATGGGACTCAAACCTGAAGTCCACTCTCATCTGCTGGACATCTACACTTCCTTTATGCATCTGGAATTTGGCGTCACACAAATTCCCCATTGACAACTTTAAACACACCTGGATTAAAAATTTACAGGAGGGATGGAATAGGATCAGAGAGGCCCGACCCAATAGGATCAGAGAGAGGCCAGACCCAAAAGGATCAGTGAGAGGCCCGACCCAAAAGGATCAGTGAGAGGCCAGACCCAATGGGATCCGAGAGGCCCGATCCAATAGGATTTAAATCAGTAAAAAAAATAATTTAAAAAATAATGTTTCTGGAGGTGGGAGGAAGATGGACAACCTGAAGAGAACCCACGCAGACACGGGGAGAACATGCAAACTCCGCACAGAGTAGGACTCAAACCCACAACCTTCTTGCCGTGAGGCATCAGTGCTACCCCCTGTGCCACCATGCTGATAGTATAATAATAAGACTGTCAAAGAGAACCCTGTTCGTAGGAGTTAATTACAAATTTAGGCACAAGACTCTCAATCAAAGATCTGTTAAAACCGATGAAGAAACAGCCTCTGGCCTTAAAAGCTGCATTGCAAACCAGATTTAGCCATATCAGACGTAAAGATTAGTGGAAGCTCTTTCCCACTGCTTATTACATCCCGCTTCAAAGCGGTGATGTATTTGTAATTGTCGGTATTCATGTGTTCATCCGTTCGTCCGTTAGTTCGTCCGTTAGTATGTCCACCAAATATCTTCGGAACCGTTGCAGATAGAAAGATGAGACAAAAAGCACATTACTCGGGGGGCAAAGGGGATGAAATGAGATGATAACCTTGACCTTGAGAAAGCTAGGTCAAGGTCAAATTTCAATTTTTGTACACTCAGGATATACCTATGCACCAGCTTTGATCTATGGTCAAAGCTAGTGCAAAGCTTTGACCCACCCTGAGAAGTTCAAGCTATGCACTTGTCAGGTACTACTTTCAGTCTCTGACTGCCTTGGTTCTTGTTGACTCTGCAGCTGCCTTCACTGGCTGTTTTTTATGTGTGTGTTTGTTCATTTGTTTGTGGTGCCTCACCTTCCTCTTCTTTCTGCCTTATGTCGTGTTGTTTATGTCTTTGTTTGTTTGTTTGTTTGTGTACTGTGCAGCCTCACCTTCCTCTTCTTGCTCCGGCCCTCAGCCTGCAGCGTCCTGGTGCACTGCTCCACGCACTGGGAGAAGCTCAGGCTGCTGGTGTCAGAACTGTAGTCCAGTTCGGCCAGCTGGGCCAGGGACAGGATGTAGTTGCAGGCGATCCGTAGGATGGCCAGCTTGGAAAGCTTCTGGCCATAGGAGTAACACGGCACCTGGTAGGACGAGCACACGGGGAGGAGGACGCGTGTTAGAAACAAGGTGAAGGGTTAGAGAAGACCAGTGGATACAGCTACAACAGCTTCTATAATGCCAGGTGATCCAGTCACAAGGGGGCGGTTCTGAGTCCAACAGTTCATGCCCACATTCAGAATACGTCTTCATACTGTATGTGTCTCCAGGAACATGCATGATCAAATTTACACGTACACCACTGGGACGAGTGGACCAGAGGTTTTCAGCACCAACAAGAAAACTTTTGTGGCCTCTGCAGAATTTACAAGAATAACAGACGATGTGTGGTTCCTGTTAAAGATACCAGTCAGTGGTACTGAAGGGAGTCTGAGGGTCACTCATAGCTCAACTAAAGCCCCAAAGGAACTATAAATTTTGTTTACTCTAATGTATTTGTAAAATATTGTTTGTTTAAAATGTTAACTGATCAAACGTGGAGGTCTCCATCGTCCACCTGTAAAGGATGTAAAGAAGGGACACCTGTGGACTACAGGCCTGCATGCACTCATGATGTGATCACATCTGACACCTGCAAAATGAATTCAACTGGTCTCCAATCACTTTGATAAACATGTTTTACAGCGTGTCGGATGGACACTGTGAGCTGAGCAGCTGCTAAGAGTCTTGACTATAGATCATCCTCAGAGGTCTGATCATTCTTGTCTGGAGGGACAGGATGTCCACAGGTGGCACTGTAGGATGAGGTTCCGCTTACATTGGTTGGAGTAAGTCAGAGCAAATGTCCAGCGCCTACAGTCCCTCATGAGCAAACCCCATGTCAGTGACAGGACGTGGCCCAGAGGTCAGCTGGATGGGTTCTAACCGGCACACAGCTGTGTTTATGGAACTCAATCACGCTTCAGGGGCCCCACCCAACATGCTACAGACATGTAGCACCCGACACACATCTGCTAGCTGCACTGGGATGCAGCCTCGGACGACGAACCGGAGAACAACAGAACCAGAGCGGCTGCAGGATGGGGGGAATGACAGAACGGGTCTGACCTGCTTCCTCAGGGCCTCGAAGGCGGCGCTGATGGTGTGCACGCGGGTCCTCTCTCGGGCATTGGCCAGTAGCCTTCTGGTCTGCTGGATGGCTTTGACTTCTGGAAGACGCCCGGGGCCGTCGTCACTCGCCCCGCCCCGCTTCCTGGGAGAGTCCTGAAAGCAGAAGTCACAGGTTCTTGTGGTCACCCGGCCTCTAGGTGTGGACCTCCAGAGGGCTCACCTCATCTTCTGACCCCCAGAAAGGGGAAGCCATTCACCTCCTGAGGGTCACCTGTGCAGCTCGTCAGTCGCTTTAGGGGGGGCTGAATGGCAGACCTGTTCCACTGACGCTCAGTGATGGCCTACAGAGTGACATCCTAATTCAAGTTTCACCCGTTTGTTGGTGGAGAGCTTTAAACGTGAGCAGCAACAGCTGATATTTACAGCAGGAACACAGCAGTTTTCAACTCCAAATCAGAGGAAGTCAGGTAGAATTAGAAAAACCATCCAGTCTGGATCCAGGCTAGCCCCACCCCTGGAGGTTGTAACATACTTGCTAGTAGAACCAGAGCAGCGCACGTATCTCCTGCTGCCCACACGGCCTCTCTTAGCGTGCCGTGGTGGAGCAGGAGATCTGTGTCTGGAGAAGTCCTGTCAGAATCAGACCCGTCTGAACCGACAGGCACCTGAACTAAAGGCTCATCAATAATGCACCTCCACAAGTAATACAACATCATTGTTCCGATCCAATCTTTTCTGCTTTTCTGTTTCCTCAAAGCTCTTCTTCAACCATGAATCCATCACCATAAACACCAACCCTAAGAGCTGCTGCTGGCTGGTTGTTCACGCTCACATCAACCCTCTCACCATGAACTGATGCTCCAACCCAAACCAACCACTATCCTCAGTAATGACGCAGCAGCAGTCAGTTCAGAAGGAATGAAAGTCAAGTTCAAGCAGAAATAAGAGATATCAGTCTGTATGAATTTAGACATAAACAGAAATAAACTAGAACCAAGACATTAAGAGACTGCAACATCCCGGTAAGTCGCGGGATGTTGCAGTCTCTGTATTCAAAAGTTTACCCTGACGTACTGTTCTTTCATAGGTCAGGAGAAATTACTTTTCAGCGAATTAAGGTTTAAAGTCATTCCAGTGCAGCGACTAAATGCAGAATCACAATAAAACACGTGACCTGTTTCTTTGTCAGTGAACTGAGACTGCAACATCCCATGACTTACCCTGACCTACTTCCAGAGTAGTACAGGGTACCCTGAAAGTAGTACCTGACAAGTGCATAGCTTTGACCTTTCAGGGTAGGTCAAAGCTATTCTCTAGCTCTGACCATAGATCAAAGCTAGTGCATGGGTAGATCAAAGCACTAGCTTTGATCTGTGGTTTTACACTGACCTCCTTCATCTTTCTATCTTATCCAGTTCCTGAGTTTACGAAAGTTGAAATTTGACCTTGACCTGGTTTTCTCAAGGTCAAGGTCATCATCTCATTTTCATCCCCTTTGCCGCCCGAGTAATGTGCTTTTTGTCTCATCTTTCTATCTGCAACGGTTGTGAAGATATTTGGTGGACATACTAACGGACGAACAGATGAACACACAAACACTGACAGTTATAATACATCAGCGCTTTGAAGCTGGATGTAATAAATGTTTATCAATCAGCAGCTCAGATCTGATCATTACCTGACATGATCAATACCAACAAGAGGATTCCAACTGAAGACACAGAAACACACACACACACACACACACACACACACACACACACACTGCATGCAGGGAAGCGTCCCACTCATTCACCTTAGGTGACTCCACCTGGGTGTCCACATGCATGTGGAACTGGGAGGACTGGGGGGCCCTGGGCACCGGCAGGGGGGGCTCCAGGGAGTAGGTCGGCTGGCTGGCTGCGGTAGGCGGGGGGAACAGGCCCAGCTTCAGCCTGCTGGACAGAGGCTGGTAGATGGCCGGGGGCCAGGAGCCCATCTCAGGGGGAGGAAACGCCGAAGCAGGTAACTGGGACAGTTTGGTGGGGGCCGCAGGAACATTGATGCCAATCCTCATGTCAATGGCGCCAGTCTGGACCGGGGCCCGGTTGGTTTCTGGCAGTCCTGACAGAGTCCTGGTGGTGCTGGTCAGGGTGTCCGGTGACATCATCAGCTGTCTGTGCAGTGGGGCCAGCATGCTGACGCCACATGCTTCCGTCTGGAGGTCCTCCACCGAGTCCACATCAGACGTGTCCACCGGGTAGGCCTTCAGCCGCCTGGGCTCCCGAGACTTCCTCTTGAACTTCTTGTTGGTTCCGGGGGCACCAATCAGGATGGGCTCTTGGATCGACCTCTTACAGGTGTGACTGAGAGAATGAGGGTTCTTCATGTTCCAATGATCCGTCAACAAGTTGGAAACACTGGTGGACCTTCAGCTGGACTTCCTGTTTTACGTCCACTCAGGGAAACGTTTGGTCCAATTCAAAAAGTCAAAAGAAAAAACATTTAGAGTAAACGTTCATCTGACACACTTGGAAGCCGTGGTCGCCTGCAGCCGGCGGTCATGTGACTTCCTCTGCAGCAGGTTTCTGTGGCTCCACTCTGTCTGCATAGCAGTCCTGAATAATCCACACTAGAACACAGAGCCGTGGAACATCTGCTGCTCTGGATGCGGACTCATGTGTGAGTGTGGAGGCCTGCAGCGGAGCTGTCGGAGTGGCTCCAGCCAGTCTGCATAGCAGCACTGAGAATAACCCACACGGGTCCACAGTGGGCTGCAGCTGCTACAGAACCAACAGGATGCAGCTCGCCGCTCCACACCACACACAAACCCGCTCCACCCGAGCGGGACGCCGTCCTTCACGCACAAATAACCCCACTTTCCACGCGTGGCTGCGATGAGACCAGCGTTTGTGACTTTCTCAACTCCAGCAAACCTCCGTGGAGCGACGGGAGCCTCAGAGCTCCCGGGGCTGGTCGGTGACGCGCCCGGGTGAAGCCTTCCCCGACGCGCCGTCCCGGTCCGGGCTCGTCCCGCACCGGGTTCGGGTCCGGAGCAGCGACTGTCCGGTGGACGGTGCGGCTTCTTGTGAAGGGGGACGGACCCTCCTGACTTCCTATGATCTCCACATTAACGATGCTGCGGTAGTTGACATCGGCGGGTCGGTTCGGTCCCGCGTCCTGCTCGTAATACCGCGGACAGGCGGAGGGGCTCTGGATCCTGAAGCTCGACTGGCGTCGGTCTGACTGAGGCTCTCGACCCCCCCCCCTCCACACTCACACACACACACACACACACACACACACACACACACACACACACACACACACACACACACACACACACACACACACACACACACACACACAGAGGGAGGGGAAAGAGAAGTCTCTCTGTCGACCTTTAAATGTGATTTAAATGAATCTCTGTTCCTCTCCTTCTCTTTTTGTTCTTTCTTTGGTAAAAAACAAAGTGACTCAAATTGTTTACACAAACATGTAAACACATCACAGACAACAACAAACAGTTGTCTTCTCAGCAGCGTCTCTATGTATGTATGTATGTATGTATGTATGTATGTATGTATGTATGTATGTATGTATGAATGTGTCTAACTGACTAACAAAGTAAATGACTAACTGACTAACCAACAAACTATCTAGCAGATTAATACAGATTAAAGAGTCAGTCTTTACTTCCTGAAGCTGGAGTCGACACATCTTCAATCACCTGACTGGACTGGGTTCTTTCTCCTGGTACACCCTGTCCTCAGGCCTACCTGTTCACCCCCGTCCTTAAACCCATTAACTGCGAGGAACAATAAGATACACAGACGAGGTGGCCGAGTGGTTAAGGCGATGGACTGCTAATCCATTGTGCTCTGCACGCGTGGGTTCGAATCCCACCCTTGTCGAGAGTTTTAGGGGCGGCAGTGGCTCAGTGGTGGAGCAGCTCGTTCAATGTTCCAAGATCGGCGGTTTGATTCCCGCCAAAAAAAACACCCAGAACAGAGAGTGAGAGGTGTCAGCTCACCTCCGGAGCACTGCCGAGGTGCCCTTGAGCAAGGTGCCGTCCACCTCACAAGCTGTTCATTTGGGTGCCCCCCTGTGTGTGGTTGTGTGTATTACAGGGGCCTGTAAACACAAGTATGCATGTGTATGATTATAACAGTATATAAAATTAAAAAATTTAATTAATATATAATCACAAAACAAAAGTAATATTTTTGGGAAGCCAGAAGCACAAAAATGTGAGGTCAGGGTAGAATTTTGAATTCAGGGGTGTTGCGGGATGTTCCAGTCTGACTGCCATTTTAACTGTCTTTGTAGGTTTTCATTTTACCGAGTGATCCAAAGTTACCCAAAGCTGTTTAAATAAATCCAGTGGACTTTAAGATAGTTTCTTGAAGACATTTCACCTCTCATCCAAGAGGCTTCTTCAGTTCTAGTGACGGCTGGTCTTGTACCAGCTTATTAACCCTGGGAGGTGTGGTCACTGCTATTTATATTCCAATGATCATTGGAATATACAGTAATCCCTTGCTTATTCACACTTAAAGACACGAAGCTTCACTACATCTCAGATTTTTAGTAGGTAGTCACGTGATACCGTACGTCCATGCTATTGGCTGACAGCATCCGTGTGTGCGATGTATTCCAAGACTCGGCTCCTCCGGCAACTTTTAATACTAAAGTGTTTTAAACAGCCTGTGATAACCCGTGTTGTTCTGTCATGTGTGTGTTGCCCAGAATTGGCTTACGTGTGTGTGTTCTGCGTCTGTTCACGTCACTGAGAAAGGGGCGTGAGAGCGAGAGTGTGAGCGGGAGATCATGGTCAGTTCTTGTTTGTTTCTTGTTAAGGTTGGACGCCAAATGAAGACAGTTCAAGGAATCATCTTTGCCCACCACAAGAAACACCAGGAGTGTTACAAGTCTACAAGAGTGTGGGAAAAGGTAGTACAGATATAAGGTGTTTTAATATCAGCATGGGAAGGGTTCATAAATGTTTAAATTATCCTAAATAATAAAAAAAACTTGGTCGCCATATTGCGGAATTTCGTTTTTCGCAGGTGGTCCTGGAACTAATTAACCCCGACTAACGAGGGATTACTGTGTATTGTTCATTACTCACACACGTATATATATGGGTACGGGCCCTTAACACACACACAAGGGGCCTGTAGGCATGCAAGTGATGGGGGGGTAGAGAGGCAGGCAGTTCTTTCGTGGTGCGCCCCATTGAGCAGCTTATAAAGGGGATGGTGCTTTGCTCAGGGGCGCCTTGGCAGCACTTGGGAGGAGAAATGACACTTCTCACTGCCAGTTCACACTCCAAAACTTTTTGCCCGACACGGGTCTTGAACCAGAGCCCCTCCAGTCCCCAGTCCAAGACCTAGTGGACTGAACTACTGCCACATACATGCAAATATTAGCTGCCGCTGTGAAGTTTGATAGTTCCCAGTTATTAAACCACACTATTCAGCCTACACGTAGAGTCTTTTGGAATGCTTATAACTCATCCCCGCAGGGAGTCGATGGCATTCTGGGGACGTATCGTAGTCCCCTGTCAGAAGAATAAAGCCTTCCTTTTGATCTAATACCTGTTGTACAGCTGGTTTCAGAGCTGGCTTCCACACAGAATACTTGACTTGGAAATTTGTAATGGTCAGGCCCGTTCTATTCGATAATTTGTGTTTTGATTTCAATCTTACAGTCGGACATTGGGCATCCAGACACCGATGTGTGTATTTGAGGCGTAATCAGTATCTGACTCCTCAGGCTGCTGTCCTGGACAGCCTTCAGTTGATTATTTCAGTTGATTCCTGGTATTATAGAACAGTATTGTCTGTGTTGATGTAGCACCAACATACTTCCATGAGTACAGCTCAGAGTCCAGGACTGCCTGTTAGCTTTGCAGCTAACAGGCAGTAACTTATCCTGACCAATGCTAGCCACGCTGTGTGGTTTCTGGGGTGAACACTGCATTGAGTCTAGAAACTGAAGAACTGCTGTTTTATCACCTCTCCCAGGAGGTCCCCCTTCACTAGTATGGTTGTGTCTGACTGTGGGCAGTATGACACGAACTCTACTTGATGAATTTTGTTCGAACTCGGTATGAGGGTTGGGCATTAGATGGAAGAGTACCTGGTCACTGTTGAAGGAAATGAAACAGATTTTACTCTCACCAACACTGATAGTCTTTTATCCATTTCTATTTATGACATTGAACAAGACATATTTTGATCAAAGTGGGATGACTTGCTGGTCAGAGGACAGAGTCGAAAATGATTCTTTTTAGCACTGGCTAAACACAAGGCTCTTTGGTTATGTTTTTAATGGAACATAATTACTGTGAAACAGAGGGAAGGGCTAGTAATGTTCCATGGAAGAAATTAAACTTTAGAACTAGAACATGAAGAAAACCACCATTAGTGATATATTCTGTTTCTTGAATGATGGATAATAATCTCCTAATGATATCAATGAAATCGAGATTCTGCGGGCAGGTTTTCATGGTCCAGGAGTCACATGATGAAGATCATCCAATGACAGGATTGTTGCTGTCAGGTGTGACGACTATGGGGAGAATGAAGGCCCTGACAGAGGTTCTCTCTCTCTGAATGCTGTCCAATTTTTAATTAAAGTCAGTGTGACTATCCCTAATGGATCATGGTTTCATTAGTTAGCAGGTTCGGACTGTACCTTCACCAGGTAAGGAAAAGAAAGTGAACATCTACTCTGAAAACAACACCTGACTATGAGTCCTACTTCAAGGGCCTTGTGTCCCTCAACAGCTGTGATGCTAACACACAGGTTTAACGCCCAGACAGCTCACTGATCGTCACAGTGAGTGGGGGGGACCCCAGTGGGTTAGTGCTGGCGTCCTGCTGACTGCTCTGAGTGGAGCTGCTCTGTGGGGCTTTCTTCTGCTTCTTCTTGTAACTGGGCCAGCGACACACCGGACAGCAGTGTCTACCTGCTGCCAGCCAAACCACAATGCACTGCTGGTGAAAGACGTGGCCACAGGGCAGACTCATCAGCAGCTCCTCAGCCACAAAGTTCTCCAAACACACCACACACTCCGAACACTGCAGAACGTCACGGGGACACGCTGAACCACCACAGTGCTGCTGGTCAGGAGCACCTTCAGGGCCGAGGCAGCAGGCCCCCCCAGCTGGGGGAAACATTCCATTCTCATGACCAGAGTAGGAGGGCGCTTCTGCAGCAGGCTCCAAGTTGGTGGAAACACACACCTGGGAACTGCTGTTGTGTTTGCAGTGCGGTCTCTTAGGCCTTTTGCAGGTGGAAGACTGTCTGCTGGGACCAGCATGAGGGGAATCAGTCTTCTGTCTGCTGCTTGAGTCTGAATCCGTCTTATCTTCCAGCAGGGGACCAGAGCCTTCACTTAGGTCTTGACCAGGAGCTCTGAAAGTCCAGGTTGGCAAGGCTTTAATGTAGTCCATGTTTATTAAGGGGCGAAGCCAGAGATCTGGAAAAGCCAGACGCTCAACTAAGAAGTTGGCATCCTCCTCCCAGTCTGAGTGGTCAAAGGGAAACTGCTGCAAGGATGTGATTGGATGGAGCAGACAGGATATGTACCAGTCCCACAAACTGGCCAACCACTCAAGGTTGGTGGTGTTGTCCTCTTGGCTCCTGATGCCACAACGGCGTTTCTTCTCAAAGTAGTCGACCAGAAGGCCGTGGGCCAGGTAAGTGGACAATAAGAGGGCCGGGTGGGACGAGTAGAAGGTCCAGTCAGCTCGAACCAGGCTGGCCAGGGTGGTGGTGTCAGCGTAGCGAAGCAGCTTCAGGCTGTAGCCGTACAGACTGTCCAGATAGGGGAGCTGGAGCAGAGCCTGGGGAGCAATCAGTCAGTGATTAGTAATCGAGTACTACCAGTTCAGTTCTCAGCTCTGTTCAAACAGTAGAGTCACGGTTAAGGAGAGTTAATTGTCTTCATTCAAAGTGTTTCTATAAATGTTATCATTCCACGTGTTCAACGGGACTTTTAACTTTGATCATTCTCAAAATAACGACCTTCAGTGTCCTCCTCCACTACATGAATGTGTGTTCATATGCACACCAAACTACTATTACTATACTATATACAGTATACTACACTACATATTATAAACATATATATCACTTATAAATATACATGAGAGACTGATATTTATACATAAATAGAGTTCATACCAGTACAGGAAGCCATGTCACCAGCAGCACAGAGTTGTAGGTTCCAAGGGTTCTGATCAGAACCACAAATCGTTTGACTGTGGCTCCCTGTTCATAACAATGAACAGTTACAAATAAAGACAAATAAAGATTATACAAAGCTCACAATCTTTGGGTCAGGCTATCATTACACTACCAATGTCAAATGTGAAAATTATTTTTTAAGAAAATAATCTAAGTCACACTAAAGGAAAACTTTTACAGTATATATGCATTAAAATCACAACATCCATAGGATGTAATGTTATGTCAGTAATAATCATCTGTAGACATGATGGACCTGTTTACTGCATCAGCATTTCTTTACACTATGGGTGTCCAATCAGCTAATGCTAACAGGTGTGGCTGGTCTGGTTAAGTCTGGCTAACAACAAAACAGAAAGAAATAAACATACTTTTGATTATTAATCTCACACCAGAGAAATTATCTTTTCCACTTGTTTTACCGTTAAACATACACACACATATTGTATATACACAGTATTTTCTACACTATGAGGTGTACTGGATTATAATGAGCACCTCTAATGAATTGCTTATTCTATAATTTATTTCATATATAAGGCGCACCTGATAAGGTGCATATAATAAAAAAATAAAATGGATTAAAAAATCTAGCGGCTGTAGTTGCGCTATCCGTCCACTAGATAGAGCATTCATGACTGGGCACCTTTAATCAACTGAACATCCCCTATTGTTATGTCAATAAGCCATTCTGAGCCTCATCAAGAAAACCTGATCACTTGATCACTTTGCCATCTTAGAAAGAAGTCAACACACATGGGTTTTTTCTTTAGCTGCTGAGATTTACTGATAAAAGTACTACAAAATACTGTTGTACAAAATTATCTAAAAACATAGTCAAATTTGATTTTATTTCTATGGCACCAAATCCTAACAAAAGTCATCTCATAGATCTTTCCGAATAGAGCTGGTGTAAAGAAGTTTCTCAAGCCTATTTACAGAAAGCTAACAGAATTCTCCAGGCACAAGCAGTGTAGAAGAGAAGAGCCGATTCTCAGCTCAGAACTCAGTTCTATGAGCCAGACAAAGTGGTGTACTTGCTACTCTGTCTGGCAAAATATGCCATATTAAAAAACCTGACATTCAAAACTGGTTAAATTCATTACGAGTGGACCACTCAGTTTGAACAGGGCGGATTATCTCCTGATCTGAAGTTCGAAGCAGATATTTAAGCTTCGACGTTCATCTTCGTTTATTAATTAAATCTTGTTTCAATTGATTGGTAGTCTAGTCGGAGGTGAGGTGCAGCTATTTGCTGCGTCCTATTTGTGTGTCCTAAACAATTTTTTAACCAGTTTTTAATGTCAGGCTGATAATTCCCTGGCAAACGTGACACTCTGTTTTACTCCTAGAACTGATTTTAATGTCAGTGTCTCACTGCCGTAAACCTCACAGCACGTCGCTGCAGACAGAATACACAAGCTCTTTATTTCCCTTCAGGGATCAGATCAGTAAAAAAAAGTAAGATGCTCTTTGGCTAATCAGGCAGTATTATCACTGCTCATCATGGAGTTTAGTCCCATGTTTAGTCCCATGTTGTCATTCAATAGAAGAGTCACGTTTAAAACGGTGCTACCTGGGTAATGAAGAGATCCATCCAGGCCATCAGGTTGATCAGGACCAGACTGAGAACGAACAAATCATTCACCTCCGGCTGGACCGAACGCAGAAAAGTATCCATGGCAACCAGAGTCAGAAACTCCCCAGTCCTGAGATTAGAGAGGAAGTGGATGAGCAGGGTCAGGAAGACAGAGAGAGGAGAACAGACCAGTGGAGAGGAGTGGCCAGACGGAACCAGTCCCTCCAGCGACTGGTCTACTGACGACCTCATCCCAGTCTGATGCGTCACGTTCTCCAGGCAGTCTAACGGGACCACGAGCTGAACATGAAGAGAGGCAGCAGCAGCATCACGGAGAAAACGACCGCAGTCAGCCTTCAGGTAGACCAACACCTAACAACTAGTGATACGAGAGGCAGGAAGAGACACGCCCTACTGACGGGGAACTAGCTGACTCACTAACTAACAAAATTAACAAAACTTACTAAAGTAACTAAACTAACGAAAGTAAATAAAGTAACTAAACGAACTAACTGAACAAATGAACCTAAAGTAACTAACTGATGAAAGTAAAGTCACTAAACAAAAGTAACGGAACTAACTACACTAAACTAAATAAACTGACCTAACTAAAGTAACTAGGCTAAGTGAACTAACAAAATTAACTGAACTACTTAAACTAACTGAACTTAAGTAACTCAGCTGGTGCAGTGACACCTTGAGTGCTCTTCTTAGACAGGTTTGACTGTACATCAATGGAACAAACTTAATGATGGATAATGTAGATGAAAATAACGGTCACACAGACAGACCAGCAGACAACCAGGCAGGCAGACAGAGTACCTGTTTCCATAGCGATAGATGCCCTCGGGCATTTTAAGGATGTATGCCGGGCTGTGCGTCACGCCGATCTGGGCCAGGATGCTGTGGTTGTCCCAGTGACGGACGTCCACGTAGATGAAGTCAATCCTCCCGGTGAACTTGATGGACAGGGCGGAGAAGAACGCCGGTGGCTGGGCCAAACGGGTGAACAGGAACATCTTGAGTGGGCGGGTCTGGTCAGAGCGCCACTCCTCAAGCAGCTGCTCAGAATGACGCAGCGTTTTGATGCGATGAGCGACGTGAGACGTCATCCAGCGGAGAATGTGCTCGGCCTCCGTATGGCGGCCGCTGTACTCCTTCAGCATCACCTTCCCCTTCGACGCCGATGTCTGAGGAACAGACATGACCAGAGTGGATCGGGTCCACCCACGTTTCATACATGACCTGCTGGACAGAAGGGACAGCGTCCATGCAGGAAGACAGAAGTCATTTCACGGACACAAGAAAACTCAGAAGGGGTTGCATTATGAAAAACACATTTTTTCAGGTCTCTATCTGTACATTTACATAGTGGTCCTCCTTACCCCTACCCTGCCAGAATCTGGAAAACAAACGCTTCCTGCATCAATAAATATTTGGAATATTCTGGAATTCATGGCTGGACAGAATCAAAACGATCGGATTCATAAAGCGCCCTATGTGACGTCACAAGCAGGGGGTAACTGACCTATCCTGAGTCATATTTGATTGTCTACCCGGATAAGGTCATGGTCATCCCCGAGGTAGAGTTCGCTCAGGCTACGGTAGCAGTGTGTGATAATGACCTGGCTCAGAGCTACACACTTTAAGTTCCTCACAAGCTGTTGAAGTCAGTTAGCATTTGGCTAACTAGTTTGGTCCACTAACTAGTTAGCCTTTATTTACAGCTGACCTAAACCCTGCATAATCCATAATAATCCATGCAGAAATAAAGAGGTGAATTTATCACTCATTCCCAGCCTTGTGAGAGGCAAAGGGTGAATGTCTCACACACACACACACACACACACACACACACACACACACACACACACACACACACACACACACACACACACACACACACACACGAGAGAGAGACAAAACGTTTTTATCTTATTTATCTTATAAGTGCTATGTTGATACATTTGTCCTCCTACTCCTCACTGTGACGTAGGTTAGCGGACGGAGATACTTTTACCTCCTACCGGTATCTCTTCGTTAGACTGCATTAGCTTTGCTTCCCGGTGTTGTTAGCAAGTGATCTCTCATTGTTTATGATTATTGTCGGGAAACAGCGTTAATTATGTCCTGTCAAACATCTGTTGTGATCACCACTGATTTTTGTCCCATTTGTAAACACTGTGTGTCTTAAATTCTTCACAACGTTTAACGGTGGTCTCAGTAGGATCAGTTCCATGTAGTGTTTACACAATGAGCCACGGAATCATGTTCGCTGACTGAAAAAGCAGCTCCACGCTTAGAGCAGAGAAATCAACAGTTATTAAAAAGAGAAAAACACGAGAAAAATGAAAGCGAAATATGTAGTAACGAAGTTACGGAAAGAGAAGTTCCAGACTATGGCGATCAATCCAACGCTAATGCGCGCATGTTCACTTGGCGCATGCAAACAAAACGCACTCGAACCTGAAACGCCCATTAACACAGAGGGTTTCGGGGCGGAAGTGATTTTATCAATATTCAATCAACGTTGTTGAGGGCCATGGATCAGTTTGGGGTAAGACATTTCAAATACAGTGTAAATGGACATCTGGCAGCTGAATGACATGATTTAAAAATAATAATAAAACATGTGATCTTTAAGGTTTTTTTAAAACCTGTCTCATCATAAAATAAAAGACACCAAGGAAACAACATGTGTGCTCTTTACTGGATGCTTTCACCTGGAGTCATCACTTTGCATTGTAGGTTTTTGTATGAAAAGTGTTTTATAAATAAAGTGGAAAACAGAATCCCACCCCTGTCCTACGTAGGCACTATGAGACATTTAACTGAACTGATCTGCAGTAGGACTGTCAGTGAGAGCCGGCAGCTCCACCTGAAGATTCCACCTGACCTGTGGTCATGAGAACAGTTGAAGGTTCCAGTCCGGATCCCAAACTGAGACATTCTCTGGACTATCTTCCTCCAGTGGGACTGACTGATCAGGGCTTCCTGCTCCTTACCGATAACCTACAGACACAGACACGCGCACACAGACATGTCCTAATGTAAATGCAGTGGTTTGGAAAAGCAAAAAGATCATCCCCTGAAATCACAATGAAATGATGGGTTAACAAAATAAATGTTTAGGAGAGAGAGAAACAGAGAGAGAGAGACAGACATCATATTGATATGCGAATCATATTTTTCTGTTACGGCCTCTTTCAGACTGTTGTAATTTTCCTTGTCAGAGCTACTTGTATCAGGAGGTGTCTCAGGTGTTTCTTAGGCAATTTTCTTTGCTTTACTCATTCTTGTGTTAGTGTTTTTCCTTTTAAGAGCCATCTTTAATAATTCCTCGCCTATCATCATCCTCCTTGTCCTTCTCCAGGAGAGACTCTACCACCCTGGCGACTGTCTCTCTGGCCCCTTCAACCAAATCACTCTGTCCTTCCTTTGTGCTGCTATCGATGTCCTCCGTGTTATTCTGTGGCTCCAGGTTGATGACTGGCGACTGTTTAACCTTTGCGCTGTCACCTGTGACCTCTGGGTTAATACAAGAAAAATTACTACCCCTTTGTTCATTCGGAAGCCTGCCTTAATGCTGTCGTAACCGACCTGCTCTCCCACCGCTAAACACACCTCCCCCACCGAGCAGTTGGGGACGGTGTGAACTATGTTCTACTTCTTGGTGTCTATGTCATCTACAACCGGTCACTCTAACTTGTCCGTAGACAAGAGTGTGAGCATTAATGGTCAATCATCTATGAGATGCCCTGGCAATTCATCCAGAGTGTACCCAGTGTGGTAGTATTTAAGACCCAGGACCCAAATTGTAGACAGCGAAGACCAGTGACGGAAAACGTGTCAGGAGGAAGCTCAAAGACGTCCTCAGATCCTTCAGAGATCCAGACCAGCTTTAGGTCATTGTTGTACCAACAGGTTTTTCAGTTCTGGACGTCCACACCAGTCGTACAGAACCGGAGAACCTCCTGGAGGAGACTCCAAACGGGTTCAAGCTTTTCAAGCAAGTACAGTTGATGCCTCAGCACAGAGATCTACAAGGACCTGGTGAAGAACATCTAGAACCACATGAGTGAAGAACGGTCTGATCAAGACGTCTCAAGGTGACATAAAAAGGTTGAAGGGTGATGGGCTCAGCACCCCCCCCCCCCACATTCATCTTTAGAGGGTCTTCACCTGAACCAGCCAGATGCCGTCCTTGGTGTCCTCCACCAGCTCGTAGAAGTGCAGCTCTCCACTGAAGTGGCTGGTGGTGGCGTCGGCCGCCTCCGTCTGCTCCTCCGTCCTGATGGCCGAGTACAGCTCCCCCTGTGTCAGCTCCCCTGCAGGAGAAGGTCGTGGGTTAAAGTCAAACAAGTCAGACGTGACGTCACTAACTTAACCCAACATTTATACATGTCAGCCATAAAGTAAGTCAGTCAAACAGACAAGCAGTAACAAGTAAACAACAACTGTGTCACTCAGTCCAGTGTGGACTCTCATCTGCATGGGTTCAACAGGTTCGGCTCAGTCAGCAGGTTTGGTTCTTGACTCGAGAACACGTCAGACCTGTTGCAGCCTGAAGCCTAAAGCGGGATCTGATCTTATCAAGGCCTGGCAGACGGGATCTGATCATTCAAGGCCTGGCAGACGGGATCTGATCATTCAAGGCCTGGCAGACGGGATCTGATCATTCAAGGCCTGGCAGACGGGATCTGACCATTCATGCTGACTATTTTCTCTGGTGGCTGTAACTCTGAAGGTTCTCCTGATGCGACTCCACAGAAGACATTTCCTCCACGTCACACATAAACCTTGTGAGATAATCATTTATAGGATTATTAAGGAACCAAACCATCTCTGGGGAACACGTCTGACACCCACCGACCACTGAGGTCTAGCATTAACGCTCATGCGTGAGGTCCAGGTCAGACTTTGCTCTAAAATATTTCATTAAAAAATGTAGTTTGTTTTTCTCTTCCATTCTGGGAACCCACCGTGGATCTGTGCGGGGCACCCCATGGAACCACCAGCGTGGACAACCCTGACTGGACCTCATGAAGGCTTCTGTGTCCTGGTTACCATGGTGATGGAGTTAGTTTGGACTGAAGGATTTTAACTAACCAACTTCTCTGACTGACTGATCGCCGGTGTGCACATGCGCAGTGGGGGACACAACCTCCGCAGGACTGCTCTGGGAGAAGCTGTGGTCGGGTCGCAGCGCCCCCTACCGTTCGGATCCGAACCCACCACAGCCCGTCTCAGACCTACCGGACTTTTCCACCAACTCGCTGACGTCCTCCTTGTGGCCCAGGCCCGGGGGGCCCAGGCCCCGCCGCTCCAGGATGGTCCTCAGCTTCTTGTAGCTCAGCGTGACCGGATCCACCAGCTGCGTGGAGAACGTCCCGGTCTCATACCACACCACCGCCTCGAACACCCGCGCCAGCATGAACAGCACCACCAGATACAGCAGCAGGAAGCACAGCTTGAGCCACATCTTGATTCGGACCGGGTCTGGGTCCGAACTACCGAGTCCACATGAGCCCGATTAGGCGCCCAGACAGCTCGGGGAACCCATCCGACGGCCGTCAGGCCTCCAATCCTCAACGGGATCCGATAGGAAAGCCTCCTTCAGCCAATGATCAGCGAGGCGGGCCTTGGTGCGGAGGACCGGAACCGGGTCGTCAGTAGAACCGCGCTGACAGCCCACGAACAGCGGCCCGCACTGCCGCTCCGATCGGGGTCATTTCATCTGGAAAAGCAGCAACAACCACGAACCCGACGCTGAGTCGATCAGGTGGTGGAGATAGTGACGTCACATCCAGCGTCAGCTGACACATGTAAACAAGCTACAAAATAAGAGCATCAGAAACGTGGACGGAAATACAGACCCGATCAGGAGCCGATCCAATTCAGTAATCGAATCGAAACTTGTTTTACTAAGGGGTTGGATTATTAGAGTAAAAACAAACTGCAGCTCGTTCACACACAGGAAAGTTTTGCATCTCTGGTACAAACATCTACTTTTGATTATATTCCATCTGCTACGGGCCAGGGCAGGGTACACCCTGAACGTGTCGCCAACGCATCACAGGGCTGTTTCTGAGCCACCCCCCTCAAAAAAAAAAAAAAAAAAAAAAAGAGGAAATAGACAATCACAGAAAAATAGACAATTCTGAGAGCCGGTCTAGAACAGATACTCTTCTAGTCAGAACAACCTGCCGCGTTCCCCTTCCCAGGATTCATTTCTCTCTGGATCCAAACCAGTGTGTGTGGGACTGGTTCCAAAGCAGGACGATATGAGACTCATTGGTTATTTTAATGTTAGACAACAGTGGAGCTGATGGAACGCGAAACACACCGGGGCGTATCAGGCTGGACCGAAGGAGAATCGTCTTCTTTACAGAGACATGTTTCTGGAGCAGCTGACGTTTCAAACCTGGGATTATTTCTACAAATATGAGTGGTCGTTTTTCCAGTCAAAGCAGCGACAGGTCCTAAAATGAAGAACATGTGAGGTACGGCAGCAGAACAGACGACGGGTGAATGATGGAGACACGAGGAAGAGGCGCTGATGGAGCAGAAATCTTCAGCTGAGGATGTTCATGTATATAATCTACCTTATTCAATAACACAGTGGTATGAAGTTGTGTGTTTACATCCCCCCTGACACTAGTATGTGTGATCTTAAAGACACGCCCCCCCAGCAGCAGTGGTTCTACTGCTGACTCAGAACCACCATCCTCTGAGCACTGGACTAAACTGCTGTCTGATGAAACGTCCCAGCATTCCCACTGAGGCTGGTTGGAACCTCCCGGACCCCCCTTGAGGGCCGACCGGGATCTAAGGCTCCAAAAGTGACGTCTCAGTGGTTCTACTTTTCTACTCAAGCGGTGGAGACGCTGCAGCCTCTGGTCTTCAGACTCAAGTCCACTCATTTTTCTGTCTTTGTCTCATTTAAGGTGGCAGATGCTAAAAAACCCACAGTAAGCCACGTGTTTGGAGGTCTGCAGGGGGGCACCAATGTGTAAACCAATCAGTGAGGACAGGAATGGAACTTATTATTTATTACATAATAATCGTAAAACATTCAGTCGCTTCAATGCGTTGAGGCACATCGTGGGAGTAGGGGTTGGGGCTCTCTCTGAGTCTTCTGGTTCAGCCACAGGTCCTGGTGCTGCTAAAGGAGGGCGAGTCTTCAGAGAGTCACGCCTAATGCGGGTTAGGGTACTTCAAGCTGAATCTGTTGAATGTGTCATATATGGCCTGTCTGGAAATAAAGAAGACAAGCAATCAGTGTTTATTAGAACCACACAGGAACAAGCCTTGCTTCGATTCTGTTGTGTAGAACGTTGTGTTGACTAGTACCCAAATGTCCACTGGAAACAAAACACATGTCCAGTATGTGTCATCATGAAACTTAAAAAATAAAAAAAAGGACTCCAGCTGAGGAAGGCGACCAATCAGTGGCGTCTCCTCATTCCTACGCTGTACCTGGAGTTCCTGTTAACCTCTACGACTGTTGCAGTGTAGAGGTTTACAGGGATAAATCAAAAGCTTGTGCTAGACAGTGTGAGGGGCTGTTTAGCACAAGCTTTTGATTTGTCCTTGTAAACCATTCATTCATTCATCTTCCAACCCGCTTAATCCCCTAACGCAGGTCACGGGGTAGCCAGTGCCTATCCTGGCAGTCTCAGGGCGTGAGGCGGGGGACACTCCGGCCTTGTAAACCAGTGAGAAAAAAATGTACGAACACAAAGTTATTGTTCACAGGACTCACATACACTGCATACACACACGCACTGCCAATACACACACACCAGTCAGGTACGAGTCCCAGGTTCCAGTCGTAATGGTTCAGTCTCTAAACAACACTGAACCGAGTTATGAACACATCCACAGCAGCATGAGAACGACCAACCCCACATTAGGACATAGATCCAGTGTCCACCGCAGACGGGACTGAATAATGTCTATAAAGGAAATGTGTCACCTCTCTAACCGAGCTCTTTGGGCAGTTCCTTTGATCTCATGATTCTCACTTGCTTTGACATGCACTGTGAGCTGTAAGGGTGATATAGACAGGTGTGTACCTTTCCTTATCAAATCCAAACAGTTTAATTAAACACAGATGGACTACAATGAAGGAGTAGAACCATCTCAAGGAGGACCAGAAGAAATGGACAGCATGTGAGTTAAATATGAGTGTCACAGCAAAGGGTGTGAATACTTATGACCATATGATATTTCAGTTTTTCTTTTTTAATAAATTTGCAAAAATGTCTACATTTCTGTTTTTTTCTGTCAAGATGGGGTGCTGAGTGTACATTAATGAGAAATAAAACGAACTTTTTTGATTTTAGCGAATGGCTGCAATGAAACAAAGAGTGAAACATTTTAAAGGGGTCTGAATACTTTCCGTGCCCACTGGATATACACAGGTAAAGTCTGCATTTTTGGTTGAAAAAAACCTTGATTTTTTTTTCATAATTTAAGGGGTTTGGGTCGTTTTAAAGGCTGGAACAGATTAAAATGATTTTAGTTCTTCTAAATAGGGATTCAGCTCGTGTCTCTGGGTATGACTGCACTGATAGAACATAAAACCAATTCCTTTCCATGCTGATAATGACCTCTATGTGGATTCTAACGATGAGTCCAACTCAGCCGGAGATATTCAGCTCAGCGTTCACACCAACGCTGCTCAAATAGTGGTGCGCGCCCCGCTATGGTGGCGCTCTCAATGTCAGATGTGCGCAGGGAGTTGTAGCACTGTGGTGTAGGGTTTGGTGATATGAATTGCAATAAACAAACCCTCAGGAGTCAACCTGAATTTTTTTTTAACAGAGATGAAAAGAAAGATGACGAGATATGAAGATACTGAGACAAAAGCAGGTCACCCGAAAGGTGAGACAAGGAACTATGAAGAATCGTCTCTGGCGTTGGACTTCATTGTGACTACAGATTGGTGTGTTTACTGTGCCTAAAAATGCTGGCAGCGGACAGCATGAAGCCAAATAAATAAAGATGTCACTTAAAGACATTACACCCCAATCATGCTTATCCATACCGGATCGGTTGAGGCCCAGGTTAACAACGACTGCCATTGGTGCTGTTGACCTAACAGGGTGCCGGTGGAAATTGGCCTACTATTGGTCAAAGAAGGAGAGGAGGAAAGTGTGTTCACACGAAGAGAAGAGGAACGTCAAGAGTATAGGACTGAGAGTAGGGACGTTGAATGTTGGAACTAAGGCAGGAAAAGATAGTTGATTGAATGATGCGGAGAAGGAAGACCAGGAGACCAGGTGGAAAGGTAGCAAGGCTAGAAGTTTAGGAGCAGGGTTCAAGTTGTTCTATTATGGTGTAGATAGGAAAAGAGATGGAGTAGAAGTTATCTTGAAGGAGGAGTTTGTTAAGAATGTCCTGGAGGTAAAAAGAGTGTCAGATAGAGTGATGAGTCTGACGCTAGAAATAGAAGGTGTGATGTTCAGTGTTGTTAGTGGGTATGCTCCACAGGTAGGATGTGAGATGGAGGAGAAGGAGAAATTCCGGCTGGACTTTGATGAAGTGATGCAGAGCATACCTAGAAGTGAGAGAGTTGTCATTGGTGTAGACTTCAATGGACATGTTGGTGCAGGAAACAGAGGTGATGAGGAGGTGATGGGCAGATTTGGTTTCCAGAAGTGGAACGCAGAAGGACAGATGGTAGTTGACTTTGCAAGAAGGTTAGAAATGGTTATAGTGAATACTTTCTTCCAGAAGAGACAGGAACATAGGGTGACCTAGAAGAGTGGTGGTAGGAGCACACAGGTAGACTACATCTTGTGTAGACGGTGTAACCTGAAGGAGATCAGTGACTGCAAAGTAGTGGTAGGTGAGAGTGTAGCCAAACAGCATAGGATAGTGGTGTGTAGGATGACTCTGTTGGTGAGGAAGATGAAGAGGGCAAAGGCAGAGCAGAAGACGAAATGGTGGAAGCTGAAAAAGGAAGAGTTTTGCATGACTTTTAGGAAGGAGTTAAGACAGGCTCTGGGTGGCAAGGAGGTGCTTCCAGATGACTGGAAAACTACAGCTAATGTGATCAGGGAGACAGGTAGGAGACAGTGTAGAGTATTACAGGGACAAATCATCTGTCATCTGGAAGGAAAGTAGACAAGGAGACTTGGTGGTGGAATGAGGAGGTACAGGAGTGTATACAGAGAAAGAGGTTAGCTAAAAAGAAGTGGGACACTGAGAGGACTGAGGAGAGTAGACAGGAGTACAGTGAGATGTAGCGTAAGGTGAAGGTAGAGGTAGCAAAGGCCAAACAAGGGGCTTATGATGACTTGTATGCTAGGTTGGACAGAATAGAGGGAGGGACTGATCTATACAGGTTGGCAAGACAGAGAGACAGAGATGGGAAGGACATACAGCAAGTTAGGGTGATTAAGGACAGGGATGGAAGTGTATTGACAGGTGCCAGTCGTGTGATGGGAAGATGGAAAGACTACTTTGAAGAGTTGATGAACGTGGAAAATGAGAGAGAACAAAGACTAGAAGAGGTGACTGCTGTGGACCAGGAAGTAGCAAAGATTAGTCAGGATGAAGTGAGGAGGGCACTGAAGAGGATGGACAGTGGAAAGGCAGTCGGTCCTGATGATATACCTGTAGAGGTTTGGAAGTGCCTAGGAGAGGTCGCAGTAGAGTTTCTTCCTGGGTTGTTCAACAGGATCTTAGATACTGAGAAGATGCCTGAGGAATGGAGCAGAAGTGTGCTGATGCCCATTTCTAAGAACAAGGGAGATGTGCAGAGTTGTGGCAACTACAGGGGAATAAAGCTGATGAGCCATACAATGAAGTTATGAGAAAGAGTAGTAGAAGCTAGACTAAGGACAGAAGTGAGCATTTGTGAGCAGCAGTATGGTTTCATGCCAAAAAAAGAGTACTACAGATACAGTATTTGCTTTGAGGATGTTGATAGAGAAGTACAGAGAAGGCCAGAGGGAGCTGCATTGTGTTTTTGTAGATCTGGAGAAAGCTTATGACAGGGTGCCCAGAGAGGAACTGTGGTATTGTATGAGGAAGTCTGGAGTGGCAGAGAAGTATGTTAGAGCGGTGCAGGACATGTATGAGGACTGTAAGACAGTGGTGAGGTGTGCTGTAGGTGTGACAGAGGAGTTCAAGGTGGAGGTGGGACTGCATCAGGGATCAGCTCTGAGCCCCTTCTTGTTCGCTATGGTGATGGACAGGCTGATAGACCAGGTTAGACAGGAATCTCCATGGACTATGATGTTTGCAGATGACATTGTGATCTGCAGTGAGAGCAGGGAACAGGTGGAGGAGAAGCTAGAGAGGTGGAGGTTTGTCCTGGAAAGGAGAGGAATGAAGGTTAGCCGTAGTAAGACAGAGTACATGTGTGTGAATGAGAGGGACACAAGTGGAACAGTGAGGTTACAGGGAGAAGAGATCAAGAAGGTGGAGGATTTTAAGTACTTAGGCTCAACAGTCCAGAGCAATGGAGAGTGTGGAAAAGAGGTGAAGAAGCATGTACAGGCAGGATGGAACGAGTGGACAAAAGTGTCAGGTGTGATGTGTGATAGAAGAGTTTCAGCTAAAATGAAAGGAAAGGTGTACAAAACTGTGGTGAGACCAGCGATGTTGTTTGGTCTAGAGACAGTGTCACTGAAGAAAAGACAGGAGACAGCTGGAGGTAGCAGAGATGAAGATGTTGAGGTTCTCTCTGGGAGTGACCAGGAAGGATAGGATCAGAAATGAGTACATCAGTGGGACAGCACATGTTAGAGGTTTTGGAGATAAAGTCAGAGAGGCCAGACTGAGATGGTTTGGACATGTCCAGAGGAGAGATAGACATGGACATGGGAGGAAGGGAAGATCAATACCTGGAATCACTGCAACATGAGGAAAACATTAACTGATGTTCCTGCAAACATCAGTCCATGAGATAGACCCTTCTCATTGAATGAAGTGATGTCCGGAGTTGTCTCAGACTCCTGGCACTATTCCATGTGATATTCCATGCAGGCCTACAGGACTGCTGAGTAATGTCGCTGTCAATACATTGAGAACATCCCTCAGAAGTCCACCTGCATAGAACGAGTAGAATGCTCATTCACTACTCTGTAGAATTGGCCACAAACACTCCTACCTGAGCCACAGACACTCCTACTCGTGCCACAAACACTCCTACCTGAGCCTAAGACACTACTACCTGAGCTACAGTCACTCTTACCCGAGCCACAGACACTCCCTACCTGAGCAACTCACTCCAATCTGAGCCACAGTCACTCCTACCTGAGCCACAGACACTCCTACCCGAGCCACAGACACTCCTACCCCAGCCACAGACACTCCTACCCGAGCCACAGACACTCCTACCCGAGCCACAGACACTATATATATATAGCGAGATAAGGATATAGACATAGAAAGCCCTAGAGGAGACTTTAGTCTTCACTGCTCACACGCACCACCTTGTGGTTGTTGGTTCACACTGCATATATTTTCCCACTCCTCCTCTAAAGCAGCACATGTAACTGTAAGCAAAGTCATGTTTTCTAATGATGTGTGAGTCTCAGTTTACCTGAAGACATTCTGCTTGAACAGGTACGCGCTGATGTGTCCGCCATTCAGATATCTGACTTCACATTCCGGCCAGATCTCCTGCAGACTGAGGACTCCAGTCCGGGGAACATAGGCGTCCTCTTTGGCCTGTACCACAATGATGAGACTGGTGTCCACAGGCACTGGAGCCGTTAATGACATGGTGACACAGGGACAGGAAAACAGTGGAACCTTTAGTACTGGGGTGAAGCTGATAATGACCACAGCTGATTACAAGTGGAATGACTCACTCAAGAGTCACCACATCTGGCACCAGCAACCATGACACATTCATATTTTCACCACCTCGTCCCCATTCTGATGCTGGTTATGTCTACATGCTTTGAGTTACTGTCAAGTCAGCTGCTATTTAGAGCACATAAACAAGAGTACCAAATGAAGTGGCTGTTAAATGTATGTTACCCTTGTTTTCATTTGCATGCACCATAACGTCTGTAAGACTAAACAAACAAACAAGTTCTTTGTTCTGGACCATCAGTCTTCAGGTACTGGTGGTCTGTGTCCCTGGTTGTTTGTTCTGGACCATCCTGGACCTTATCCTGGTACACCTGTCTCCCTCCGGTCTGTGGGTCATCTTTGGCTAGTTTGAATGTTAGCCCTTCACATGGTACTGGAGCAGGGTCAGGTTGGGTCCTGGTGGTATGATGTCAGGGAAGCACACAAGGACACTCGTCTATCCATTTGTCTTTCTTCTCTTTAATCTTTTTGCTCTATTCAATTATCTCTCCCCACTCCTTGAGAGCATTACAGTGTCCCAGAATGCATCAGTGTGATGAAAATGATGGCAGTAAACACCCTAACCATCAAACTTACCAGAGAAGTTAGCCATGTGTGTACACTCATCCATCACACCCTTCATGAAGCTGATAGAGTCTCTGTGTAAGGACGTCTGGCGGGATCTGGCCGAGTCCACTCTGGTTTTATGGAGGCTGTTGTCTGCAGGCTGGCTCCTATAAAACACACCAACAAGTAAGCACATGTGAACGAAGGACCAGGAGATCAGGGAATAAAGCTGCTGTTCTGGACACAACAGTGTATTGAAATAATCCAAGCAACTGTCAAAGTTTTAAATATTTTAAACCATGAAATGCAACAGTAAGAACTATTTTTATTCATTTTACACAGTGTCCAATGTTGTACAGAAATTTTTAATACAACTTTGTCCTACTGTAAAATTGTAAATAAGGTGTCAGTCAGTGTTGAAGTAATTGCACCATAGTTTTCTGAAGCAGCAGCTCCTAATTTAATTGCTTTGGAATGATATAGAGTGGATGTTGGTCCCCCCCTAGTTTTGTCTACTACTCCGTGAATTTCATCACATCAATTCAGAATGTAATTGTGCCCAACCCCCCTCCCCCCGCCCTCTGGCTTTTCTGTGTTTTTATGTTCTCCCTGTGTCTGTGTGGGTTTTCTCCAGGTTCTCTGGCTTCCTCCAGCAGCAGGTAAAGAGAAGTAACAGAAGCTCCTAAAGTAAGTAATGTAGAGACAGTGAAAAATACCCTCAGCAGTCTGGGCTGAGGGTATTTTCAAAACTCAGCATCCTTCTACCAATATATTCACTATTTCTCCACTGGACATGTCCAAACCATCTCAGTCTGGCCTCTCTGACTTTATATCCAAAACCTCTAACATGTGCTCTGATGTACTAATTCCTGATTCTATCCATCCTGGTCACTCCCAAAGAGAACCTCAGCATCTTCATGTCTGCTACCTGCAGCTCTGTCTCCTGTCTTTTCCTCAGTGACACTGTCTCTAGACCAGGGCCCAGAGCTGATCCCTGATGCAGTCCCACCTCCACCTTGAACTCCTCTGTCACACCTACAGCACACCTCACCACTGTCTTACAGTCCTCATACATGTCCTGCACCGTTCTAACATACTTCTCTGCCACTCCAGACTTCCTCATACAATACCACAGTTCCTCTCTGGGCACCCTGTCATAAACTTTCTCCAGATCTACAAAAACACAATGCAGCTCCCTCTGGCCTTCTCTGTATTTCTCTATCAACATCCTCAAAGCAAATACTTCATCTGTAGTACTCTTTTTTGGCATGAAACCATACTGCTGCTCACAAATGCTCACTTCTGCCCTTAGTCGAGCTTCAATTACTCTTTCCCATAACTTCATTGTATGGCTCATTAGCTTTATTCCTCTGTAGTTGCCACAACTCTGCACATCTCCCTTCTTTTTAATTGTATCATACAGTATATAAATTAAACAGTATTGGCCCCACAACAGATCCTTGAGGCACTCCACAGGTAAGAGTCTCTCGATCTGAGGATTTATTATTGACATGAACAAACTGAAACTGGTCAGATAGATATGACCAAAACCCGTTTGCTGATGTTTAAATGCCCATCTCATCTTGTAATTGCCTCACAAGAATATTATGATCAACAGTATCAAATTGAAGACAAGACGATTACAGTCTTAAGAAGATTACAGGTAATGTCTCCACCATCCAGGAACTGGTCAAAGTACTAGTGGCTATGATGTGAAGATCCGTGCCATCCTCCAAGGATTTCCAAGGATTGACTCAGCACCAAAGCAGTCTAACTGCAGCTTAACCACAGTGGATCCACAAGCTGTCCACCTATCAGACGTGATGTTTCCAAAGTGGTAGGGTCTGTGCAAAATTCGTAGTTTAGACTTTGGCTCCAAAGGTAACGGGCCATCGGTTACTTACTGCCTTCTAAAAGATCCATTGGTTTTCTTACATGTAAGAAAAATAACAGGTTTGTATGCAAAGGGAATTGGTCCTTAAAAAAAGATTCCTAAAAATTGGCCAGTGAATAATTCTGGAGATGCGCCGTTGTGAAGCAGCATGATTGCTCATGTACTTTCTGCTACAGGTAAGTGAGCACCTCAAGGTCATAAAACTTGGAAACTGCAGTTTGTCACAAGACTGCTCTGATGTGACTGACACAGAAACACGGTGGAATAATGTAAAGGTTTATGAGAGACTAGAATTCACTGAAGTCTCAAGATGTGTACCGTCATCGGTCATGTGTTCAATCATAGCAACATAGAGCAGTTAGAAAAACTATGGAAGTGATTGATAAGAACATACCAAACACAATATTAAAAAGTTTTTTGCTTATAATCAATACTCATGGCCTGGGAACACCTCGGGATCCCCCACTCAGAACTGTTAGATGAGGCTGGGGAAAGGGAAGTTTGGGGCTCCCTCTTGAAGCTGCTGCCCCTGCGCGATGGAAAATGGATGGATTGATGGATCTCTGCCCTTTGACTTTTTATTGGTCAAAGTAAGTAAATCTTTTGCATTAACGGTGAGCCAACAATCAGAACCAGAAAAAAATTGTGGGAAATGTGAATGTAAGATTTTTTTTCTTACATTGCAACAAAAGGTATGTGAACCCTTTGGAGTTTCTTATATTTCTGCAGACATTTGTCATAAAATGCGGTCTGATATTCATCTAAATCACATGACTAAACAGACAATCTGCTTAAACTAATAGTATACAAATAATAACATGTTCTCATGTTATTCAGAACTTTTACACTCACACCTTTAGGACTCTATCAGACACTTATGAACCACAGAATTAGATTCTTTGGCTTGAACACAAGCTCCAGAACCCGAACCACTGACTAAACAGTGACTTTGAAAAAAGGTGGGATTTACATGAAATGGCAAAAAAGAAAACCAATCAAATAAAAACAGTTAACCACGTGGTGGTGTAAACATTACACTGTTGGTAAACGTTACACTGTAACACTGTTTAGTAAACAGTGCTACGTTTACCACACTGTGTCGGTAAACTTTACCTTGAATTGGTTCCACTATCGTTGACTGAATCTGGGAACTTGTGGATTTTGCCTCCGACAGTTCTACTGATCAATAGTCCATGTCCTTCTTCTTTATAGCTGTGGCTCAGTGACACCCTGTGGTCTCCAAACAGATCAAGCAGATGACCTAAAGAAGAGTTCTTCAAAAGTTCCTTCTTGAAGGAATCAGCCTGATGGCGGTGAACACAGAACAGAGGTTGATGTCAGTGACCAGGGGACTGAATGGGCCTATGACAGGTTACGATTGTCCAGTAGGTCCACGCTGTCAAACATCTACAATAAGTGAGGCGATTCCAGTTGTACAATTAGCTGTTACTTTTATTGATTCCTGATCAGATGACTAAATTGATTAATTGCTAGCTAATTATGTCCACATTTAGTTCGATTTTCGAAGCCTCTTGTGGGACTAGACTCTATAAAATGACACACCCCGCAGTACTGCAGCAGCTCCACGATCTCCTCCTCGTACACCGAGTTGATGGCATACTGCCTCTGCAGCGCCGCCCAATTGATCGCTCTACTCAGGACGCCCTGCAAGAACACACGTGAGCACACACACACACACACACACACACACACACACACACACACACACACACACACACACACACACACACACACACACACACACACACACACACACACACACACACACACACACACACACACTTCAGTTTGAACAGTGACTCATCATGTCTCTGTTCCGTCCATATCAACAGGGGACAGTGTTCTGGGTAACTTCAGCTGATGGCCTAAACAAACTGAAGGTTCAGGTTCTTCCATCACACATGGATTCTCTCCTGATGCAGTGGGTTCATTCCAGGATGGCACTCAGATGGTGGGTCGTGGACCTTTGGGTCGGGTTGAAGACAGCTCTACACAGTGGCCTCATTCTTAACACATGATGTTAGCAAAGCTAACAGCTAGGGTAACTTCTGTGTGGACAGGGTAAACCTCAGCTTACTGAAATCAAACTAACTGGTCTCCACGCTAAACTAATTTTCTCTACTGAACCTCATTTATGAATGCATTTCAAAAATATTTGGTTAATACAAATCTATTTTAAGCTGACAAACAAATAAATTTGATTTTTTTAATGCAGTTGGACAGTTTTTTATCATCACATCCCGTGTTTTATGATTCTGATTATCTGGACTCCTACGGTGACTGCTGTGAAAGAACAGCTGACAACATAGGAAAGTCTATGTGACAGCTTGGAGAAAAAGCTGGATGGAGGGAATAGGCTCCACTGTGGCTCTCTTGGGCTAGCTACCCATGCCAGCAGTCTCCGATGCTGCTTCAGTATGTTGGAGACACCCATTAAGTGCTACAGAAAGTCAACAAAGGAACATACCCCTACAGCTGCGAGAGCTGGGGCACAAGATGGCTCAACGATTGATACCATGGCCACAAACACAAGAATGGAAACGACTATGAGTAAGAACAAGGCACATGAGACTTCCACAGCAGCAGAGGGTTATACACTTCAAACGTGCAGATGTGGATGGGAAAAAGTAATTTCGGCAAAGGGGTTGAAGATCCACCAGGGGAGGAAATGGTGCTGGGAAGGGCAGAGACAGGGACCTCGCATTGACCAGTACTTCCTACGAAGAGACCAGTCAAGTCAGTCGATTAAAGTACAGCCACGGGACACAAACCAAAGTTTGCAGAGCATCAGCACCCCTATCATTACGTAGGGTAAGACAAGTACGGAAATGACCTGATAAAAATCCTGGAACAGCAGGTAGGAACAGCAGAGAAAAAGCTGGAAAAGATGGGAGATCATATACAACTACGGAGAAGAGCGCTTTGGGTTAAACAACAGGAGAAGTGGAAAGGCACCACCAGCCCCAGTCAATTCCCCCAAAGCAGGAACTGGAAGAACATCCGGAAAAGGTTCACCAGGACACGAAAATGGATGAGCAGATGATCATCCCACATAACATCACACCTATTTAACCTCCGGATTTCAGCCTGGACACTGGCCCTCCAAAATTGAAGGAAGTGGAGAATGTAGTCCTGCGAGCAAGATCAGCGTCAGGGCCTATTGGAGTGCCATATAAGCTCTATAAGAACGCTCCAGACATCCTACACTTTATTTGGAGACTCATGAGGATAGTTTGGCAGAAGTAGTACCCAAAGCATGGAGAAGAGCTGTCGGTGTTCTAATTCCCAAAGAAAGGGATGCAACAGACATCAGTCCCCATAAACTTCTTTGGGAATCCTTTAACTTCTTCCTTGTACCAGAACCCATCACCATACTGGTAAAAGCCGACTTCCAATTATGGATTAAATGGAAGAACGCTTACTGGGCTATAAGAACATGACACCCACAATCCCATGAATCACGAGTGATGCTTAACAGTAGATATTTTAACTATATGTACTTATTTTAATATGTATTTTTATTCTGATTTATTGTACAGTAACATGATATTATGTGCTTTTAACAGTTTACTAGTGATTTTATGAATCCAGTGTTTGTGGTGACCAACGTAAAATGGAATAAAGTGACATGAGCTTGATTTGTATTTTTCTGTGTATTTTTTTGAAAACCAACGTATAATCAAGAACTTAAGTCGAGGTAGACCTGCATGAACCCCCATTTTCAAAATATAGTGTACCATTCAGTTTAACACCAAGCCAGCTAAACTTCAGAGATACAGTTGATAAACGCTCAGGCCTGGACCAGAGAGTGACTGAATTCTTCACCAATATCTAATGAAAACTCATTTCTAGAGAGTGAGAATGATGGTAGTTCAGTGTCTCACATTTCAATCTGAAATGCAGTACTAAACTACTGTGTAGCTTAGAATCGGACGACCACAATGCAATTATGTTCTTCAGCTGTCCTTGCCTGCTGGAAACGACGGCCTGCTGATGGATGAGTGGAATCGTTCAAGACTCTCTTAGCATGTATCCCTTTTGCATTGACCCAACTTTGTTGGATTGACCTTTCACCCCTGGCCTGTACCTGCATCCTTGAGAATGTTTCTGAGCTGTGTATGTGAAGCTGGACATGCGTGTCCAGTGTGGTCAGTGAAGCAGGTGGACAGAGTTACCGTGGTGAAGACAGTGGAAGCAGTGGACCAGGACAAACAGGGGATCAGAGGGATCGGCTTGGGCCAATTGGTCACTGCCAGCGACGCCATCTAAACAGAGAGACACAAACAAACAAGGGAGTCATCAAGTACTACACATAGTACTACATGTAGTTATCCACTACATGCTGGATAACTCACATATCCTCCCATGGAAATGCCAGTCATTCCTAGTGGCCAGTAGCCTTCTCTCTCCAGCCAGTGGAGCAGCACCGAGGACTCCAGGATCAACGCGCTGCCCATCACGAACAGGTCTGACACATTCTTTAGGCTGGATCGCCTGAAATACCAAAGATGATATCTTGTTTACGTCACCAGAAGAAAAAGTCTTCAACTGTCAGCAGCTGTACCTTCTGACATCGGTCTAGAACACACAAGTCACTAGAGCAGGCATCACCAAATGGCAGACCGCAGTCCGGATCCAGACCGAGTGGCGGTTCTGTCCAGACCTGTGACCATTATATGATAAATTCACGAGAATAGATTTTTGGGGGGATTTTTTCTGACAGTCGTGGCTACAGATCCGATCATTTGTTTACCCGTGCTGTCAGCGCACCTGAAAGCGCCACAGCAGCTCGCTGCCGCTACAACTGTGATCTAAACATTTATCCATAGCACAGAGGAAGAGAGACGATGAGGACAGCATGGTTTGTTTCAAACGAAGGAATGTTGAAGAAAACCACTGGTTAACAATGAGTGGACGAAATTTATGTTTATTCTTCCATCAGGCAGTTCACAACAATTGTGCCTCATATGCTTCGAACACATGGCATTAATTAAAAATGGTAAGGTTAAGTGGCACCACAAAACAAAGAACTTTTGAAGATGGATTTGAGATGTTTCTCCATATGTTGAGTTCCTCAACAAGTTGATTGGATACTTCCAGCCCTGCAGGGCCTGTTAACATCACCGGAGAACTCATTTAGCGATAGACTGCTACACCCTAAATGTGTAAAAGAACATTATCGCAGGTCTTTCTCTTCCTGCAGCTGTCAGACTGTATAACCAGCGCTGCTCACAATCGACCATACACATACAATTACTCACACACACAATCACTGACACAATCTGTATGACCACTGAGGGTTGTAAATTGTACATTCCTAAATATGTATGTATGCATGTTTGAATCTCTCTTCCACTACTCTATCCTACTACCATCTATCCTATTCTTCCATTCTCTCTGGATACTACTGGTGCAATCATGACAAATTCCCAACTGTGGGACAAATAAAGGATTATCTTAACTGATCTTTTTTATGTCCTGTAATTGTTTCTGATCAGTCTTAAGGAATAGTACTTTGGTATTTAGAATAGTAATGACATTTAAATGACCTCAAAAGGAGATTAGAGACTGAAAATTAATAAATGACAGTGTACAAACAATTCAGCTATGAACAGCCTCTCTGAACCAACTGTGTTCATATGTTGACACCTACCTGTTCTACAGTATTATAAGCAATGCTGAGTTCCACTTCAGTTTTACTGACTCAATACAGGCTGCCCATTTGCTACTACAGGATCTTAAAGATAAACTACCTTTGAGGCTTTATGTGTGACTCCTAGCCAAGTCTATCCCATAACCCCAGAGGATCATTGGGGTACCACAGATGACCTGTGACTTCCCTCCCAATATCAACTTGTGCAGTAATTATGCTGGCCATTCAGCACGTTGGTCTGTTCTACCTATGCTGTGGATGAATCATGTCAACGTTTTGTTTAGCTTACTAGTGTGGAATCGCCCAGAACTGAACTGGACAAACTGGAGGTTGTTCATATTTCTTCTTTTAAGATCCCAGTATGTCTTTTTCCAAAAGAAAGACAAAAGACAAGATCAAAAGATTTAGTTTGTTGGAAAATCACTTAAAGTACGGCGTCAACACAATGTCAACCAACAAGATTTCTAAGAGGTGAAAAGATCACATTCACCTATTTGTGTCTGAATGAGTACGCTAATGAACAGGTAAACTTCCATTAATCAACCAATTGAACAGGGAAACGTACTTACAGTTGGTCTTTTGGTTTACGGTAGCCATGTAAACGGAGAGTTAAGGAGGACAGGAAATAGCTCCAGACACCATAAATCACACAAACATGAACAGAAGGTAGAAAACAACATATTCTCCCTTCATTTATTGAACAATGTGCTTGGTTTCAGATGAAGAACTATTACCTTGCATTATTGTCGTCTTTCTGCGAAGTGCTTGCCTTGTAGCATGCTAGGTAATTGTCATCCCTTGTTTTAGTGCCTTTGTGTTGAAGCATTAATCAGGTAGCTACACCAGTCAGAGAGGACATTAGAACCTCCTGTCTAGCCTTGTAGACATCCCACTTTCGGACAAAACAAATCTTACTGCTCAAAGCATGGGCTCCATGAAGCCTGTAAAGCTTTGCTGTGGTATCTGCAACGCAAGCAGCAGGCCTATTGAGTCTTGCTTTTCATATTAATATTAATCCATATATAAGGCGCATCAGATTATAATGCACACTGTAGGTTTATGAGAACATCATAGGCTTTCAGGTGCACCTTATAGTGCGGAAAATACTGTATTTACAGTGAATCTGAACCCTTGACAGAGATTAAATTACTGATACACTCAATGTCTGTGCTGTCAACAGGAGAAGTGACTTTCTGTTGTAATGACTTTCTGAGACTTTCTGTGGATGTGTAAATCTTTCTCAGAACATTATAATGTTTCTATCATACCAACAAGCACAATGTTTTTTTAAAAAAGGGACAGACGCGAAGAGCCAACAGAAGGATATAATATGGGTTCTCCAGAAGCAGCGAAGCCATTCCAGCCTCTCTGATCATGGGACGTGCCATCAGGGTCCGCCGGCGCCAGAAGAACTACACACAGACAGGAAAACAGTCTTCAATACGAATGCATTAAAAACCACAACCTCTGTGTCAGTGGGAACGCTGGGGCAGAACCCCATCAGTGGACATGATGGGGGATGCTGCTGGGACAGAACCCCTCCAGTGGACATGATGGGGGCAGAACTCCAACAGTGGACATGGTGGGGGCAGAACCCCACTAGAGGATATGGTGGGGGACGCTGCTTCAGATCCCCCCCAGTGGACATGGTGAGGGACGCTGCTTCAGAACCCCACCGTGTCCAATGGTGTGGAAAGCTGCTAGGACAGAACCCCACTTGTGGACATGGTAGGGTATGCTGCTGGGGCAGAACCCCACTAGTGGACATGGTAGGGGTTGCTGCTGGGGCAGAACTCCACTTGTGGACATGGTAGGGGATGATGCTGGGGCAGAACTCCACTAGTGGACATGGTGGGGGCAGTGTGGCTACAGACCATCGTCATTCACTGATTAGTACCTGATGATGATCACGACCTCTACAGTCCTGACCTGGAGTCACCTGACTAGTGAACTGAAACAAGCTATGTCCTCTAAGCTGACGTGGGGTCAGATGACTAGTGGACTGAGACATGATGCTCTATGTCATTAGAACCGGACCTGACTGTCTCCAGGTGTCTATACCATCTAAAACCATCAGCTTTGTTTCACATAGTCCTGATTTACAAACAGCTGGAGCCCCTTACGAACGGATGAATGAATAAATGAATGAATGAATGAATGAATGAATGAATGAATGAATGAATGAATGAATGAATGAATGAATGAATGAATGAATGAATGAATGAATGAATGAATGAATGAATGAATGAATGAACGTTGGATGTGAGCATGGCGGCTGTGACAGGCTCTCATCTTGGTGACTGTGTGTCGGGTTCCTCCTACAGAGATACGTTCACTCTCCACCACTCTAAAGGATCTTATATTATTACCAGTGGGACAATTATTGTGGGCGTTCTGCCATCAGCAATGATTTAGTTATCAAGACAACCAATGTTTTCAATCACACCACACATTGGGACCCTTTCTGAGGAGCATGTGGCAACAGACGGAGGTCCTGGAGGGGTTCATCTGCTGCACATGCAATTGCCAGTGTTCCTGAAGGTCAACATCTGAGCTGATACACGTGAAGACCTGAAGAGGTGTCGGCATCCACTCGCCCTGCTTAAGCCTCACCCTCCAGGGTTGTTTTCCTCTCAGTGGGAGCAATGACACCAGTGGGAACACTGACAGTAGTGGCTCACACAATCCTGGCTCACACAATTCTAGCTGACACTGGCTACCAAGGTATCTGCTTCATTCCCCTAACCCTAACACACTCATTCTAATATTATTTATACAAGAACACATTCCTAGAGCAACAAACAGGAAACAGAATGTTCCACTTCTGGTCTTATCTACAAAGATTAGTTCTAGAACCACTTGAGGTTTAAATAAAGGTGGAAGCGTGAGAGCCTTACATGATCTCCAGTTCCTGCCAGGTGGATGCATACTGGTCTGTTCTTCTGCCACCTCTTAGGAACGATAAACTGGAACCTGAAATCACAGAATCACACACACACACACACACACACACACACACACACACACACACACACACACACACACACACACACACACAATCATTGGGCCTCTGGTGTCAGCTGAAGTTCAGCTGACAACAGTAATGTGTAATGTTGGAAAAGTCTCTACAATACAAATATGAACCATTCCCATTGCCGTATTTCTGCGTCAAACAAAAACAGGGCTTTGATCACATGTTGTGATGTCTCCACCCCGACTGTCAGGATGACCGGCGTCCTCTACCTGGCTTTGACAGCCTCGGGGGGCAGGACTCCAGGAAGGAAGTGCTCGAGAGGCGAGATGAAGAAGCCCTCGAGGATCTGACAGTCACCGTGCTCTTCTGTCTGTCACAAAGGTACAAACAACAAGCACAGCTGTGAAACAGAAGTACCGGTGAACGAGTGAGAGAAAGGGGGGGGGGGGCACCTTGCTGATGTGAACTGGGTAATCCTTGGGCACCAACAACTGGCACTTTGCTCTGTCTCCAACCACTTTACGAAACTCAAAGATTCTGCAAAACCAAGAGCAGTGAGTTCAGGTCAATGTCCCCACAGACCAAACACCACACACACATCACAGGCCAGTGGCAACAAACACACATGACAATCATCCTCCATCCATTTGCTCCCATTTAGCGGGGTGTGGGTCATGGGGGCAGCAGAGAAGCCCAAACCTCCCCCAGCTCCACTGGACACCATAACTCTGAGGACCATCTAACTACCAACCCATAACCTGCCTCCGTGCAGCATGACACTTCCTGTCAGGCACCGCAGCAGTTACAATAACACATGGCCCGATACACGAGCAAGACCCCAGAAGGAGTTTGTTAGTACATGAAGTCCTCAAGATATGAACAACCGACTAACGAACATTCATAGATATGAACAACCAACTAACCATCATATCCGACTACTGTACTTCCTCTTCCTGCCACAACTCCCCCCAGCCGAGCAGCATAATATGAACACCGCATAGGTTCAGATTTCACATGTCATGTTGACATGACTCCGAATTTTGCTCTGATGTCAGACTTCCTGTGGTCTTTCTTGTTGGCGTCATCTGCAGCATTTCTTCCTTCTATCCACATCTCTGTGAACTTCTGAGTGGGAAACGAACCCAAAATGTATTTACGTTCATGGAGACGTTCACCAACATGGAGACTGAAGACACATGTTAAAGTTAGAGCAGCAATGTAGACTATAGACTACCTGTCAGAAAACTGTCACCACCTGTTAGTTCACTTTTATTCATTATTGACAGGTTTGTTCTCCTTTTGGGACTAAATGATGTAGGAACCAATGTTGGCTGGGTCATGTTTCTGTCTGGAAGCATTAACTGATGGTGACGCTGAACTCTGAATGTGTTGCTAGTTGATCTTAACTATTTGTGGAGTTAACTGAGAAATTTAATGAAATCAAACAGAGTCATCAAAAATAAAGGGACGTGTCTGACTTTTGATGACCAGGAAGTGACATCAGCGTGTCATTCATGTTCTGGTTGGACCACCTACTCTCTGTGATGATCTGGCTGAGGGGTTTCAGGACTTAACAGAACACCAGTGGGGTGGCCTCTGGGCTCATCTTCCACAGTCCCACTGAGTTAATTTCCACCTGCGTGGCACTGGGTGTGGTGGGTTTAGGTCCACCTGCGTGGCACTGGAATCGGTGGGTCCAGCGTCCACAGGTTGGGCCATCTACTCCTCCAGTCTGAGGGGGCTCCCAGTCAACCAGCTGTTGGTCCTGTGGGACCGCTGCCACTTCATTTCTGGGCTGTTTTTTCATTGTGGCCAATATGATGCTCGACAGGAGCTTCTATGCTATGCAGACAGGTCACTGGTGGGGCACTGGGCGGGTCCCATCAGGAAGTCTGTGTGTGTGTGTGTGTGTGTGTGTGTGTGTGTGTGTGTGTGTGTGTGTGTGTGTACCACTCCAAAAAGTAAGGACATTTTGTTTTTGGTTGAAATTTTAGGATGAATCTAAAATTCACTTGGGCCTTTACAGGTGACCTGCATGTGACATTTGACCTGTTGGATGCTTCAGGACTTAATACACACCTGGCTCCTCTCTAGCTGGTGTCTGATCCATGAATCGACCAGTTAACCTCCCTGGTCCATCAGAGTTTAGACGGTCCTCCTCATGGTGTCATCCACATTCTGACATCATGACACCCAGACAACACCCACTAACTGATCACCAGACCGCACTCACTAACTCACATGTGTGAAACTCAAGGGCCGGGGGCCAAATGTGGCCCGCCACATTATTTTATGTGGCCCACGAGAGTATAAAAGGTCAGTGTGTCTAAAAATAGGTCAAAAGTGTGCTTTGAGCTCAATTGCATTTCCCACAATGCCGTAATTAAACCCATTTTAACACTGACAAACATGTTTTGAACAAAGCTAATGGCCCAACTTGTTTTTGATGTGATTATTCTTAATTCACTTGGATAGTTTGATCCTTGATTGATGGACTTATGTGGGTTTCATAACCTGAAAAATTAAAAGCATTTATGTTACAAAAGAGCAAGAAGCAAACATAGTAGCTCTGTGTAACTGTAATGTTTGTACTGTAACTTTATTAAGTGATAAATTCAGAGTTACTTAAATTAAGGAGTAGTTACATTTATTTTAAATTACATTGAGTTAGGTTACATTTCTAAGTTACATCTGGCCCTTTGAGGACAGCCATTATGCTGATGTGGCCCTCGGTGAAAATGAGTTTGACACCCCTCCACTAACTGATAACCAGACCACACCCTCTACTTGACTACCAGACCACACCCACTAACTGATCACCAGACCTCACCCTCTTCCTGACCACCAGACCACACCCACTAACTAATCACCAGACCACACCCACTAACTGAGGTCAGGTAGTTGCTCTCCTAGGAGCCTTCTGCAGTCACCTTTGGTGTCACAGAGGAGAAGAGTGGCCAGACTTGGGGGATGTTTGAATATTCCCAAGCTGTCCAGAGAACCCTACACTGTAGAGACGACAGATGCCAGTCAGGTTCCTCCCTTCTTGAACACCACCCTCTATGTTCTCCACCATGTTGCTGCCTCCAGCTCCCTTGTCTTCTGCTATGGGGTGTCGGTTCCATACCTTTTGAGGTCTTCAGGCTTACCCCAGCCACCAATGAAGAGTTTGGTGAGGAGCAGCCTTCTGTAAAATACGTCCAATCTGCTGACACCCATGGACAGGCACCTGGAATACACACACACACACACACACACACACACACACACACACACACACACACACACAATCAGAATGATTCTGCGTCCAAACTAAAAAAATGATGAAAACGAAGTGTTCAAACTACAGTATTTTTCACACTGGATTATAAGGCACACCCTCAATGACTGGCCTATTTTTAAAAAAAAAATCATACATCAAGTGCACTGGATTGTAAGGCACACTGGATTACAAAACGCATCTGACAACTCATCTTCAATGAATGCTTTATTTTAAAACTTTTTTCATATATAAGGCACATTGCTTTATAAGAAATTGAGAAAATGATAGGCTTTTAGGTGAGCCTTATAGTGTGGAAAATACTGTACTTGATAGATGTTTTCTTGAAACCAAAAACCATCTCCAGCGTGAGCTGCTGTCCACCAGGCGTATGGCGTACAGCGAGCTCATGACACCCCCCCCACTGGCTCCCAAATGTTTTATTCTCCCAGAAGAAACAGACTTATATAGCCTTAAAGTACCAGATTTTATTTTTCAAAATAAACATGACAACCTTTTCTTTCAGGCTGAGGAGGGCGTGAGGTCATACCCACTAGGAACCTTAAGTGTCTGTGGTCTGTCTGCAAATCCAGGCAACACTCCTGTGAGATCACTGACAGCATCTGGTCCAAAGCAGGAGGTCAGCTGACCACCTGATTCCTGAATAGCAGCGATGGATTCAATTTGTTCACACTGCAGAAGCATACGGAAAAAATACCACCGTCTGAAACTAAAAGTGTTCCAATGAAATGTTAGAGTGTGACCTTCTATGTTGGCCAGGCAGTATATCACATTACATTATATTACATTACACTCACTCATTTGCTTCGAGATGAGACAATGGTAATTATTGGATATGGGTTCAGGGTTATGCTGGACCCTATCCCAGCTGGCTATGGCCAAAGGGTGGGGCCCGTCATCACAGGGGACACAGGGGCCACACAAAGACAAACAAACTATGGATTATGGTGACGAACGCAGCCTCGTTGTATGTTTGTGGTCGGGGGGAGGGAGCCAGAGAACCAACAGCACCCTAATATACATAGAAAGGCCCTGGGGGGGATTGAACCAATGACCCTCTGTAAGGTAACACTACCCATTGTGCGACCGTGACATCCACACAGATAAACACAAGATAAATATAAACATTAACACAGATAAACATATATAATAACTGATAATATCTGTGTTGTCATTGTCATTTAGTTCTATAAATATAATAGTATTAATAAGATTTATATTTATACAGTGGTACCTCTACTTATGAACGTCTCTTCATACGAAATTTTCAAGTTACGAAACACCTCAACAGGAAAATATTGCGTCCTGTTGCGAAGTTACGAAAGGTAAAAATATACTATGGGCTGCTACTCGCAGCTCCCAAGTTCTCTGAACGCAACATTCTTATAGCTGCTCTGCCATTGGCTATTACTTAGCATCTTCCTGGCATCCCATTGGCTGAGAGGGACCTCTATTTGTAGCTAGAGAGGTGTCTATGCAGCGTTCTCGTCATTCGGCCCTCGACCCGTAGGTGTTCTGATAGTTCTAAGTAAATATATTAACTTTTTAATGACCTCGTGAAGGAGGATTCAGGTGAGGGAACGTCGGCGAAAGAACATTGGGAGTTTAAGGCATTGCGTGGGTGTTTCGAAAAGTTCAAAAGGAGGACTGGAATTCACTCTGTTGTTCGGCATAGTGAGGCAAGTAGCGCATGAACCAAAGAGGGCAAAAAACAACGAGGACAGCAGTTAAAAGGTAAATGATCATCATTTTTATTCTTTACTCTATTCTTTGTTTTTTACATTATACACAACTCTCAT
Source organism: Antennarius striatus (assembly GCF_040054535.1). Classification (NCBI taxonomy): domain Eukaryota; kingdom Metazoa; phylum Chordata; class Actinopteri; order Lophiiformes; family Antennariidae; genus Antennarius; species Antennarius striatus. The sequence continues at coordinate 20,930,579 of NC_090785.1, read as the reverse complement.
TTATTGTGTAATAATCTAATTGTAACATGTATTTGTTACATGTTTTGATGCATTTTTATGCTTTATAAAACATTTATGTCTGAATTTTGGGGGGCTTGGAACGGATTAGGGCATTTGCATGGAAAACACGTCTCTACTTACAAAATTTTCTACTTACGAAATTCCGTCCAGAACCAATTAATTTCGTAAGTAGAGGTACCACTGTATAGCACTTTTCCTGGACACTCAAAGTCACTTTACAGTGGCTCCATTATTCATTTACTCCTCATTCGTTCTTGGTGATGGTAAGCTACCCATGTAGCCACAGCTGCCCTTGGGCAGACTGACGAAAACATGGCAGCCGCTCATATGGCCCCTTCGACCACCACCCAATAAATCACACACATTCACACACCAGTGAATCCCTCACTGGAGGCAAGGAGGGTAAAGTGTCTGGCCCAAGGACACAACGACAGGTGACTAGGGAAGTGGGAGCGGAAATTGAATTGCCGATCCTACAATCATTGGACGACCTGCTCTACCACTGACTCCACTGCCGCCCCCTGCAGCCACCAGCTCCGCGGCAGTGGAGTCAGTGGCCCGATCGCTGGCCCCACGGCCGCCGCAGCCGATGGCCGGCGCTGTCTCTCCCTGGACAGTAGCGGATGGGATGTCCCTCCTTCTCGCACCGGAAACATTTTATGCTCTCAGTGGTGACATAGACCTTGTAATTCAAGTAATTAATTTTAAACGCGAGCGTGATGTTCAGCTCTTTATTGGTCTGTTTAGGGATCATCATACCCTGTCTCTGGAAAAAGAAACATTTCTTCAATGGGTGAATATTACCACCAATCTGGAACTTTTTAACAGGAGTCAGTAGCCGACCATGTCGCGACAGCTCTCTCTCTTGCTGAGGTAGGGCATTTGATATGATCCCCTTTTTAGCTGGGTTAGCCAGGGGATGGACGGGGTTGGAGGTTTACTTAATCACCACACCGCTCACACACCCACACCTGGTGTACCTTTTCAACTTCATCGAGAAAAATCACCACTGCTTGATCATTTGGGAGGCTGCTTTTACGATGTCGTACCCAACCTGCTCTCCCACCGCGAAACACACCTACCCAACCGAGCAGTTGACAGTCGGGGCCAGTGTGATACCGTGTTGGTGCGTCACGGTATTGTCCTCTTCTTGCCATGTTGCCCCTGTGGGCTGTCAGATTGCCTCCAAATTACCACAAAATCCCCGCAAACGACCGAACGTAACTGGGATGTAACAGTAATTAACTGAAATGTGAATACACATACAAAAAAGCAAAAAACAGAATAAATGTGACACTCTAGTCACTTCCCATCACAAACTCCCAAAGTGTAACCGTGGTTACACTGTTACACAAAAACATGTATAAACATAAAAAAAGGCAAATAATAGAATGAATAGATGCAAAGACGCCACACACTCCTTCCTCCTCTCAGATCAAAGCAGAAATCAAATCTAATCTCTGGCTCTGTGTGTCTCTGGCTCTTTTCTCCATGATCCCTGCTCCCTTCTCCTTCAATCTGCCGAGTTTTAAAATGCACATATTAGCAAGGAGTTAAAAATAAACTTAAAACACAGGTTTAAAAAGGAAGAAAAAATTCAAAAACCAATTGTTCGTTCTCTACAATCATGCTTTTTACTTTTACCATTAGTTTCTTCAATATATAGACCTTTTGGTCTGTAAAAAACAGTTGGTCACTTCCTTCTGGATTTTTTAAATAAAAACTGATGCTATCTAAAAACATGTTGAGGTCTTTTGCAAATCATATTTGCGAATCATATTTTTCTCTTATGGCTTCTTTCAGACTGCTTTCATTTTCATTGTCAGAGCTACTTGTACACCTTCTTGTGTACGCGTTTTTTTCTTTTAGCAGCTATTTAGTTTGACAAATGTTAAAAAGTTAAATGTTTTATTTGTTCAGGAAACACATAGTACTATTGAAAATCCTATCATTATTTGTTTTTGAGATGTGAATTCCTTTTTGAGTGAATCTCTTGGATTTTGTGTCACTGCAATCAATCAATCAGTCTTGCTTGCTCTGGAGGGTTCAGTTGGGTTTTTCTGTCTGTTGAAGCGCTTTAAAATGTTGCCATGATTAAGCGCTACATAAATTAATTTGTGATATTCTTTTTGTGAATAAACGTGCTTTTAAAAATCCCCTCCCCATTCTCTCTCAGCACAGAAAATAAGTAATAATCGATGGGCCATAAACCATGAACTCAGCTGGGTCACCTATCCGAAACCAGTGTGGTTCTACTTCTCTCGGCTTTACACCTGTGTTGCTGTGGACCAGTCAGTTTGGAACGACGCACAAAAAAACGTGTGATCGTGGTTCCGTGGGTCAGGTGTGTTCAGCCATGAACGGGTCCCATAGGTCACTTGAGGTCACCTGACCGCTTTGGTGTCTTGAAATATGGCGGTCAGACGTCCCGCTGAACCCAGTTCCGCTTAGCAAGTTTAGCGAAGTTAGCCGTCCGAGCGGCGCTCGTCCGCCACTGACGGCCCCCACAGACAGCCCGGGACGAACCGACACACAGCACAGCCGGCAGCACCGACACGTTACCTGAGACCGGAGGGAAGGCGTCTCGTTCTGGTCGCGCGGCCGCCGTCAGCCCGGGCTAGCGAACACCATCACCTCCTCAGGCCAGTGGCTCGCGCCTCCGACAACTTCCACGGACGGTGTCGCGAGCTTCCGGTGGCGGTCTTCAAAATAAAGGCATCGGGTCCCCAGAAACTGATCTCCAGCACGGAGGTAGATGATCGGTTGCAGGAGCGTGTGGGACAGTTCAAACGCTACACAACATTGTTCATGTGTTGATAACGTAATAAAAAAAGTTTAACTGTCTGACAATATATAAATATAACAAATATAACATCTATACATGTGATCTGTTTATAGATACATACACATAAATATGAGTAAAAACATGTATGATATACAGTATATATACAGTACAAGAAAAGTGCGAAACATTCAACCCTGTGGAATTTCTTAAATATCTGCATAAACTTGAAGTTCTCTTACTTTTCCCTCGATGTCCTGTGAATGTTTTCATGTTATGCTGACCAAAATTATGAAATATGACAAATAAGACTTCTGATTTAAATGAAGATCAAAACACATTTTATGACTTATTCATGTAGAAATATAAGAAATTCAAAGGGTTGTTGCTGTGGCAACAGCACTACACACTGTGGCACCTTGCTGTCCACCTTCAGATTTTTTCTAATATAGTGACTGTAGACAACAAAAACCCCAAATACCTTGAAATTCTACACTGAGAAACATTTGTTCTTGAATTGTTTGTCTGTTGTTCAATGTCGTTTTCCACAGAGGTGAATCCCTCCGTCTCTGCATGTTATTTTTATACCAAACCATGTTGTCAGACTGTTGCTAGGTAACGTCTTTTCTGTTGACATCTGTCACCAGGTGTTCTTTGAACTGTTGTATATGTGGGGTTAGATAATACTCCTTCAAACTGTACACTTACTGTAGTGCAGCGCTTCACAATTGCCATCTATAAAGGCCCCCTTAGACAGAACGCCCCCACCCAAATAAACCCTACACCACAGCAGAGTAAATACTCCTCTGTTAATTACAGTTAATAGACGTGAAAGCCCCACTGCCCTCTACTGTCACAGATGTGTCATTACACTTTATTCGGGGCTCCCCCCACTGCTGCCGTGTATAAACCAGTGATTGTCTGGCACTGTGTTTGGATCAGTCTTTATTGAGTTGACACTACAGGGAAGAAGCACTGGAGTCACGGCTGGCCTAATCCAGTCCACAGCAGTAGTGTTTCTGCTTCCTGAGCCCCACTCAAATAGAAGGTGAAAAACCACTGTCAGCCAATCCTGATTGATGACAACAGGTAATCTAAATTTGCCCTGAACACGTGTGTCAGTGACACTGTGGTCTTTCACAGGTTTCAGATCAGGATTATGAAGAACATCCATTTTTAGAACTCATCAGTATTTCTACTCCGACAGAGGCCCTGCGTGTTTGGGAGTGACTAGCCCATGTTGTGGCGGTTTCCATAACCTCTGCGATGAGTGTCCTTCCAGTCGTCCCAGTTTCTTGCCTTCATCAGAGCCTCATTGTTGTCGCCCTCATCCTCCTCTTCCCTCTCCTGTGTCTCAGCTTCCTCCGCAGCCACGTTTCCTGGTATCCCCTGATCGGGGAGGACTCCATGTTTTCTGTGCTGATCATACCAGTCGTCCACCGTCATGGTGGGGAGGCTAGGATATCCGGCTCCCAACACCTGAGCCTGAGGAGGAAGCAACACATCCCATCACTCACCCAGTTCTTCTGCTTCTAACAGGTCTGAATCTTTGGATCAGGATATCTGTACATCTTTTCTGTTAGACAAACTTCATCGGCATCCAGATACCAGCTGCTCATTCAACAAGATAATGTTAACACTTGTGTGTGAATAACATCATTAACTTTTGAAAATTTGCCACCAACAGCACCAAAAGCCAAACAAATGGCTGTACTGAGCCAGTGCTGTTCTAGTTATCTTTACATTGAGTGTTCTAGTCCCACCCAGCCGTCATGAAGTACGCCCTTCTCTTGCTCACCTGTACTCTGTCCTTGGTAAGGATGAAGGGTTTGAAGGCCTGCCTGATGGCTGGAGCTGGTTGCGGGGCGCCACCTGGCCTTGGAACATCCATCCTCCTCAGGATCTCCACCTCTTGCTCGATACTCTCTATTTCCTCCAGACACACGGTGATCCATCTCTTGACATTCAGAAGGTAAAAGTCTCTGCAGACCTCATCATCGGCTTGCCCGCTGTCCACTGCTCGCCGTACATCTGACAGTCTGCTTTCCAGTTCCTTCTTCTGACGGTACCTCTCAATCTTAGCCTGTCTCTTTGCAGCCAGTGACACCAGGTCGGACGAGGCAGCCTTGGAAACAGGAAGCACACAAAATGGTTTGGAGCATCAGCAACGTGTTTCCAGCTGTGTCCTCAGCAACACTTGGACTCCTTAAAGTATAGGTTGGAAAAGAATTCCAGATCATTCAGAAAACAGGAACACCAGCGGCTTCACCATCATTCATGGTGCTCGTCGTTCACAACCACGTTTCACCGTTGCCATAGAAAAACCCTGCTCAAAATGTTCAAGGTTCAACACAGCAGCCACAGTACAATCCAGTCATCCAATGACAAGAAGCGCAAAACTAGGCCACCAACTCCAACTTGAATGATTTGGTTTCTAAATTAATAAATAAATAGCTTTCCTTAACAAGCCTGTTAGTTTCAATGATACCACAACTCACTAACCATCAATATCCTCTAGTCATCAGGAAACAGTTCCGTGAAGGGAGGTTTTATAGTTACTAGAAGTTATAGAAAATACTGAGATATCATTTCTTCGTCACTATCGCATACTCGTTATTCTATTTGTCTATAAAGTCCTTTGAATCCAGGTCTTCCCTCCTCTGTCCATCTGTTCTTTGTGTGTCATCTGGATGGTCAGTAGATTTGTAGGCATGAACCTCGTCTGACTCCTCGCTCGTCCCTCCTCACATACTAACAGGAACAAAGTCAGATTTTTACACCTTCATTTATCATATCTGTGTTTAAATTTTAAATTATAGCACTGTGAACTACTCATACATATAATCGGTGTATGTGGATGAAATGAAAATGAATCAATTCTCACGATAATAATTCAACCTGGACATGCAGTGAGTACGAGTCCAACAAAGCAGCCACTTCCTGCTGCCATCTTCTCAGTGCTCGAGGGTCCAGCCTTCATAAGTTTATGCTACTGTTAAGTAAATATAAGTACAAGTAAGTTTATACCAAGTAAGTCTATACTACTGTACGGATCACCATCACCAGCCTATCCCAGCAAACTGGGGACATGAGGAAGGGGACACTCCAGGCTTGACGCCAGTGCACCGAGGAGCCACACGTAGACAAACACGCCTACACCTACGCGTAATTTGGGACCAGCCAATTAATCTGAGGTGTATGTTTTTGGAGGTGGGTGGAAGGTGAAGAACCCGGAGAGAACCCACGGAGACACTGGGAGAACATAAAAACTCCACACAGAGCAGGACGTGAACCCAGAACCACCTTTCTATGTCTTGTTAATTACGTTTGAGAAATAGAACTAAAATCCTCACAACCACCAACAATTCAAACATGTCCTTTGTGGAGGACCTTTGTGACGATGAGTATCTTCCACCCACAGCATCCGACTGCATTGACTCCTTCTGCTCTCTACAGAGAATATTTAGAGCTTTTCAATGATACCAAATGTACACAAGTGGGGCTTCGATCCCTTTCAGTTAGTTTTAAATTCACTAGTTATTGAACTAAATAGGTTTTTTAATTAACTAAGTAATAATTAACTAACTAGGTTTTAAACTAACTAGTTTCTGAACCAACTTACTAACTAACCCATTAGGTTTTGAACAAATTAGGTTCTAAAACTAGCCAGGTTTTGTACTAACTAGGTTTTGAACTAACCCACTAGGTTTTGAACTAACAAGGTTTTGAATTATTATTTAACATAACAAAGGAGTGCCACATCAAAGCAGATGGCCCCTTCAAAAAGAAAGGAATAGGGGCAACAGATGAAGCCCTCCTGAACTCGCCACCATAAGGTGGTCGGACAACAAACCTGTTACAATGACAACCTCTGCCTATGGCACTAAACCTCAGGACACACGCAGAAGATGGTCCAAGAAAGACAAAAGGTTTATCCAGGTGTAAAGGCCACTGCCAATTGCTACAAAACCAACATGGGTGTTTTGGACTTGTTTGGCGAATGTTGAGTTTGTACAGGATAGCCTCTCGCACTCGGAAATGGACAAAGTGTGCCGTTTTCCACTTTTTTGACCTAGTAATCACCAACTCGTGACTTCAGTGGTTTCTCCACTCAGCACAAGAGTGGAGAAACCCCTGAAGTTCCATGACCTCAAACTGCTCCTTGGTGAAGACTTGATCACTTGGGCCGAAGCAGGAGCCACAAGTGACAGTGAAGATGACTAGACGCTCCCACGTCAAAAGTGTTTCCATCAAGGGGAACTGCTTTTTGAAGTCATCCCAAATAAGACAACAAGGAAACACAGAACTAAAGTGATGATGGACATTTCTGTGGATGTTAAGCGCAGGGATTTTCTGGTCGCTTATGCTTATTGGGTTCTGGTCGCTTATGCTTGCTCTGATGGGTTCTGATTGATTGATTACCATCGAGGATGGGTTTCACACACGTTCTGATGCCCACTATGGACATCAGAGCATCTCCAAAGCACAACGCAAAACAAAAGTGATGTTTGACAGTCTGTATGCTAAAAATGTAATGTTTTCTCTGGGACTAAATAGTTGCAAAAAAGGTTCCGTTTCACACGTATGGCTGTCCGATGTCCACTGTAGTGGACACTGATATTTCAAGAATAAAACGGTTTTTTTAATGTTTCAGTATTCTAATTACCTCACCAAGGTTGGGGAATTTTAAAAAATGGATTGTGACATTATTTTCCTGGTAGTTATGAGGATAAAAAATTTAAAATGTAATACAAAGATAGAACGAACAAAGGGAATAGGTCTCAACCTGGACCCGTCCCAGTAGGACCAGTTCTACGCCATCCAGAGCTGCTCACTTGACGGTTCCGGTACCTTCACTGGACCCTGAGGCCGAGCCGAACCCTTACCGTTGCTGTGGACAATCCGTTCTGTGGTTCTCCTTCAGAACCCGTGTTCTCGTCAGTGGGTCTCGGCAGTTCGAACTGCGCTACGTTGTAGTCCTTACTCCTCCGGAGGAAGTCCGTGAAGCGGGCCTCAGCCGCCAGCAGCAGCTCCAGCCGCCGGTCGCGGCCGCTCTGCTTCAGGGTGAGGGCTCCCAGCAGCGCGGGCAGCAGCAGGTACTTCAGGTCGGCCGTGGCCACCTCCTCCAGCTCCTCGTTCCTGCTGAACAGGTCGAGCTGCGCCACCATCCGGGACGCCTCCTCCAGCATCCTCAGGCCGCGCTGCACCTTCGCCTGGACCACGGTGGAGGCCAGTGGCTCGTTCGTGCTGTCCACCTCATCAAATATCTTCCACCCACGCTCCAACAAGTCGGACAACTTCAGAGGTTCCGCGTCTGGACTTGAAATGTGCCCAGGATCAGCTTCATGTTCCGATTCCGCCATTTTGAATTGTTTTCCGGGTCCTTCTTCTTCGTCTTGTAACCGAGCATCAGCTGAACAGCCGGAACCTTTGGCCGCGAGGAAACCCGGACTTCTTTTAGAGACGCACCACAACAAAATCGGGATTTTCCATAGATTTTCTGACGGGAGCAAAAAAAACAAAACTGCGATATTTCTGACACTCATGACAAGCCAACGTCGGCAGAAGGAAAAATGATTCACGACGACTAAATTAATTACCGACAGAAAATGAAACGTGTGTTTATGTCCTGTCGTTTCTTTCGATAGTTTTAACATTGCTGCCACCTGCTGGTTGTCTCCACCGGTTCACCTTCTCGTCTGTTTCTGTCCATAAAGCATTTCTGCCTTCGATGGTGACAGATTTACAAGAATGCTTTATCACCTGTCCCTCTGTTTTATATATTGGTAATGTACAGCCTTCTTCTTCTTTTCCTTTTCCCTTCAGGGGTCGCCACAGCGAATCAATTGCCTCCATCTAACCCTGTCCTTTGCATCCTCTTCTCTCACACCAACTACCTTCATTTAGAAATGTCCTTATTTATGAAAGAGAAGCACTGTTTTTTTCAATGAAGATAAACTTTAAACTAATCAGAAATACACTTTATACATCGCTAATGTAGTAAATGACTATTCTAGCTGAAAATGTCTGTTTTTTGGTGCAATATCTACATTGGTGTATAGAGGCCCATTTCCAGGAACTATCACTCCAGTGTTCTAATGGTACAACGTGTTTGCTCATCACATGAGAATGCTAATGGATGATTAGAAAACCCTTGTGAAATCATGTTAGCACATCTGAAAACAGTTTAGCTGGTTAGAGAAACTATAAAACTGGCATTCCTTTGAGCAGGTTGAGTATCTGGAGCATCACATTCGCGGGGTCGATTAAATGCTCAAAATGGCCAGAAAAAGAGAACATTCATGTGAAACTCGACAGTCTATTCTTGTTCTTAGAAATGAAGTCTGTTCCATGCGAGAAATTGCCAAAAAACTGAAGATTTCTTACAACGGTGTGTACTACTCCCTTCATAGAACAGCACAAACAGGCTCTAACCAGAGTAGAAAGACAAGTGGGAGGCCCCACTGCACAACTGAGCAAGATAAGTACATAAGAGTCTCTAGTTTGAGAAATAGACGCCTCACAGGTCCTCAACTGGCAGCTTCATTAAACAGTACCCACAAAACTCCAGTGTCAACATCCACAGTGAAGAGGTGGCTTCGGGATGCTGGCTTTAGGGCAGAGTGGTTAAGAAAAAGCCCTATCTGAGACTGGCCAATAAAAGAAAAACATTAATATGGGCAAAAGAACACAGACATTAGACAGAGGACGATTGAAAAAAAGTGTTATGGACAAACGAATCGAAGTTTGAGGTGTTTGGATCACACAGAAGAACATTTGTGAGATGCAGAACAACTGAAAAGATGCTGGAAGAGTGCCTGACGCCATCAGTTAGGCAAAGTGTTCAGGGTAAAAGGGATTTTGAATAAGGAAGGTTATCAATCCATTTTGCAACGCCATGCTATACCCTGTGGACAGCGCTTGATTGGAGCCAATTTCATCCTACAACAGGACAATGACCCAAAGCACACCTCTAAATTGTGCAAGAACTATTTAGAAAAGAAGCATGCTGCTGTTATTCTATCTGTAATGGAGTGGCCAGCGCAGTCACCAGATCTAAACCCCTTAGAGCTGTGGTGGGAGCAGCTTGACTGTGAAGTGTCATCCAGTCAATCCAACTTGTGGGAGGGTCTTCTAGAAGCGTGGGGTGAAATTTCTCCACATTAACTCAACATATTAACAGCTAGAATGCCAAAGGTCTGCAGTGCTGTAATTGCTGAAAATGGAAGATTCTTGACGAAAGCAAAATTTGAAGGAAAAAATTATTTCAAATACAAATTATTATTTCTAACCTTGTCAATGTCTTTACTATATTTTCTATTCATTTTACAAGTCATTGTGGTAAATAAAAGTGTGACTTTTCATGGAAAACACAAAATTGGGTGACCCCAAACTTTTGAACAGTAGTGTATATATATATATATATATATATATATACATATATGTATACCCTAACACCATTACATATACATTGGTAATGTACACCCCAACACAATCATATAGCTGTAGTGTGTAAGCACCTTCCTGTTTGTCCACTCACAACCATTCCCTTGAACGTTGTTCTATTGCCACCAATCCAGTTATCATCTGATCAAAAATGAGAATGGACTGAAATAATGGTCAACACAGAGGCAGTTAAGGCATTTTAATAAAAGAAATGATAATTTCAGATGAAACATTCTCCCCTGCTACAAACTGGTTAGCCATACATTTAACACCTCCCTTACAAAAAACATTCATAAAGCATTTTCATGAACGAACACGCCTCTGAGAATCCACACCAACTTACAAATCACACATTAAGAAACAGAAAAACAAGCAAAGTCTCCCTATTTCATTTTAGCATAAGACAAGCTGGCTGCAGACCCAACTGGTGGAAGAACACAGATATGACACAGAAGACGAGGGAGGAAAACCCCACCGAACCCAAACACGTCCTCACAACACCAGCAACGACTGGCTTTGGCTTTCATTGTTTGTACACGTTGTCGTTCCCCATTTGGCTTTAACAGGTTCTCTAACACATTTCAGGTCTGAGCCGCTCATCTAAACGTGGTCATGCACAATCACTGTTCTGCAGCTGCTTCACACTCCACAAGCTCAAGAGATCCAGTGTCTGAAGACAGCAGAGGGAACGCTGCAGATCCTGAATGGTTCTACCCCACAGAACACCTGCAGTTAGAACCTCAGAGTCCACACACAAGGATTACTGTAATAGCTATACACATATTTAGTCACAACCTTTTACTCGTTTCTATCAAATTACAATCTTTTTTTTTTTTGGTTTGGTAAATTGGCCTGAATCCTGAAATTCCTGTTAGCCACCTTCAGCAGGAGGAAGATTCCAGCTATCAGGAATGCAAAGATCAACAGTAAGACCTGACTGTGTCTCTGTAAACTGGAGCTATTATATCAGAATGAGAACATTTTCAAGCACACAATGCATGATGGGAGCAGACCTGAAGGGCCACCAACAGTCCTCAGTTCACTGTGTGACTACGGATTGTGCTGTGAATACACTACAGTTAAGAGCACGTGAGTGCTACTGAAACGCCCTGAGTGTTGTAGCCCTACGACCGTCTGAATCTCAGTGCCCCCTACGGCTGGTGGTCACCTCCAGCGCTCGAGACATGTTCAAAGTACTAAGAGCACTCAACCACACACAACCTCCAACTCCACTCATGTGCAGTATGAACATTACTATTAGTAGCCTGCTGATCAAACACTTCATGCTCATATCAAATATGCTTTTAGTTCACTGATTTCATTCTTGTGAATGAAGTAAGGCAGCTGGTGACATTTATTTCATTGGTCCCAGAAAAAGCATCTCAAGAAGGAACTGATGTGGAACTTAAAGAAACATCCAACAGAAATCTGACTCTGCTCCAGAGGAATGTCTGATGATTCATTCCTGGAAAAGCTGCAGTGATTTCATGTTGGATAATGGGACGATGTACACACTGTCTTTTGGAACAGTTACTACAAATAAGCACAGACAGGTGGGATCGACACTCCTTCCCAACTCCACAGTGATGTAATTTGGTGCTTCTTTCTGGAAACCTTGAGTAAATGAGTGGGTACTAAATGAGTGGATACTTTGATCAGAGGATGAAGATCAGGCCAGACTCATACGGGAGTTACAACATCAGCTTTCATCACTCACACAACACAAAAACCTGATATGACCCCCCTCCCCTCCCACACACATACTACAGCCTCTGCCCCCTGTGAACTCTCATGAAACAGCAGTGAGAAGTTGCCATAGCAACATGGGCAAACGTTTATCCTTCAATTAGAACTGGAATAATACTTAAACTGTTAAATATTTGTCAGTGATTCAAAGTTTGGTACAGATACCCAACAGGGTGGGACGTCGACTCACTCCAGGGGGGCTTTCAAGGGTTTGAGCAACATCACTCAGACTTCCTCCAATCAAAATGGTTCGACTGTTACTGAAGCAGCTTCAACTAGCAACATGTCATCGTCTGGTGTTTGGTCTGTGCAACATGACACCGTCAGGTGATCAGGCCCAAAAAAATAAAATGGATCAAGAATTTAGACAAGAGTGTAGTCATGGTGAAAATGTGTCCGGTTCTCCCACAGGGTGAGCCCGGCCGAAACAGCAGCTCCGCCTTTATGATAAAATTCAATATATCACATTATAATATAATCTAATATATCATAATGTATTATATTATATGTATTATAATATTTATATATTATAATATAATACATTATAATTATATTATAATAAGTTCTATTATAATATACATAATATTAAAAAAAAAAAAAACAGAATTCTTGAGCGACTGACAGACTTTTGCCCTCCAGGGACCAAACCTGGACCATTCACAATTACAAATTGCTTTTGTTTTCTTTAAAACATGAATTTAGGGAACACATTTGGGTTGAATTGGGTCCAGAAAGAACTGCACACTGTTAGAACCGCTGCTGAGTTGTTATAAAGGCACAGTGTTCGTTGACAGAGTTTTGGCTTGACAGATCATGGCTTAAAACACAGATTAGTGGGATCCTTCCCGTGGAGAGCACCCTGCTTGGTCAGCACTTCCTGGACTGACGTTCCCACTGGCGATGAAAGCAGAGGATGCCAGGAAAACTTAACTCATCAGGAAGCTGAAACAGACAAAACCAGGTGAAAGTGAGCCTTTACCTACGCCAACAGAAGGTCATGTCTGGAAGATGAGGTGACGGACTCGAGCGCTACCTGTACGGGTATCCGTGGTATTTAGCCCTGAAAATGGACAGCAACCAGCTGAAGAACAGAATTACCAGACCAATACCTGCAACACACATGACTGACATACACACGCACACACAGATAGACACACACAGAAATCAGAAAACAAAGGATGCTATTTTAGCTGGTTATTGGTGGCAAAGTACTACTATTAGTGGTAACCAATTATAGTTATAGTTTTATTTATAAAGCGCTTGATCATGACAACAGACATTTCATTTACACCGTTATTATTGTTGCTGTGTGTTTATGAACATACTTTTAAAAGATTGATTGATCTTTGTACCTTTAGTAGATTTTCATTTGATCTTACATATTGTTTTATGTGTTCATTCTTAAACAGTTTGTCAACTTTTCTGTGTTTCAAACAACAAACAAACAAAAGACATTAAAGGAATTGTGAATGTAGAAGACTAAAAACTGTTGACGTGTGTGTGTGTGTGTGTGTGTGTGTGTGTGTGTGTGTGTGTGTGTGTGTGTGTGTGTGTGTGTGTGTGTGTGTTACGTACTCTTTCTCTTGCCAATGTCCACATCAGAAGTGGCAGCTTCACAGAGCAGCACCATTCCCACAGTGATCGCCGCGTCTGATGATTACGATCAAGGTTCACACAACATGGATGTGATTCACGTTACTACGCTGCATCGAACGGAACAGAATGGAACAGACCAGGATGGTATGGAACAGAGTAGAACAGAACGAAGCAGAACAGAATGGAACAGAACGAAACAAACCATAACGGAAAAGAACAGAACGGAGCAAAGGGGATCAGAACAGAAGGGAATGGGGTGTAACGGAACAGAGCGGAGCGGAACCAGAACAGAACAGAACAGACCAGAACAAAACAGACCAGAACAAAACTGACCAGAATGAAACGAAGCGGAGCGGAAAACAAAAGAACGGAACAGAACGCAAGAGAGCGGGCCAGACTGGGCAAGACCAGAACAGACCACAGCAGATTATTGGTGTCCCTTACAGTCGGGAAGGAGGGTAAGGCCCAGTACCTTCCATGGAACAGGGAGGAAGAGGTGGGGAGGTCTTAACTCCAGCGATGACAATGAATAGAAAATAAAGTTTTGTTTGTTACGGATGAAGTTTTGAACAGACTGGACTCAAACAAAATGGTGATGAAGACGAAGGATACTGAAGAGCAGGACGATGTGGGTCTCAGCCACAAACTGGGCCTGACTGCTGCCGTGGATGTAGCTCTGGAAACAGACACATAACAGTACAGACATCACTGACGGACACCAGGAGTCCCCAAGGACTGCTGGTGTGACACACACCTCGACAGCAACACACTCCCTCGCACTCTTCAGTGTCAAGACATAATCTGGTTAACGTGACGACAGGAATAAAGCTGAAATACAGCTTTAAGAGCTTCAGTTCATTTTACAGTAGTTTGAGCCATCTAGGTTATTAGATTATGAGTATTACTTGATATGATATGATATATGATCGAAATTTTGTCATCAGTGCTGTAATTTGTCTGGCGACCCAGCAGCCATTGTATACAACAGAAAAATATATTACACACATTGACGTGACACATCGAAAAACAACATATTTACATAAATGGAAACATAATCAACAGCGCTTGACAACCACTTGTCTATTTCCGGTTTTGCTCCTGGTTGAGCATTAAAGTCAATTGTTGGTCGAAGGACTGTAATCTAACCTTTTTGAATGGTGGTACACCTTGTATCTCCTTCCTGAGGGCAATACCCTGTATTCACTATATAAAACATGACTGGTGTTTGAGGTAATGTTTTTTGCCAGCCTCAGCATGCTGTTATCATATTTGAGTATACAGTTCTTGAAGTTCCTATCCAATCTTTGAGCAAATGTTTAGTTGTGACATTTGTGACTTTAGTGCTACAGACGGACATCCATACCAGATGGTACTACAGTACTGAAGAACACTCATAAAAACGAAAGTGAAAAACAAAAGAATCGTCCTTTTACTGGCACCAAAAGATCTTAAACAGCAAAGGAAATGGATTCTTTGCTTTGTTTTCTTGCACACTGCCTCAATCTGATCTTCCCAGGACAGGAGACGATCTATCACTACACCCTAGGTATGTGTATGAACGTACCTGATTGATCTATTCCTTATGAATAGTAACAGAGATTTTGTGTGTTTCTGGTGGTGTGCCTGTGAGAAATATTTGTATTTAGGTTCTCAGAGTCATTGTGCCATTCGGGGTTGGCCTGAGTAAATACAGCAGGGGGCATGCATCTGACCCTAACAGGTGATGACCATCATTGACAACATTGTCAATTACCATCACACCTTTGATTTCTAGCTTGAGACTCATCACTCTATCCGACACTCTTTTTTCCTCCAGGACATTCCTAACAAACTCCACCTTCAAGATAACTCCTATTCCATTTCTCTTCCCATCTACACCATGATAGAACAACTTGAACCCTGCTCCTAAACTTCTAGCCTTGCTACCTTTCCACCTGGTCTCCTGGACACACAGTATGTCTACCTTCCTCCTCTGCATCATATCAACCAACTCTCTACCTTTTCCTGTCATAGTTCCAACATTCAGTGTCCCTACTCTCAGTCCTATACTCTTGGCGTTCCTCTTCTCTCTTCCTACAAACGCACTTTCCTCCTCTCCTTCTTCGAGCAACAGTAGTCCAATTTCCACCGGCACCCTGTAGGTGAACAGCACTAATGGCGGTCTTTGTTAACCCGGCCTCGACCGATCCGGTATGGAAGTCATAGGTTTGATTCACATGTTGATTCGCACGGCTATTTTCCTCTCATGTGTTATTTCTTCTTAATCTTTGGTCACACAGGCTTTGTTAATAAGGTACATTTTTATCTTTTGTGGGAACAACAAGCTCTACACAGAAATTAATGTAACCATTTCTAATGGTGGTAATTTCATCCAATGACCAGTCAATAAAACTGTCCCTATCAGTCCAGTCAAGGCATACTTTTAGTTGTTCCTTGCTTTTGTTTGTCCATGCAACTTATACCGGCTGTAGGCACCGTGACGGGCGCTTCCATACGCCTGCTGTCTGTGCTGCTGCTGAGCCTGATGTTCAACTAACCCACATTGTCCACGGAAGTTAATAATCCAGAGCATGATAAGCAGAGCGGCTCCCAGTGCTCTCATCCTACACATCTCCATACACGTAGGGACTTGACACAAACATTTAAACGAGACAGACACAAAATATTAAGGTATACACGGCCGGAGCTATGTATGTGCACCGGAAGTTTTCCTATTTCACTTCTAGTTTATTAGTTCTTCTAAGATTATTTGTCCTATTATTAGTTACACTATTAGTTATATTACTAGTTATAGTACTAGTTTATCAGTTCTTCTAAGATTATTTGTCCTATTATTAGTTACACTATTAGTTATATTACTAGTTATAGTACTAGTTAATATAAGTAACAGTATATTAGTTATACCATTAGGGTATTATCTACGTATGTTTCACAGCAGGAACTTTTTGATGATTTGTGAGGTGACTTTTCCTGTGATCGTCCGGTTTGGACTTTCTCTTCTCTGACATTGAGTCTTACCACTTGTCCGGTGCTGGGGTTCTTGTGTGCATATGGGGGTCCTCTGATGTGGTTCCACATCTGGCCTGAGGTCATGATGAGCACAAAGCACTGAAACACAGGACACATTTACATCAAACTGTGTTTAGAATGTTCTATCCATATCAAGAGACTTCCCATGAATTTTTTGTCATGCAGGTGAGCGTTTTTTTAAATACGTAAAACTTCAGTTATCCATTTCTTGTGCTGCACACAAATAATCACATCACTAAAATACAGCTTTCAGAGTCGCATAAGTTCAGGATTCCCAGTGGGACTTCCTGTCACATGTACAGAAAGTTCCCACCTGTTCTCAGAAGTCCGCCTAAACATGTAACGACTGTCCGATCTCTGGGTCACCTTCACCTCTGTGGGTTTCTGAACTAAAAGCTGTTGAACCACTCACCCTAACCCACTGACACAAATGTCACCTTCACTCTCCGTTCTCAGACAGCTGACCCACCAGTGAGTGGGTCATCAGGGATTGCTAAGCATCTATTAAACGCATGAACGACTGTGTGCTGAGTTCCAAGACGAATAAAAACAGTGAGTCTGGTTTTCCTTGAAGCTTTCCCTGTCTGTCAGTGTTGACCATTTTCAGTCCAATCAGAAGTCAGCAAGCAGGTGTATAACCCCAGAAGCGATGACGCACTCCTGGCTTAGGTTTTTGGTGTCGGCATCAAAGCTCTCATCCTACAGATGCTAGTGAAATGTGGTGTTCATACCAGTCCAGAGAAGGCCCACACATTCTTGTTAAAGAGAAACTCCAAATTGTTCCTTCGTAGATATGCTAGGCCTCCAATAACTGCCAACAGAAAGCCAAGCAGGAGTGGCCCCGCATAGTTGGGAGGGCGAATGATACGAATCTAGAAAACAAGCAAGTGTGACATCAGGAGTCAGAGAAAATGTTCAACGGCTCGGCAGCAGACCTAGAGATGGAACACGTGATGCGTTGACTCCTACCTGCACGTCTGTCCTGTCTGCCACCCATCTGGCAAGCTGCTCGGCTGCAAAGCCTCGGACCTGCAGCTCGTAGGTGTCAGACCGACGGGGTTTCCCTCTGGGTGGGAAGTGGAGGAAGGTTGGAGCAGAATTCATGTTGAGCTGCAACACAAGCACATGATGGGACACACAGATGGTTAGATATCAGCTGAAATCTGTACTCATGTTTACTCTCACCCACAGATTGCCTTCCTAACTGTCTGATGCAGAAATGATAGATCTTTAACAAGGTGTCGTACACACACACACACACACACACACACACACACACACACACACACACACACAGTCGTGTGGACTCCTTGGTGCCAAGTCTTATTACCCTTAGCACAAAACAACATTAGAATGAGGCGGACCCTCTCTGAACATTGTTCATTCTTTATGGATGGTACATCCAGGACGGGTCAGAACTCCTGGACAGGAAAGTCAGCAAACAGGACAGAGATGTAACCCCCTGCCTTCAAAACAGCACTGAACTCTTTGACGAGTCAGTCAACAGCTTTACTAGGTCTGGTGTAGGGTTAAACAATCATATCTTCAGTTCGACATGTAGGTTCAAACACAGGAACCTTCCTTCCATCTCCTTCTGTTAGAAGTCACCTCAGCCTGTCCTCCTTTTTTCATTTTAGATTTATACTCATATTTGTTTGGAAAAGTTTTTTAAGCTGGATGCCCTTCCTGTTGCAACCCTGATCATTTTTCAGGGCTTGGGAACGGCCTACAGTTGCACTCTACCACTGAGCTCCACATGTCACGAGCTGACACAGAAGCTTGTCCACCAAAGGGCTGGAAAACAGTAAAATGGAGTTCAGTGAGCGTCTGCAGGTAGCGGTGAGGTTTAGTGGACCATCCCTTAGCCTCCGTCAGTCTGCCCCAAGGCAGCTGTGAATATATACGTAGTTTAACATCACCATTATCATCATCATCACCCAGTCCAGTCGTCGTACGAACAGACTAGAACAAACTCAGGTTTTTAAACAGGCACTTATTTGGCCTTCCACCTGTGGACCTACAGGAGTGTCACCGACGTCTCACTGAATGGACAGCAAACACTCACCATCTGAAAGACGTCGGAGCCCTCGTCAAAGTCCACTGATGCAAAGAAGACCTTGTTGGTGAACGCAGAGGAGTAACGCCAGGAGTTAGCCAGCACCTGAAACTCCTCATCAGCTTGTCTGAAATGATATCATGCATTTAATCAGTGATCATCACCCCCCCCCCCCCCCCCCGTGGGTACTGCTCCTCACCTGCAGACCCCACACTGCCTCTGCGGCTGCAGTGCTGTGAACATGATGACCACAGAGTAGTTCCTGGGAGGAGCCTTGATGAAGCGATGAAACTTCTCTGCATTCAGCCGGATGACGGAGCGCTTGGCGGTCCACTCCATCATCTGGCTCACCTTCTCTGACAGCAGCGTCTGACAGGAAACACACAGCCGCTAGTGGGGCAGCTACCTCTAGTGTGGCAGCTAGCATTAGGGTGGCAGCTAGCGAGCTAGCTATTGAAGACATTCTAGACACAAGACAAATTACTGGCACAGGAAACTTTCTCAGGGCCAAACTTCACACACATCCATCCATCATCCACCCACCCATGATATCCTTTTCATTTCATTCATTTTTCTAACCCGCCAATTAACCTGAAGCGCATGTTTCTGTTGGTGTGAGGAAGCCGAACAACCCGGATGAAACCCAGACATGGAGAGAACATACAAACTCCACAAGAGCGGGACTCGAACCGGAAACTGCCTTGCTGTGCGGCGATATTGGTACACGCTGCACAACCGTTCAGCCCTACCCATATGACTTTTGAAAAGCAAAGGTATAACCTTCAAAACACTTCTAGAACAACTAAACAATTGTGAATGGTTCTGAGTTGTTTTCTTGTGGCCTCCTAGTTTACATTTAGATTCTTCTTAGTGTGGGTTAGTGTTGGGGTTAGGGTTAGTGTTGGGGTTAGCATTGGAGTTAGAGGTTAGCTTTGGGGTTAGCGTTACGGAGTTAGCATTGGGGTTAGGGGTTATCTTTGGAGTTAGGGGTTAGCATTGGGGTTGGGGTTAGCGTTACGGAGTTAGGGGTTAGCGTTGGGGTTAAGGGTTAGCGTTGGGGTTAGCGTTGGGGTTAGGGTTGGGGTTAGGGGTTAGCGTTGGAGTTAGGGGTTAGCGTTGGAGTTAGCTGCTCAAAATTGGGGCGCGTTCCGAAGCCGCTGCCCTTCACTCTGCCTCCCTGATGTGTATAGTTTGTGATTGTACTAACTGCATGCTTACAGGCCCCCTTGTGTGCTGTGTTCAGGGGGCCTGTATACTTGTCAACTAACCAAGTGACTTTGTAATTTCCCCTTGCAGGGATCAATAAAGTATACTTCTTCTTCTTCTTTTTGCTAAACACAGTTACTATGAATTAAAATGCAATCAGATCACGTACCATCATGACAGGCATAAATCGACTACTGAGTGCGCAAAATCCCATTTAGCACAGGTAGGCTAATCAATGTAGCGTGATCACCTGCAGCCAGTGATGACTAAGGGGGGCATGTCATCATTAATTGACACGATGTGTCAAAACTACACAGTGATTCGTGTATGTTCTGCAAAAACACCCAACACGTCGTGTCAAGATTGACCTCCGTCTCCACCGAACCCGAGACCCACTCACCGAACCCCGAGGGTTCGATTGAACCCAGGTAAGAACCACTGGGTTAGAGCTGAGCGTTGGGATTAGGTGTTAGCATTGGGGTTAGGGGTTAGCTTTGGGGTAACCGTTGAGGTTAGGTGTTAGTGTAGGGGTTAGGATTAGGGGTTAGGGTTAGCGCTGGCGTTAGGGGTTAGGATTAGGGGTTTGGGTTAGAGGTTAGTTTTGGGGTTAGGGTTAGCTTTGGGGTCAGGGGTTATTCTCAGGGTGCAGGAATGCTGAGTTGTGAATGTAATAAGATGATGTGCTGAAATCTGTCAGGTCCATAGCGCGCGCGCGCGCACACACACACACACACACACACACACACACACACACACACACACACACACACACACACACACACACAAAACTTTTAAAGCAGTTAAAAACTGTCTCTGATCGTTCCAGGTCCTTCATGACGTCATCACTGCGTCAGAGTCCCGGCACTAGAAGGTTTCTACGGTGCTGAAGCGTTCTGTGGGGCAGAACTCGGGGAACACTGACTGTCGAGACTACCTGTCAGACTCCCCCGGAGGAAACTCGTTTCATGTGTTCAGAGGCGCTATAAAGGCGACAGGACGACCGGGTTTGTGGGATGACGTCACAATAACGTATACCTCCGTGGTGACTAGTCCTGAGCGTTAACTACTTTACATTAGCTCGATGACTGCAACACGTCAAACCCGGAAGACGTTTCGTGGCCTCGCGTGAGCTCTCGTGTCTTACCTCTTTTTTCTTTTGCGCGTGGACAAAGTCATTGTAGAAAATGAAAAGTGCTAAGAGAGAAAAAGAAAGTTTTGCTAACATTCTGGTGGGCACACAGTACTTCTGTCAGCTTCCTATTGGTCGTCGTCTTCTTCTTTGTCTTCCGGCTCCTCCTCTTCTTCTGCTCTCTTTGGGCGGTTAGTAAACGGCTGTCGGGCTCGTTGGCACCCCCTTGTGTTTCAGTCAGGAATAACATCTGCTACAACATTCTATCAACCCAGGGTGTACTTCTGACTTAATGTCTATTTTCACATCCCGCTTCAAAGCGGTGATGTGTTGTAATTGTCAGTGTTCTTGTGTTCGTCCATCCGTTCGACCGTTTGTATGTCCACCAAATATCTTCACAACCGTTGCAGATAGAAAGATGAAACAAAAAGAAGATTAATCGGGGGGCAAAGAGGATGAAAAAAATAGATGATGACCTCGACCCTGAGAAAACTAGGTCAAGGTCAAATTTCAACTTTTGTACACTCAGGAACCTGAAGGGAAAAGCCGAAAGGAAAAGAAGTACACTCAGGAACTAGATAAGACAGAAAGACAAGGAAGAAGGCCAGTTTAGGACCATAGATCAAAGCTAGTGCTAGACCATAGATCAAAGCTAGTGCTTTGATCTACCGTTGTACTAGCTTTGATTTGTGGTCAAAGCTAGTGCATAGCTTTGACATACCCTAAAAGATCAAAGCTATGCACTTGTCAGGTACTACTTTCAGGGTACCCTGACCTACCCTGGAAGTAGGTAAAGTCGCAGGATGTTGCAGTCTCTGACTGCCTTTTTTTACATTTGTTGTTGTTAGTTTTTACTTTTGTTTATTTAATTTTTAAACAAAAACAGCAACAACAAACAATAGTAAGAAAAATAATTGAATTAAATAAAATACAAAACATAAAGTATTCCTGGACATGAGACTATAGACCTCCTTTTTTTTTCTCTGCCCAGGACAAGGTCAGGTATGGGTTAAATAACACTTAATTAACACCTAAATATTTTTAACACAGTTCCACCTCCAATTAAATATGTCCATCTTCAGTTGGAGTCTTGCAGTCATCTGTTCCATCATGTAGACTTGTTTTAGTTATTGTTGGTGATTTCATATCCTTCCAGTTCACTGTTATCATCTTCTTAGCAATCAGTGATCCATGTTATACATCTTCCCACGAATGATGCCAGCAATATCAATCAAATCCAATCAAATTCTTTCCATAATTGACTATTTATTTCTTTATGACTGCTGAAAGATAAATCTTCCCATTCCTTATTGTCAATTATGGTATTTAATTCTAATTCCCATTTTTCTTTAATGCTCAAGGTATTTTGGGAGGGATCAACCATGAGTCTTGTTTATATTTGAGACATGTTTTTAAGTAGGAAGACCTTTTTCTGTGATGGTAATGAAATATTATTCAAATCCATTTGGATTTTCACACATTATTTCCTTTTAATTGATGTGGTGCCTTATTTAAAAGCATTTATACAAGTCATTTGATGGAACTGTAAATTGTTCCTGCAATTGAGAGTAACTTATAATTTCTATTCCATGGAATAATTGATTGATTGTGACAAGTCCCTCATCAGCCCATTTTGGAAAACACTGTCCCACACAGAAGGAGGAAACTGCCACGGTTTACTGTAGGACCCAAATGCGAAGGTAAAGGTAAAAAGATTTATTTAACAGAAAGGAATGTTGTGAGATTGTGGACCAGATGACCAGGCTGAGCAGGTGAGTCTTGCAGGAGGTAAGTAGTAGAAGCAAGCAGGCAGGTTGGAAGGTGAACAGGCAACAGACTGGATCTGGTAACACAGAGAAGAGCCAAGAGAGCCAAGCTGCTGATGCTAGCAGTACAAACGAACTGGCGATGAATGGTGGGAAGCTGGTCCTCATGAAGGTCTGGAGAGTGGTGATGGAAGACAGGTGTGCTGCTCTGCTGCCAGGAGTGGCCATGCCCATGTAGGTGGGGACCGGGTGTGACTCAAAAGAGGAGGGAGAGAGGGACGGAGCAACTGCAAATCATGACAGAAATTATGGTTTGCCCAAAATTGTCATGGATCTTGAGATTGATTCAGGGCTGTTGCAAAAAGATGGGGAAAAACTCAACTGAAAAGGATGAAATCAAAGCTTTGCTTTGCACGTTTATTACGTCTATTTATTTAGTTAGTTTTATTGGGTTTATTTTTTTCGGACATATATAACAGACTTCACTCCTTCATCACATTTACAACATCAACAATAACATTAAAAAAAGGGCTCACAGGCCAAGAGTCTTGTGAAATTCCCGTCCCCCTGAATCAACAAACATCTCTCTAATTACAATATGTTGTCAACACAAACTCAGATGTTAGATGTTTTCAACCAGTTCATACATTGAATTTTGACAGACATACATACTCTTATCCACTTCCAGATATTAGCCTTTTAACCTAGAGCAGCGGTTCCCAAACTTTTCAGTCCGCGTACCCACTTCTACCTCCCGACTTAGCTGACGCACCCCAATGCCCAAAACATGAAAAAAAAAGAAAAGGCGTAGTCTTTATAGCCATATACGTAGGTATCAAGTTTAATAATATAGGCTCTTGTTAACACAGAATAGATTGTGCAATAATGGGCCTAATGATCTCTCACTTTAGAAACGATGGGGAGAATAATAGTAACAATATAAAAATGACAATAATAATATTTTAAGTCAAAATGGTCGCCGAGCGAGCCGACTACAGATGAGTGATGAACAGCAGTTATTACTATGCAGGGCTCGAAATTAACTTTTTTTCTTGGTAGCACTGGTGCTACCAAGAAAAACAGGGAATAATCCACAAAATGATCGGTTTTCAACTCCAAACTATCTTGATCAACAGTTCTCTGTATTATATCTTTCATCTCTTCAGACAGTGCAAAGATGGCTGTTCTCTGCTGTGTTGAAGTTAAAGAATTTTTATTTTTGGGTATACCTTATCTGTTGAAGAATTCTCCAATTCTCCCATATTTTTGAACATCATTGTTTTCATCTGCTCCGGAGAAAGCCCCTTTGTTTTGATGAAGATCCTGCAGTTGTTTGTCCAGGTGTTGTCGATCAGCCCATTTTCTTCAGCTAACAAGCTTTTTTTTGCAATATCTGCATTCTTTGTGGTGAGATTCTCATCGATGTATACATCTTTTCCTTTCAATACAGGGCCTTGCTTCAGAGGAGCAATTTTGTACTCGCGATTTAGGAATTTTATCAGCACTGCAGGTGGTCTTTTACCTCCAGATGGTAGTGGATGACATGTCTCGATCTGGTCCAGATCTATATTAATCCCCAGATCCCTCAGTTGAGAAATCACCTGTTGTTCTGCTTTCTCATATACTGTAGTCAGTGCTGTGTTCAGTTCCCTCTCCTCTGGCCTTAGCATGTGCGTTATTACTCGGCTTAATTTTGACGTCGGTGATGACCACATCATTTATTCGAATGCTTTGTTCTATTTCCTCCATTCTTTGTTGTCCTTGCTCTAGGACAACCATTCTTCGATCTTTTTCATCTGTGTCTTTCTGTCTTTTTCCATGTCATCCTTCATTTTTTCCATGCAGTCTAGTACCGGTTTCAGCTTTTCTTCCAAGTTCTTATCATAGCCACTGCTGAACTTATTAAAGGCACTCCTTAACTCATTCGCTGAAGAGGCCATCCGCTCTAGGGCTTTTTTCCAGTTTTTATTGTCATTATCTTCTGACTTCCCTCTTCCTCTCGTCTCTTTGCAGAGAATCAATGAGTGTGAGTGAGAGTTTTATCGGAATATGAATTCGAAAAAGATAGCGAGCGATATCACCAAATAGAGACAGAAGAAAAGTCTGCTCTCCTTGAAAGCCGGAGGTCAACAGCCAATCAACAACCAATCTATGGCCAAAACAACAAGAAAACATCATCAGACTGTTAAGTTGTTTATGCTGCAGACTCTGTTGAGTTTATTGCTCCTTCGATGAAGACGAGCTGAATCTCAACTGTGATCTCATTCTGTACGAATGATTTTGAAAAGTCTCAACGGAGGTCAAGATGGCGTTGGCACCGTAATGGACGTCCTGCTGGTTTTGGTTCCTGGTGTCCAACGCTCACAACAGGAGGTTTTCAACTCTGGAAAGTTACATCAAAAACTTAAAACTTTTATTGTTCTAATAAAATGTAGAAATCACTGTTCAGGTAGTAATCTAGAAGGAATATGTGCTAGCATACATGACATCACCGTGTCTCATGTTGTGTTGCAGCAAAAACTCGGCTAGCATCAGTTGGCTAATGTTTAGCTAGAGCTATCCACGTTAGCAGTGTAGCGTTTGCTCCATAGAACAAGGTAGCTATTCATTCTTTTCATATGTTTGGTATGAAGTCTGATATTTTTGTTTTATCATGGAATTTCCACAGGTTCCTGCTAGTTTTGTTTAACATATTTAAGATGTAGACTGGAAGACTTAAAGGAACTCTGAGTAATATCCATCAGCTGTACTGTTACCTCAGTGTTACCGCAGTAAACTATGAGTAATGTCACGACAGGAAGGTTTGGACCCAAATGCAGAACACAGATTGTCATCCATATTTTAATCAAAAACAAAGTGAACAGCAAGGAAACAAGAAATACAGAAGTACAAAAACAACTTAACAACTGTGGTGGGGTTTTGTTTTTCTTAAGGACAGGAGACAGTGTATTAAACACAAGATATTTGTCAATTCAAATCATGTATAGGTTGAGTAGCCGTACAATAATATCAATAGGTTGAGTATGAGTCCAATAATATCATCGACGATATTGACAGACAGGTTTAACAAATACTTATCTAAGCATGATGAGAGCTCTGGAGACGATGAAAAAGTCCTCCGGTGTGTTGTTGCAGAATACTCTGGGTACAGGAAAAAACTTCCAAGTACCAACTAGGAAATGGATCACATATCTTTTTATACCCTAAAGGTGTGACTAGGGGGAGGTATTAACCTCGGCCCATCTGCTTTCAACCAGTTCTTTACGGGCTTTCAGTTGGTACGTCATGACCTCCAGACGTTACCAAAAATATCAAGTCGACAGTTTCACAAAACTATTTGATGACATAATATAATTAGCCACGCGAACCCTGTGAGGATCTGCTGCAGACATTCTCTGGATGACCCTGTGGAGAAACATACATTCTAATTTCTTGGATAGCATATGAAATGATCTGGCTAGCTGCTTCTGTCAGTGTCTAACTTCTTCCAAGGATACCTACAGTTATGCAAGCATTTCCAAATATGGTCCAACAGGAATTATTTTCATGCAGCGTCTTCATGACCTCGAGACATCCTGGGGCCACCTTCACAAGAGCTGGATAATATGACACACACAACAATCCAGATCTTTGGTTCAATTAAATGATATTATTTTGTTATATTATTGTATTATTTTATTATATTAAAAACTTTCCACCACACAACAAACCAAAAGAATGAACCAGCTTATAAAGCCTCAGGCTAATCAGTTCAATCGTCTTTAGGTGTGGAGATGAGTAACAGGTGTGGAGACGAGGCTCCGCCCACAAGTTCGGCCTCTCCTCCTGCCACACCCCAGCACAGCACAGCAGAAACACTGAACCATCAGCTGTACTGTGACCTCAGTATTACTGCAGTAAACTGAGTAATATCAATCAGCTGTACTGTTACCTGTGTTACTTCAGTAAACTGTGAGTAATATCCCTCACCTGTACTGTTACCTCAGTGTTACTGCAGTAAACTGATTAATGTCCATCAGCTGTACTGTTACCTCTGCCTAAAGTAGATCATAGTCTCATAATAGGGTGAGAAAGCATACCAGCAGGTACTTCACAGTGAGCATGCTTCCCACCTCACACTCAAGTATTCTTTTACCCAGAGGTCTCAACTGATAAAGAGCAGTCTTGTAAAGAGGGGGAAATTCATTACCAGCCTACATTTATTTATATGTAAATTCTGGCCTCCAGTTTTTCTCAAGAAATAGTTGCAAGGTGGTGTAGTCGGTAGCACTTTCATCTTGGTTCTCTGGCTCCTTCCTATGCACCTTCAAAAACACAGGATTTAGGTGAACTGATCAATCTAAATTCACTGTAAGTTTGAGATTTGGTGTGAGTGGTCCTGTGATGCACTGGTGACACATCTGGGGTGTATGCCTCCTCTTGCTTGTAGCCAGCTGGGATAGGCTCCAGCAACAACCGTGACCCGCTAGGTGAAAAAGTGGCTGAAGACGAGACGATTACGGTCATCTAGTCTTCGAGAAAATAGATGATGGTCTGTGAATCTGTTGGTGTCATCTCAATTGCCAGCAGAGCTTAACAGCCTTGGACTATTCCATTGCAGGTGTAAGACATAAACCTTTTGAAACACAAGAGGCTCCTTTCCACACCCACAGATGAACAATGACAGTTTGTAGAGCTGGGGCATTACTCTGACCAACTCCATGTTATTTAGAAAAAACAAAAACCGCACAGCTTTCCTCCCTTATTCTGCAAGTCCTGATTTGTATATAGGACCTGAAGTTCAGGCTTTAGTCTATTTGAATCAAATTATTGGCCGTAACATTTCAGATCACTATGAAACGTCTCCTCTGGAAAGACTTCTCTCATGTCATCATACTTGACTAATCCTAAGAAGCACAAACTTTCCAGATTTGAAAAACCCAGTGGAATCTGCTCCATGAGATTATCAATGATGGCCATGTACAAATATCATGAAGAGGTCTGGCCAACAGTAGACTTTCTTCTGGTACTTCCAGTCAGCCAGCTGTGTTTGTCATTTCAGGAGAGCTGAAAAGACCTTTTCCTTTTTTCTACATTTTTTTTTGCACCAAAACAGTCTCAGGTGTTAACCAAGCAAATACCAAGAAGAGAGTTGCAGTTTGTCTTTTGACTTTACTTGCAAATTCTGCGATGATGAGACTGATCCCCCAATGACCGTGTATATTTCAGAATAGCTGTCAACTGATCCTCCAATCATCATTTTTTTCCCCAAGATGGCCGTGCGCAGCAGTGCACCAAGCTGACCAGACAAGTGACTCAGGGAAAAGTAGAAGAGGAGGCCTGATTGTCTACTCCAACGACAGGTGGTGCACAAACACGACAGTGACGGAAACACACTGTTCCCCGGATGTGGAGTTAATTACGTTAGGATGTCGTCCTTTCTATGTGGCCTGAGAGCACACAGTCATCATGGTAACCGCTGTATACATGCTGCCAGCTGCTAATGCTAATGTGGCACTAAAGACCCTGCTAGCTGCAGTTAGCAAACAACAATCAGCACATCCGGATAGCATCTTAATTGTGGCCGGAGACTTTAACCACCTGGATTTAAGAACTGTGACTCCTAGATTTTATGAGCATGTTTCATGTGTAACACGGGATCATAACATGCTGGATAAGGTTTACAGTAATATCAAGGAAGCATACAAGGTCTCCCCCCTCCTCCAACTTGGACAATCGGACCATCTGTCCTTGTTTCTCAGCCCAGCACGCAGGCCCCTCATTAAGAGAACACCGGCTGAGGTGAGACCCGTACGGATCTGGTCAGAAGAAACGATCCCACAACTACAGATAGATACCATCCTGCAACTTATCAATAAAGTCCTACTCTACTCTCTACAGGACTGCTTCAAGACGACTAACTGGGACATATTTGCACAAAAAGACTTGAACATTTATACATCCACTGTTCTGTTTTAAATTAAAACATGCATGGATAATGTCACTGAGGAGAAGATGGTTAGGCATTATCCAAATAGGAAATAGTGGATAAAAAGTGAGGTAGAACAGCTGCTGAGGACACAACACTCTGCCTTCAGGTCTGGAGACATGGAGCTTTACAACTCGGTGAGATCGAACCTGAAGAAGGGCGTCAAGCGGGCGAAGACAGCTTACACCAGAAAGGTTTAAGGACACCTCAATGAGACGAACACCTGACATGCTTGGCAGGGCATCTGCGAGCTTCGTAATATGAACCGCTCCAGTGCTCCCACCACCAGCACCAGCTCAGACCTAGCAAAAGAGCTAAATCTCTTTTTTGCAAGGTTTGAAGTTGGAGAGGAGCAAAATGCCCCCATGCTACTGCTTGCTGACACCCTGGCCCTCACTGTGCGCATAGAGGAGGTCAGGAAGGTGCTCCGCAGTGTGAACTCATCGAAGGCTGCCAGTCCTGGGGAGGGTACTAAGGGGCTGTGCGGAACAGCTAGCAGAGGT
Organism: Antennarius striatus; assembly: GCF_040054535.1. Classification (NCBI taxonomy): domain Eukaryota; kingdom Metazoa; phylum Chordata; class Actinopteri; order Lophiiformes; family Antennariidae; genus Antennarius; species Antennarius striatus. Next base: position 20,901,330 of record NC_090785.1, on the reverse strand, counting down.
CTTTACATCTATCTTTAACCTCTCACTGGCCACCTGCACAGCCCCAATTGCCTGAAATAGGCCACCATCATACATGTCCCCAAGAAGAAGTTGATCAGCAGCCTGTATAAACTACAGACCTGTGGCCTAACATCCACAGTGATGAAGTAAAATCTCTTCTGCCTCCCAGTCTTGATCAGCATTAGTTTGCGTGCAGAGCGAACAGGTCCAGTGGTGATGCCATCAACACGGCCCTCCACACAGTGTGTGAACACCTGGAACACCCTGGCAGCTATGCGAGGATGTTGTTCGTAGACTTCAGTTCTGCCTTTAACACACTTGTTCCGAACAGACTGTTGTCTGGGTATCGACAAGCACGGTGGGACTGAATCAGGGATCAGTCCCACCGTCCCACCGTTCTTGTTCGCTATGGTGATGGACAGGCTGACAGACGAGGTTAGACAGGAATCTCCATTCACAATGATGTTTGCAGATGACATTGTGATCTGTAGTGAGAGCAGGGAACAGGTGGAGGAGAAGCTAGAGAGGTGGAGGTTTGTCCTAGAAAGGAGAGGAATGAAGGTCAGCCGAAGTAAGACAGACTACATGTGTGTTAATGAGAGGGACCCAAGTGGAAGAGTGAGGTTACAGGGAGAAGAGATCAAGAAGGTGGAGGATTTACGCTCAACAGTCCAGAGCAATGGAGAGTGTGGAAAAGAGGTGAAGAAGCGTGTACAGGCAGGATGGAACGGGTGGAGGAAGTGTCAGATGTGATGTGTGATGGAAGAGTTTAAGCTAAAATGAAAGGAAAGGTGTACAAAACTGGGGTGAGACCAGCGATGTTGTTTGGCCTAGAGACAGTGTCACTGAGGAAAACCCAGGAGACAGAGCTGGAGGTATAGAGATGAAGATACTGAGGTTCTCTTTGGGAGTGACCAGGATGGATAGGATCAGGAATGAGTACATCAGTGGGACAGCACATGTTTGAGGTTTTGGAGATAAAGTCAGAGAGGCCAGACTGAGATGGTTTGGACATGTTCAGAGGGGAGATAGTGAATAAATTGATAGAAGGATGCTGAGTTTTGAACTGCCAGGTAGGAGGCCCAAAGGAAGACATAAAGGTAGTTGGTGTGAGAAAAGAGAATGCAGAAGACAGAGTTACATAGATGTGACTGATTCGCTGTGGCGACCCCTGAAGGGAAAAGCCGAAAGGAAAAGAAGAAGAAGAGGGTGTTTGTTATGTTGATTTTGGCAGTAGTGGTGTTAGTCATGTTGGTTTTGGTAGAAACAATGTTTTCATGTTGGTTTGGTAGTAATGGTAATGGTGTTGGTTATGTTGGTTTTGGTTGTAATGGTGTTGACAGTGACATGCGCTGAGATTCATGGCTGGTGAGGCACTGATTTCATCGTAATTAGATTTACAAAAATATGAACCTACAGTTTAGCTTATTCACCATTTAATTAGCAAAAGTGAGCGGGTTATGTTTAAAGTCTAATAGCAGAATTATTTACACATACAAAATGTAACACAATTAGCACATTTGATAAAAACGTTTTTTACACGGTTTTTAATGTTACGTTTACTTAGAAATGAAGTCCTTCTGAACAAAAGCATCGAAAAAATTTTGAGTTGAGATATGTAACCCTCCATTTTTATAGTAAGGCAAGACGAGCGGAAAAAACAAATGAATGGCTGCACTTGACTTTGTATTGTTGTTTACTCTCACTTTTTCTATGGCGGAGGAAGAGGAATCCTCGGCCGAATCCTTGGGATCACCAGCGCCCCCTACCATGAGGCTGGAGAACTGTGTGCCTCACCTCATGCCTTTTCCCAGCAGTTTCAGGACCACTCAATTCAAGAAAGACGTTACACACATACAGTTTTTGACAAAAAAACACTGTACATTATATACATTAGCTAAATTATGGGAATTTAGTTCATAGCGCAAATGTGTTTGAACATTTTAATAGCGACATATAGAGAGATAGCATTACGGTCTCACCATATAGCCTGCCAGCACAGCTAGTCGAGTCACTGCGCAACCCATTGTGATGCACGGCTGGCTGGTGCCTCAGCGTAGGTCTCTACTCAGTATTTCTGCGGCAAATGTGAAAATTCAGCAATTTTGAGTAAAAATAACCTGAAATTGGTGACATTAAATGGGAAATAACTTTATAATACACATCACTGGATAAATATAACAATTTTATTAATTTCTTCGATTGTTCATTTTTTTCTTTCATGACAGCAGGTGAGAGCCGTGCCTCACCCGTCTCCCCTGACCACACGTCACTGGGTGTTGATAATGTTGGTTAGTCCAGTAACAATATTGGTTATGTTGGTTTTGGTATTAACGATGTTGGCTATGTTGGTTTTGGTTGTAATGTTGGTTGTGTTTGTTTTGGTAGTACTGTACTGTAATGGTATTGGTTTTGTTGGTGTTTGTAGTAATGGTCATTTTTTTTGTTGGTCAGTGTTGGTTTTCTTGGTAATAGTGTCGGTTATGTTGATGTTGGTAGTAATGGTGTTGGTTATGTTGGTTTTGCTAGTACTGTACTGTAATGTTGTTGGTTGTATCGGTGTTTGTAGTAATGTTGGTTAGTTTTTTGTTGGTTGCCGTTGGTTTTGGTAGTACTGTACTGTAATGGTGTTGGTTGTGTCAGTGTTTGTAGTAATGTTGGTTATTTTTTGTTGGTTGCCGTTGGTTTCGGTAGTACTGTACTGTAATGGTGTTGGTTGTGTCAGTGTTTGTAGTAATGTTGGTTATTTTTTGTTGGTTGCCGTTGGTTTCGGTAGTACTGTACTGTAATGGTGTTGGTTGCCGTTGGTTTCGGTAGTACTGTACTGTAATGGTGTTGGTTGCCGTTGGTTTCGGTAGTACTGTACTGTAATGGTGTTGGTTGCCGTTGGTTTCGGTAGTACTGTACTGTAATGGTGTTGGTTGCCGTTGGTTTCGGTAGTACTGTACTGTAATGGTGTTGGTTGCCGTTGGTTTCGGTAGTACTGTACTGTAATGGTGTTGGTTGCCGTTGGTTTCGGTAGTACTGTACTGTAATGGTGTTGGTTGCCGTTGGTTTCGGTAGTACTGTACTGTAATGGTGTTGGTTGCCGTTGGTTTCGGTAGTACTGTACTGTAATGGTGTTGGTTGCCGTTGGTTTCGGTAGTACTGTACTGTAATGGTGTTGGTTGCCGTTGGTTTCGGTAGTACTGTACTGTAATGGTGTTGGTTGCCGTTGGTTTCGGTAGTACTGTACTGTAATGGTGTTGGTTGCCGTTGGTTTCGGTAGTACTGTACTGTAATGGTGTTGGTTGCCGTTGGTTTCGGTAGTACTGTACTGTAATGGTGTTGGTTGCCGTTGGTTTCGGTAGTACTGTACTGTAATGGTGTTGGTTGCCGTTGGTTTCGGTAGTACTGTACTGTAATGGTGTTGGTTGCCGTTGGTTTCGGTAGTACTGTACTGTAATGGTGTTGGTTGCCGTTGGTTTCGGTAGTACTGTACTGTAATGGTGTTGGTTGCCGTTGGTTTCGGTAGTACTGTACTGTAATGGTGTTGGTTGTGTTTTTTCCGACTGCAGTGAAGTGCTCACGCGCCAGCTAATCACTCACTGAGGAAAGCAGCTGAGAGAAAGGGTAGGGAAAACAAGATGGCGGAGTGAGTAGGTTACGCGTTGTACGAACGGTTGTGACCCTTTTAAGTTAACCGATTAAACTCTTATATGACTGAGAAGTATAGACAAGGCAACGATATATTCGGAACTTAATTCAAAAAGCAATTTCTGGCCCTCAGCGCCGAGGAAATCCGGCCAATTTTTGCGCGGCGGTCCTTGCGAGGCTAGCTTGAAGCTAATGTTAGCTAACGGTGGATTTCATTAGCTGCTCCTCGCAGGTAGCTTGGTGCTCGAACAAGGCCGAAAGCTTGTTGATTTCTTCTTGGATGTGTTTGCTCCTACATTGACACGACATTCCGCGAAGGACTGTTGTGTTTGCCAACATTAGCCTGTTAACAAAGCGAGCAACACTGAGAATCATCGAAGTTAGTGTCCAACCTGCGTTTTGCGTCAGCGATCATTTTCAGTAAAACATTTTGGGTTATTGCTGTGAAAACACGGATTAAGTATAAAGGAGTCGGTCTGTGTCAAAATCTGGGCTTCCACGTAGAGCTTGATCCAGAGAATCGGGGGATTGTCATTCGGTGGTCATTATGGCGAGCAGCAGCGGCTCCAAAGCCGAGTTTATAGTCGGTGGAAAATACAAGCTGGTCAGGAAGATCGGATCGGGCTCTTTCGGTGACATCTACCTGGCCATCAACATCACAAACGGCGAGGTAACACAATTCTGTTTAACTTGTCCGTGTGTGTGCTCTTGTCGGATAGTTGTTTGCGTGCTAGCTGTAATATTGAGCTAACGCGTTAGCATTCAGACACTCAGGGTGCTGAAACCACATTCGATTATTCATATTATTAATATTGGATTATACTATGCTCCTAAAGATTTGTCGTGACAGGCTGGCACGATGTTATCGAGGCTTTAAATATAGTGTTATTTGCAGGAGGTCGCCGTAAAACTGGAGTCACAGAAAGCCAGACACCCTCAACTGTTATACGAAAGCAAGCTGTACAAAATCCTGCAAGGAGGCGTCGGCATCCCCCACATCAGGTAAGGTTAGATTCCCCTCATCAAGTAAAGTTAGATCCCCCCAGGGGGTAAGGTTTGACCGGACATACGCGACAGAGCAGCCGTGTTGTTCCGCGGCTTGTTTGCGTGGCTAACATGACACACATTAAGATGGAACCGCGTGTTTTCGGACACGTTTCAAACACCATTCTTTTATTCTCTGCTGAAATGGATGTGGTTTAACCGGCCAGGTGTTGGTTTGTTCCGTTTAGTGGTTACTAACGGCTCTCGAAGTGAGAACGGGAGCGGTGGAAATGGCCGCTCGTCTTTGTTGTGGAGCTCCAACATGTCTTCCGCTCCCCGGCAGAAAATGGCGGCGGGGCGGGAGCATAAACAACCAGCAGCCCACAGAGAAGCAGCGCCTCACCGCGAGATCCACGGACTCGGAGCTGAGAGTTACAGACCTGCCAGGACCACAATAGTTTCATGGACTACTAGAGACAGTGGCCCCTGCTCTGTACAGGAGAGGGAATGTTTCCCCTGCTCTGTACAGGAGAGGGAATGTTTCCCCTGCTCTGTACAGGAGAGGGAATGTTTCCCCTGCTCTGTACAGGAGAGGGAATATGGCCCTGCTCTGTTGTTTTGAAGTTAATTTTGGTTTTATCTCACTCTTCAGAAAGAAATGGCCAGATTTGCCAGTCATAGTTTCCAGAGTAGAGCAGGTTTTACCTTTACATTGGTGTGTGTGTGTGTGTGTGTGTGACTTTGACACCCTCTTTAATAAGGCTACAACGTTTTGCTTAATTTTCATTTCTTCATTAATTTTTAGAACTAATGTGATTTTCATGTGATTTTTTATTCTTACAGCTTGTGTTCCATCTACTGTACATTTCATCTAAAAGCACTTAATTAAATTAAATTTCTAATGATCTTTGACCCACTACGGCAGATGAAGTGGTTCAGAAGATGAATGAATGAATAATCTTTTACTCCCAGTTGTGTATTTATCCATATGATTTCTTAAAAAAGTTAGAACACATTTGAACTTTGACAGTTTTTTATGCCAGTTTAATCATATGTTGTTGTATTTGTAACATTAACAGTAGTGGTAATATCCTCGCCTGAAGTCTTTTAGTTTTTTAACTCAAAAACCTCAGTTTTGTGTACTGGAACCATTCTTGGTATTTTTATCTTAAGGGCATGTTTCAATTAAGCTTTTTTAATTTTGTATTTGTTGCTGTGATACTTGACAGCATTGAAGTATTGGTTTTATTCAATTCAAGTGCTTTCCTGCGGACCTGCTAACCACTATGGTGGTCAGGGAAGCTCTGTATTTGACATCCAAGCTCTGGGCTGATTTGTTACAGCTACAAGTTCTTATTGTCCATGATCAGTTTAGCACATCAGTTATTCCGACCAGCCACAGCTGCAATGAGAGCTGGTGACTGGTTAAATAGCTGCTTCATAGCTTCAGAAACACTGCTGTGTGTACCTGCTCTTGGACACACAGGTGATGTATGTTGCACATTTGTTCATTATGAGTCCACATTACTAGTTCTGGAAAAGGTATGCTTATATGAACAGGTTCAGGTATGTGATCACATCATTGAAGTACTGGTCAGGATCTGGCTGGGTGTGTGTCTTGTTCAGGGACTTAACTGGTGTGTTAGTCATGAAAAAGCAGCTGTTCTGAGCAGGGAGTTACCTTATAGAGGTGCTCACTACATAGGGTTTGACTGTGTTTTGACATATTTTAAAAACAAATCTGAAACTGGGTTTTTGGTTGATGAACAGATATTAGGGGCTCATTTGTTATCACAGATAACAGCCAAATCCAAAATTTTGATATCTGTTACAGTATATGTGTTCTTGTCCTTTTTAGTAGATTTATATGTTGAGGAACCTGGTGAGTTTGGAAATCATCATGCATAAGTGAAGTGGTACTAACACATGAAAAGGCATTACTGTAACAGAATGATACTACTACATATTTTCTCCATGATTTCAGAAAACACATTTTTCTACAATCTGCTGGTTTAGCTGTTTAAGATAAAAAGTATTCTTCAATGATGAAATTCTAAATGGTCATGCACTATCTTTGTCAAAAATGTGCGGAACTAAAATGTATTTTGAAAATGGAGGCTTGGCTGAAATGTATGTATTTTAGCTTGCATCATATTTACCCTCGTCTGGGCTTGCGCTAGCGATTCGCCTCTTCGCCATAGGCGAAGTAAATTCCAGATTGGCTACAAGGTTTTTAGACTGTGTAGCCACAGTGGCGTTCTTATTTTTACGGAAAAAAGGCTAAAACTTCAAACTTTGTCGCTCGCAAGCGGTGCTAGCTAGCTAGCGCTGCTGTTTCCGCTAGTGAGCGGCTCTAGGGCCGCTGTTTCCGCTAGCGAGCGCCGCTATCTCCGCATGCCGACGGAATTTAGCCGAAGCATGGTGACGGAAATAGCCGAACTGACCCGAACGCTCCCGATCATTAAATATGTACTCGGGTCATGACCTCCTCTCGTCCAATGAAAAACAAAAGTTTTTTTACAAGCTGAACCCGCGAATTTGTGTACAACAAGGCGAGGACGATCGATCAAAAGAATCCAGTTAATAAATAATAAATAATTATTAATTAAATAATCATTAATAAATAAACGGTGAATGCTGAGAGGAGTGGTGACAGACCGATCAGAAGGTAAATGAAAGATATTATCAATACTTGTTTGTAGTCTTAGACTTTTAATACCTGTGACCGGCAGGAATCACCAGCGATGCATGTAAATATGTATTCACCTCACTTGGTATTTTTCATGCCTTTTTAAATTGAAATGAAAAATCATGTTGCATTAAAAAAAACCAAAAAAACTATGGCATGCCAATGGTGTTGGTGGTGGTCAAAGTTAAAATGTCTTCTATTATAAGTAAAACTTACAAGTAAACATTGAGTAATATTTTTTATGACTATCTTCACATAGTGAATGGAAGTTTTCAATTGTTGAATCTCACATTCATACCTGCATAAAGTAGGACAGAAATAAAGATGGTTAAGCTTGAACTGTTGACTTTAGTGTATTTTTCTAGGTAAACTGAACAGAAGATTTTGTCCTCAGAATGCACCAGAATGCAGGAAAACAACCCCATTTTCTAAAACATTTCCCGGGGGAGGCCCCCTGACTCCCCCAGGGGTGTTTCCGCCCCCTGCAACGAGCGTCGGCCGTCCGCGCACTGCGCCACTGTCTTGGACACAGAATGTGGCTTGTTGTGGCTTGCTCAATTCTTTTACACAGAGCCACAGTGGCTTAGTCATACTAGCTCCTAGTGACAGTCCAGCTCGCTGATTTCACATGGAACATGGTGATGAAATAAAAGTTCACTATGTGGAGAGAGAGTGCCAATGAGCAGTAAAATTAAAGATAGTGCACTACAGTGCGCATTCGCTCATCAACACTCGCGACTTCACCTCATCGCGGGTTTTTGGTAGGTAGTCATGTGATACCGTACACGCATTCTATTGGCTGACAGCATCTGGACGTGCCCTGCCTTCCGTGAGTCCCTGAACGCATCATACTTCCATGAGACATTGGAAGTGCTTTAAACAGTTGATAAGAGTATGGGGAAAGGTAATAGATAAAAGGTGGTTAATTTCCCTGATGGAACCTCCTTAAGAAATCATAAGTTCTATTCTACTCTCTACTCTAATATCAGTATGGGGAGGGTTCATAAACATTCAAATTACAGTAAATAATATGGTAAATTGTCGACATATTGCGGAATTTGTTATTCGTGTGTGGTTCCTGGAACACATTAACTGCAAAGTAATGAGGGCGCACTGTATTGCTCTTAATTGGACCTGGCTAAATGGTGTTTAATTGTCTAAACATAATAAATCCAAATGTTGGTATTTGTTATACAGCTTTTTGATAACCATGACCTGGATAACTGAGAAGCTACACAGACGGTATTTGTCCTGACAAAATCACAGACAGTCCAGTAAATGCCTGACAGTCTCCAGTCCCGTCCCGTCCTGTCCCGTCTCCCCACCCCCTACCCCCCTGCTGCCACACCACAGGAAGCTGCTGTATATCACTGGTCCTGGGCCTTATTGGTAGCTTAGGTTCAGGTCACATGGATTACTGTAAATAGCATAAAGAATGCTGCGTGGCACAATAGTAGTCTGATTTGTTTCATTGACAGTGTTACTTCACATCGAGTAGGACACATTTGTAAGGTTTTGTTAACTATGGTAGGCCTATTTGATAAGTTTCCTTGTGTGCATCCACCCTGTCCAACTAACTCTCTTAAATTGAAGGCGCATGCAAAGTGGCATAAGGTCCCGTTCAGACTAGTTGCCTATATCTGATTTTTAGCCCATATAGATTGAGGTCGCATATCTCTGGCGTAGCCTGAACAGTCCCAATCAGATTTTGCGGGACAAACAACATTCGGGAGGTAGTTTCGTGTCAGATAGGAACAGAGGTGTCTGCAGTATGAACAGCTCCTAACACTCTGATCAGATACGACGGACCTTGATATCATATTTGCGACGCGAGATGGAGGCGCCAGAAGGAATAGCGTCAGACACTACAGAGCGGTAAAACACAGAAGAAAAAATTGACGTTGTGTGTGTGTTTTCTCCACCTCTACCAGACAGTGATATTGCCAATACACTAGGTAATAAAACTTAAAGTTCGTCGTCGTCGTTGTTGTCGCCGTTGCAGTTATATGACCTAACAAATTATACATATGCACACTGAACGACGACTCCGCCCCAACGTCGTTGCTATGGATACCTGTCAGATCAGCCGGTAATGTGGCTCAGTCTGAACAGAGCCATATCGCATTTGGTCACTTGCTAAAAACAGTGTGAACAGTCATCCCTAAAAATCAGATATGGAAGAAAATCTGATATGCCTACAGTCTGAACAAGGCCCAAGTGACCCGAGCACCTGCTAAACCAACAGTAGACATGCTCCATACTATGGCTTCACCTTTAAGCTGCGCGGTCAACAGAGTTGTCCAGCCTGTATTTTTCTATTGCGGAATGGGGCTGCCTTAGGGTCTGCGTACAAACCTTAGTGTGGGCTTTAGGTCGTTACACGCCTCTTGTCCTCCTCTGGTTATCCATTCATTTTTACAGCAAGACTGTCTGCACCTCCTCAGTACAACAGCTGTATAACAAAAATTATAGTGAAGGAAGTTTTCCTGTGTGAGTGTGGGGCCAATGGCTTGTGCTATGCCAGATGCATTGTATGAATTGGGAATTGAACAGTCAGTGGTCTGTAATGTTCCTGTGACATTTTAGTTCCTACTAAGTTCACTTACAAATGCAGTGGAGCAGGATGTAAAGTAGTAGTAACTAAAATAAGGTGAGGAGAGCTGAGGAAATTCTGTAGTGAAAATGGGGTTTAGGTCTATCAGTGGTAAACTAGCACCTCACAACCTGCTGCATATGGGACTCTGCTAAAGACATTAAGGGCTGCTGGGCTGATGGGATAGACCAGTAGCGTAGTTGTAGCTGCTTTTCTCACTGTTGGCATGGATTGAGCTTGAATGTAGGAGGGTTCTTGTGATGTAACATCCATTGAATTTAGAGTCTATTAAACTGAAGAGCAAAGCATTTTATAAAATCTGTTGTTGAGTTTAAAATGTGACTGAGGAAGTAATCATGTTGATTGTCATAAATATTGCAAATTTCTGGGTAAAAACAGAGCAGGCTAGTGTAATGAGTGCAATAACCATGTAGTGAATTTTGAAAAAATGGGACTTGCTTAAAGTCATAAACTAGCTAGAACATTTGAAGTTTCTCCCCTGCACAGAAATCAAGATGATTACAAAGTCAATAAAGATGCATTTCTGTCCTTCAAGCTTACAACTGAAAGAAATTATGCTAGGGTGACCTTTTAATTTATTTGATCTGAAAGTAGAGTTCAGTTGTTATCGTTGATCATTATCAGTTTGGTCATCAGAAAGCTGGTTCTGATCTAGTAGAATAATTTGTGTCTTGGGAGATATCTGAGGGGAGGCAGTTGTCTTGTGGACAATGCCTCTTACCTCCTCCACGCTTCCCTGGAGTCACACCTGAGGTATTAAGTGGTAGGGTGAACCCCGCGAGCAGCATCGCAGGAAGTGCTTCCTCCCAATGACCATAAAGCTCAACCAGCTTCTCTCCCCTTTGGAAGAAGGACAACTGAGTAATGGGAAACTCAGAACAATGGTAAAAATAGGTGTAAATGTCAACTCAGATCTTCGTTTAGAACAGAAGATGGTGAATTAGAAAATAGAGACGTTCCTTTGGTTTTTCTGCTTTACGTTGTGGCAGGTTTTGAAGCCACATGGTGATTGTATGAGTCATGTGCCTGCGAGTCAGGCGTCATGTTGCAACAGTGTCTTGTTGGAGCCTGTCGTACCTGCTCATCCTGCTGCCTATCCCTTGCTGGTTTGCCTGCTGTCAGTCCACCTCCTATGACAGTTTAGTTCCCCATCTCTACACTTTGGTTTCACACAACTTGACATTTTTAGTGTAGTGGGAGAGATGAGCAAATTGATGAATTCTGTGAATTGAGATACATACAGGCACACACCTTGAAAGCTGTGAAAATAGAAAACATTTCACATTGATATACTAAAATTAATTTCACTAAATTGGTTATATAAGACAAAGATGAGGGGCAATTGGTAAGATGATGAGCAGCACGTGAAAGAGCAAAAGAGGAATGGGTGCCAAGGCAGTGGTGAGCTGCCACTAGTCAAGATGAGTTTACTGTAGCTGAGTGTCCAGTTGTAAATGTTAAATACCAATATATATGATTAATACCAAAAAATTTAAATATGTAGCCATGGAAAATAAGGCAGCAATTAAAAAACAGCAGAATAAGCAACAGAAATGACAATGACTAACATTATGCATACGAACACTGTGTTGTGCTCATTCAACAGCATTGCACAGGGCTTGAATTTTTTTATAGCCCATCTGAGTTCAGAGAAAAAGTGACATTGGGAAAAGGTGGCTCTGCTCTCGGACAGAAGAACCTGCGAGCAGATGGAATCCGCTTAGATGCTGGAAAGAGACTGTGTTGAGTGTGTGTGTGCGTGTGTGTGCACATGCTGAGTCATTGAGGATTTGGTGAGCCAGGCTGCTGGTAGTCCAGCAGGAAGTCCACAAGTCTTAGAATACACCTTCATAATGTTGTGCAGGTCATGAAATCATGGAGTGGTACCAGCAGCATGTGGAGAAAGCTAAAACACTTCCACTGAATGTGTAGGAACATTTGGGCCAGATGTTTTTGTTGAGTTCCTGGGTAGATACATCTTCTGGGGGCACATTCCCTTCAGTGTTGGAGAGAACCTCATCAGGGAGATTATATGACCCTCGAATAACATCACATTAAGTCAGTTTTACTGGGATATTTATATGCAATGATAAAGTATCAAAATACAATTGTAGATAGTAAGTGGTAAACCTGATGAGCATAAAAAACACACAAGATATTCTGTCAGGCGCTACTCACTGCAATACAAAAAACATGTCAACAGACTAAATTTGTTTTCAAATATACAGTATAAAACTGAGCAAAGTTTTTTTATTCAAATTATAGAATAAAGGCTAGATAAACTTAAAAACTAAATTACTTTCTACTGTTTGAAAGCAATTAAGTGAAAATGAAGCTGTTCGTTCTACATAGGCAGATTGCTGTCACGGGGCGACCGTGGCTCAGCGGTAGAGCGGGTCGTCCAATGATTCAAGATCGACGGTTCGATTCCCGCTCCCGCCAAGTCATTTGTCGTTGTGTCCCTGGGCAAGACACTTTACCCTCCTTGCCTCCAGTGTGGCACTCGCTGGTGTGTGAATGTGTGTGATTGTTCCAGTGGTGGTCGGAGGGGCCGTAGGCGCAGATTGGCAGCCACGCCTCCGTCAGTCTGCCCCAGGGCAGCTGTGGCTACGTACGTAGTTTACCACCACCAAGTATGAATGAGGTGTGAATGAATAGTGGATCCAATGTAAGCGACTTTGAGTGTCCAGACAAGAAAGAGCTACATAAATCTAATCCATTATTATTATTATTATTACATGATATCTGAAGTCCAGCTTTGTAACAAGCTTCCCCCATTTGTAGTCACAGGGTGACTGTTAAGGTGATGTCTGTCCAGTGTTGTCATGTGGACTACATCCATTCAAACACCTGCTGCTGTTATTTTGAACCAGTATGCTTTTTAATGAGGTGATCAGAGAGGTTATTGTTAATGACAATGTCTGGGTTCTTTTGGTGCAAGTCCAGTGAGGGTGGGTTGTCTGCTCATGTTGGAGTTCTGGTGGAGTCTCTACATGGTGTTAAAGGCAGAGCAGATGTATGAAGTGTGTTATTAGCACCTGTCCATAGAGCCAGTTCAGACACAAGTCACCATACTGTAAAATCAAATGTGGCTCATGAGTGAAGTCAGTGAAGAGAAGCAGGTCTACAGACAGACAATGGATAGAGGGAATGGATGGAGGAATGAGAGGGTTGGATAAAGGGGATAGATAGGGACATAGACCTGTGCAGACATAATGTGTTCGTGGTAACTACTGTACCACAATAACAGCAGTAGTAATGAGGAAATTATAATTTTTAACATGTCTTGTTCTGAATTGTGATCTTTTCAAAACCTTTTTTTTATTCTGACCCTGTTAATTGGTTCCTAAATAGATTTCATTCATTCTCATATTTAAATTCTGATTCCATGTTGGGGGAATCCAGTATCCACAGGTTGGTAGGGTGGGGGCATCAAGCTCAGAGGTCTGGATTTGTGACTGGAAGAATGACCAGTCAGATTTATTAAAGGATCAGAGCATGTACATCAAAACAAGATTTATTAATAAAAGAAGACGAACGTCAAAGCTTAAATATCTGCTTCGAACTTCAGATCAGGAAATAACCCGCCTTGTTCAAACTGAGTGGTAAACTTGTAATGCATTTAACCAGTTTTTAATGTCAGGCTGCAAATGTAATGGCAAACACGCCACTCTGTTTGACTCTTAGAACTGATTTTGACGTCGCTGCCTCACTGCCGTGAACTTCACCACACGTCACTGGTTTGAATTACTGTTTGAATAACCATAAATAATAATTAAATATTTGGTCGCTATATTATGGAATTTTGTTTTTGCTTGTCCTGGAACATATTAATCGCAAGTAATGAGGGATTACTGTATCTTCTTTTCCTTTCGGCTTTTCCCTTCAGGGGTCGCCACAGCGAATCAATTTCCTCCATCTAGCCCTGTCCTTTGAATCCTCTTCTCTCACACCAACTACCTTCATGTCTTCCCTCATTACATCCATAAACCTCCTCTTTGGTCTTCCTCTAGGCCTCCTGCCTGGCAGTTCAAAACTCAATCCGGTGCATCTTATATGTGAAATAAATGATACAATAAACAATTCATTAAAGGTGCGCCTTATAATCCCGTGTGCCTTAAAGTGCAGAAAATACTGTACTTAAAACACAACTTTAAAAAAAACAGACAAAATTCCAAAACCAACTCATCGCTGTCCACAATCATGCTTTTTTGTCATTAGTTTCTTCAATCTAAAAACCTCTTTGCCTATAAAAACAAACCAAAATGATTGCAATCCAGAAACATGTTGATCGGGAAAGAAGTTTTCTACCTCGGTCCTTTCTACATTGGTCCTGGAACCTTTTGTGCAGGAATTTATTATTTTTTTGCAAATCGTATTTTTCTGTAACAGCTTCTTCTAGACTGTTGTCATTTTCGTTCTCAGAGCTACTTGTATCAGTAGATGTCTCAGGTGTTTCTTCAGCAATTTTCTTCACTTTATTCTTGTGTCAGTGTTTTTTCTTAAACAAGATATCTTTGACAATTCCTCGTCTCTCACAATATCACCATCTTTCTCCTCCTCCAGCTGAGACCCTACCATTCCTGGCGGCTGTCTCTCTGGTCCCCTCAGCCTCCACCAAATCTTTTGTGCTGTTATCTGTGTCCTGTTTAACCTTTGTGCTGTCACTCGTGGCTTCCGGGTTGATGGCCGGCAATTCTGCCAGCGAGGGAGTTGGAACCTCATAAGGCTGCGGAAACAGCCACAGAAACCACAGAAACTGGCTGTTTAACCTTTGTGCTGTCACCCGTACCTTGCGTTATTCTGTGGCACCGGGGCGGCGGTCGGCGACCCAGTGAAGGAAGGGGTCAGAAACCCACTAGGCTGCCGCCGCAGAGCCCGGGCCAACGCACCGGAGGCCGCCACAGCCGCGTAAGAAGCCACAGGCACCCCTTTGCCCGACAGTGGAAGCCGCAACCACCGGCTCTGTAGAAAACCACAGCAGCTGGCCGCCTGCCCCACAGCAGCCGAGAGAGAAAGAGACAGACTGACAGAGAGAGAGAGAAAGAGAGAGAGATATTAATCCTGTCGAAATGAAGCCAAAGTAACGTCTCTTCACAACCACTGACAGATCCAAAATGGTGCTTTTTCTCTCCAGGTGGTATGGCCAAGAGAAGGACTACAATGTCCTAGTCATGGACTTGCTGGGACCCAGTCTGGAAGACTTGTTCAACTTTTGTTCTCGCCGTTTCACCATGAAGACTGTCCTCATGTTGGCAGACCAGGTAAATGTTATTTCTAATGAAGTTAATGGAGTGTTGCACCTCATCCAGAAGGCCAGAGATACTGTCAGTGCTGATGTATCATCAGTGCTTCAATTTATATGGCGAGTACAGTTCTTCCCACATTACATATGTGCAGGACATACCATGACTGTTTGTTTTTCCTTTACAAAGATATCAACAAACTATTGCAGGAAAGCACTGGAGCAACCAATAAAATTAATAGCAACTCCATGTACTGGTACATGACATTAAATTGTCCTCCTTCTCATCTTCAGATGATCAGCAGGATTGAATATGTACACACAAAGAACTTCATCCACAGAGATATTAAACCTGACAACTTTCTTATGGGCATCGGTCGCCACTGTAATAAGGTAAGACCACTTCAAGTCCTCCAAACACTGAAGGTCTGTGCAGATCTTGGTGCCTGCCTGTTGGCTCATTCAGTCATCTTGGCGTTTTCTCCTTCAGTCATCTAGGCATTCATCTACCTAAAGAAACCTAGGTGTCTATGGCTTTATGTACCTTCACTGTTTCAGAAAAATCTTGTAATTGGGACATGCTGTATTTTGAAAACATTAAGATCAGCAGCAACTACAATTCCATATCCAGTGGTTTACATTTTTATCACTTTTTTTTGCTTTTGGTACCATTTCCTGGCATTGGGTTCAGCTGCAGCCATATTACCATGCATGAAAAATAATGGGAAAAGGTAGATGTAAACTATTCTCTTCTGAAAGTGGCAACCAGCAAATAGTGATTTTTAAAAAAATACTTTTTTTAATGCAACCCCTGGTCAGCTGATAACGTGAGACATCCTCTGTGAGGTGTAAACATTGCTTTTTGAGATACAGTGGTACCTCTACTTACAAAATTAATTGGTTCCAGAAGAAATTATTTAAGTAGAAATTTTTGTAAGTAGAGACGTGTTTTCCATGCTAATGCCTTAATCCGTTCCAAGCCCCCCAAAATTCAGACATAAATGTTTTATAAAGCATAAAAATGCATCAAAACATGTAACAAATACATGTTACGATTAGATTATTACACAATAAATGAGAGTTGTGCATAATGTAAAGAACAAAGAATAAAAATGGTCATTTACCTTTTAACTACTGTCCTCATTGTTTTTTGCCCTCTTTGGTTCATGCGCTCATCGTCTCACCATGCCGAACAACTGAGTGAATTCCAGTCCCCTCCTTTTGAACTTCTCCAACCACCCACACGATGCCTTAAACTTCTTAAACTTTTGTTTTAATAACCTGACGACTGTAGATGCATTACGGCCATATTCTTTGGCGAGATAAACCAAACGCATCCCTTTGTCATGCTTTTCTATGATCTCTTGCTTTGTAAGGATAAAAAAACTCTTCGTCTTTTCCTCTTTTCTCCGTCACTTTCTTGGGACCCATAGAGAATACTCAAAAAGTTTATATATTTGTGCAAAACTATCTGAACACCTCACGGGTCGAGGGCAGAATGACGAGGACCCTGCATAAACACCGATCTAGCTCCACACAGAGGTCCCTCTTAGCCAATGGGATGCCAAGAAGATACTAGGTAATAGCCAATGGCAGAGCAGCTATGAGAATGTTGCATTCAGGAACCTGTGGAGCTGCGGGTATCAGCCCATACTGTATTTTTACCTTTCGTAAGTTGAAATTTCTTTCGTGACTAGAGGCAATATTTTCTTGCTGAGAAATTTCGTAAGAAAATTTCGTAAGTCGAGACATTTGTAAGTAGAGGTACCACTGTAATTTGTTTATGATATACCAGGGGCGTCACACCTTTTGTAAGGAGGGCCAGATTTGATATGTGAACAAGTCTGAGGGCCAGCAGCCACCATTGTCATGATATAGAAAAACAATCCAAGATGTACTTAGTTATTATCGAATATTTTTGGTTCTAGTCAACAAACAATGAAGGTATCACATGTAAGCCATCAGATGAACACATCAGGACACACAGGGTATCTGAAGTACCAGCAGAACCCAACAAAAACTAAACAAATCTTTTTGTGAGATTTAAGCAACAAACTACTGACACTGATGTGAAGAGTGGACCTGAGTTCTGGATCTCAGGATGTCTGGCTGGAAAGCAGTGATAGACATACACTGTCACGTAGGTGGGATTCACTTGGTCTTAGTTTATAGCAAAGTCTGCTCACGCAAACATGATAAGCCCAAATGTGTGCCTGTCTGGAAACAGCTGCTGGTAAAAATCACAGGAGAGTCCCACTGAAGCTCCATCAGGTGAGGTGGAGTCTTATCAGAGTCCACGCTGAAGGAAAAGGAGAACAAAATGCCCTTTTTGACAGTGCAACTTTTCTAAAGTGGTCATTGAACTCATCAGTGAGGGATGCAGTGATTGCTGCACAAGCTTCCTTTGCAAACCTGTATTGTCAACCATGATGTCCCGCAGAGCTGGGAAATGCATGGCATAGGGATCCAGTACCAACCAGTGTCTGTGAACAATGTTACTGCTTCATCCCAAAGACCATGACGTGTGCAGATAGATGGCACGATACTGCATCTTGTCTGTGAAGGCTTTTATTCAACATGTTCAGGTGCTATGTCTACCAAAAAAAGCCAAGTTTGCTATCCCTTTTGGTTCAAGGAGTTCTTGTATTGGTTGTCCCATTTCGGTTTTCCCTTCAAGAGCAAACCAGATAGCAGTTCTGCTACTGAACCACCTCACATTGCTCTGATATACACTGCCTGTTCAAAAAACAAATGGTCACATAGATTTAAGTAAACAAATTGGTATGTGCCTCATATTGGATCAATACTGCAGCGTATTCAAAGTTGTTAAAGCCAACTGATGCAATGAGATTCTTCTGTTTTCTTAAATAAGGTTAGAAGGCATCCCATGGTCGAGGAAAAGGTGTTAGTACGTTTGAGGAGTGTCAAATCATAGGCATGCATCATGCATAGAAAACAGCTACAGGGATTGCAGAAACTTCTAAAATTAGATTAAGAATTGTCCAATGCATTTATTAAAAACTACAAGGCTAGTCAGGATCTTCTTTTCATCGAAAAACAAATCCAGTCGGAAGAAAATCAGTGAATAATGAAACGTTTTGTCAACCAAAGAACAACAATACAACTTTGGACTATGCTTAATAGTGAAAGTAGAAGCATTTGATTTGGAAATGCAGTGGTAGACAGCCATTTAATATAAGTCCAGATTTTCTCAGTTCCTAGGTGACGGGTGCATTGGGATAAGAAGAGAGGCAGATGAAGTGATGCATCCATCAAGCACAGTGGACTCTGTGCCTGAGGGATTCATGCTCTGAGCTGGGGTTACTGCAGTCGGTTCCAGGTTCAGCAACAGGATGTGCCCAATGGTCAGCTGACAAGCTAAATATATTGAATTAGCAGGTTATTCCATCAGTGTTTTTTTTCATTCTCTGGTGGCACTGGCATATTCCAAGACAACAATGTCAGGTTCATCAAAGTCAACTGTGAAACCATAGTTCAGGGCGCACGGGACATCATTTCCACAGACCCTAACCCCATTAAGGATCTCAACAATGGATAAAGAGAAATCTTTTGACAGAAGTAGTGCCACAGTGAATACTTGTGTTAAACAAAGTTAAAGGCGATCTAATGAATTAATGTGTTTAAGTGTGTTTTTGGCAAGGCAATGTATTTCATTTTCATTCATTGATGTATTTCATTTGTTCCTCGGGTTTTTCATGACAGGTGAAGGGTCAGAGCAAAAGCCATTGGATTGCTATGTGTCTGCCCGACCCAGGCAAGAGTACAGGCTTCACACAGCATGTGCTGTGATTGGTCCAGTGTTCATTCTTCTTCTTTGTTGACTGTCGCAGTTGATAGTCATCTTTTTACATGATGCTGCCTCCTTGAGTTGAGAAAAAGAACTGCCTGCTCAATTTTGTGTTGTAGGCCATAATACAGTCTGCACATATAAAATGTGACCTTGGGCCGTGATTGTCCCACAGACTGGACTTGGGACATGCCTGCCTTAAATATATTAATACGACATTGGGCTGCCAGGATAAATGTGAATTAGGTCATCCTACTGTCATGTTCTTTGCTTGGCCCAAGACCTGGTGTCTGCTCCTCTGAACCAGCTTGGATCTTTCAATATGCTGTTGTCAGTTCATTCTAAGCAATTAAACATACAGACATAACTTCAGCATCTTAGAGATGTCTACGCTATTGTATTTGTCATATGAACACTGCAACTCATTCTTTTCTCAGCCTCCTTCAGCTCTTCTTAATCCATCATATTGACTGACTGAATGCCGTAATTTCCGGACTATAAGATGCTACTTTTTTCCACACCTTTTGAACCTTGTGGCATAAACAACAATTTGGCTAATTTCTAGATTTTGATGGGAAACAGCCTCCAGATGAGACTCTAGCGGGAAGTGTAAGAGGGAGACAAGCCATTTGGAAGACATAATGCAACGAGGAAGAAACTACAGTACTTGGATTGTGTGTTAAACAGACATGTTGCACATCTGACTCACACCGTATGATGGAAAACACCAAGAAAGCCACATAATGCAGCTCTTAAGTTGAAGGCAGTCAATCTTGAAGTAGAAAACAGAGCTGCTGCAAATAAGCTTGGCATCAATGAATCGAAGGTGAAACGTTGGTGTGTTGTTTCTCTGCCATGTTACAGGCACTGTTCACAAAAAAGTATTAATTAAGAATCTGCGGCATGGCATGGAGGGGATCAGTCTGTGGCATTACTGAGGTGTTGTGGAAGCTTAGATTTCTATGACAGTGACCCCAGGCAATCTCCATGGGGTTGGACGCATAGGTCAAAGATCAAAGCTAGTACTCTGACCTACTGCCATTGTTCAAAGCACTAGCTTTGATCTACAGTCTTACACTGGCCTTCTTCCTCGTCTTTCTATCCTATCAAGTTCCTAAGTGTAAAAAAGGTGAAATTTGACTACTTTTCTCAAGGCCATCATCTCATTTTTATTCACTTCATCCCCTGAGTATCAAGCTTTTTGTTTCGTATCTCTGCAACGGTTGTAAAGATCTTTGGTGGACATACGAACGAACAGACGGATGGATGAACACACGAACACTGACAATTACAATATATCACTGCTTTGAAGTGGGATGTAATAAATATTTCCTTATAGAGGGATGAAGTATTCTCAACTTTACATGATAGATAGATAGATAGATACTTTATTAATCCTGGAGGAAATTGCTTTTGTACAGTTATCTTCTGAGTCTTATCCTTTCTGTGGAGGGCATCAATGAGTATCCTCTGGATAGCTGTTAAGTAAGCATGGTTGCCATAGTGGTTATTGAAACTGAAGACATTCACACTGCATCACAGTTTACATGGTATATGACGTTCTTTTTCTTTCTCAGCTGGAAAATAAATTGAAGAAAATGAAACCTTATATTTTACTGTATGTGCTTAGAATATACACGTCACTTTCTGAAATAATTGACATAAATTTAACTTTCTATGATATTCTAAATCAGTTTTATGGGAAATTAGTACAGATTTCAGCACATAATCAACCCATTACAAAAATCAGGGCTTTGAACTAGAATTTTTGACAATCGGTTCGTTCTGAACAGAAGCGGAATTATAACATTTCCGGTTTTGTGTTCCACCCATAAACTGACATTCCTGAACCGGTTGGAACAAAAAAATATAGTTCCTGAACCAGTTAATAACGTTATTTACGTTAATAACGTAAATATAAATATGTAGGTGCCGTATTTTGCGCACCATGACACGCAATTAAAAGCCTTAAAATTTCTTAAAAAACAACGCTGCGTCTTTTAACAATAAGCGTCTTATGTGTGAGTTCCAAAATCTGTAAAAATGTTATTGTGTGATTTTAGTCAGCGCTCAGCCAGATCGGCCATTGTCCGCCGACATAGGACGTAATACGTCACTACGTACGCCGGCAGCGATAGACCAATTGGAGAACATGACGCGAGGCTACATCCGGCATACCTCCGGTAGGTATGCAGTACAGTGTGTACCGGTACTGTACCGCAGGTATGCTGCATAACCACAATTGTTTGGCTAAAGACCCCCGACAATGGCGTCAGCAAAGAGACACGCTTATGATGCAACATGTAAACTCCAGGCAATCAGTTCCGGTTGTTCCGGTTCACGTAAAGAGACGGGGGGGCTTTTTTAATGCTTCGCCATCTCGCTTGATCTGTGACTCCATGCATGTCCACACCACCGCTTCTGTAAAAAAACCATGTCAAGCGGCTGAATTCGGAGCTTGCCATCATCCTGGGAGGATTAACGAAAGAACTCCAACCGCTGGACATTGGTATGAACAGAGCCTTTAAAGTTAAGCTGCGTGCGTCGTGGAGCGATGGATGAGACGGTGAAAACATGTTTACCAGGACTGGAGGCAGTGCCGAGCGAGTTACACCGCGAGTTACACCACAATATGTCCGAGGCTTGCGGATGCCTGGACTAACGTGTCTGCTTCGACTTTAGTCCGATATGTTTCGCAAAAACCGGCATCATTACCAGACAGCCACCCGGAAACCAGACGGTCAGTGATAGTGAAATTGCCGAGCTATTCAATGCAGACCGAAGATGAGGACTTTGAATAACTTCGTACAGATTTATCAAAAAATAAAGAAATAAAAACATATTTAGAAGAAGTATACTTTATTTATCCGCAAGGGAAATTGCATAGTCACTCAGTTTAGTATAGTATACAGGCCCCTGAACACAGCACACAAGGGGGCCTGTAAGCATGCAGTTAGTACATACAGGTACACATCAAACTACACACATTTGGAGACAGAGTGACGGGCAGCGGCTTCTGGAACGCGCCCAAAATTGAGCAGCTTGTAGGGGGGGACGGCGCCTTGCTCAAGGGCGCCTCGGCAGTGGCTAGGAGGTGAGCAGACAGCTCCCACCGTCAACTCACTCGGTTGGATGTTCTGGCGGGAGCGGGATTTGAAGCCCCGATGGCTGGGCAATCCTGTCTTCAGGACGATTTGCTCTACCGCTGAGCCACTACCGCCCGGTTTAGAAAATGTCGGTGTATTTTTTGAAATTTAAATACATAGTACAACACAGTTCAACCACAGTCACCTTTTTGCTTCCGTCAGCAAGCATGCACCAAACAATAAGGTGCGCCGTGTGTAAAAGTAGAGAGTAGAGTATAACTTTATTTATCCCTTAAGGAGGTTCCGTCAGGGAAATTGATTTCTCCGTCGCACACAGCATAGTACATAAAACACAGAAAAAGCACACAGAAAGCACCCGCACATAGAAAATAGCACATCGAAGTACAGAAATAAACTCCGCAATTTAGACTGTGCATAAAGAGGCACTGTGCCTCTTTATGCAATGCGCTGAATAGTGCGCGAAATATGGTAACTTAAGGACTTTTAAATTGGCAGCTAAAGGAATTAGTTTATACGTATACTAGAGACTATAATTATAGATATGCCCCTACCCTACAGCAAACAGTACCACAGCACTACACCTCTGCTTTATGCAAGTTATAGCACTTTAGTTAAGTCTTATGCCTCCTACTTAGACACGACATGAAATAAGACAAGAATAACTTCTTTGTCCTTTATTGCTGAACAACCGTTCTTCATTGTACTTCTCCCATAGCTCAATATTGCTACAAAGCGCTTGTAGTACGGCAACACACTGCACTGAAAATGACTGTAGCCAATGAGTTGATGTCTAAATCATACAGTTTTAAGATTGACATACTGCAGTGTTTACCTGTTATGATTAAATTGTGACTGGGAGACTGCCCTTTTCCTAACTGTTGCGGATAGCCGCTACTTCTCTCTGCTCTCATCCCGCGTCCAGTGAATGACAGGAAGTGAAACATGAGGATAAATATTTTTTTCAAGAACAAAAAACCCCCCGGTATTAACTAGTTTACAATTATTTTCTGGTCCGATTCTATTCCGGAACATTAAAAAGTTTTCGGTTTCGTTTTCGTTCCATGAACCAGTTCAAAGCCCTGACAAAAATACTGTTGAAAGGCTGTTTCCCTTATATTGTGTGAAGACAAACACACACACACACACACACACACACACACACACACACACACACACACACACACACACACACACACACACACACAAATGGCTTACAGACATGCAAGACATGTTGCCTTGCTCAAAGGGACCTCTGCAGTTCCCAGGAAATGGTACTCTCCAACCATTAAATCCATATTCCATACTGTTATCTGCACGAGTCTTGATCCTGCCCCCCGTGGTCAGAGTGGCCCCCAAGGTTAAGGTTAAAATCCAGTGAGGAACAAACGTATCTCCTCAGTAAGGGGGTCAAAAAGAGTGACCCACCAAGGACAGATGACAAAATGTCTCTTATTGAGCTGTGTGAGTAGCTATCAAAGTTCTAAACTTGAAAATGACAGGAATAAAATAAACCCTTTAAAGTCATTTCAAAAACTTGAAACTCCTTGACACGTCAAGTGTAAAACATAGTAATGAAACTGTAGTTTAATGTTTGCACTGTGCCATTTTGTATTCCTGTTTCTTTTCATGTCCTGCATTGATTTTTTTGAGGACCATATTCACAAGTACAGTTCTCAAAGCTTTACTGAGGTGAAGATGCATCAGTCATGCACTCATTCAAGTCTGTCAATCAACTGGCATGTGTATGTGCTGTGAGATGGATTAGTGATTGTTATATGAATGAATATGGAATGAATCCAATGTGGCTACCAGTAGTAGTAGTATTATGATACAGACCTACACATACAAAAATCTATTTCAGTAACAATTTTTCAGACGGTGGTTTGGTAAAAGCATAACATCCTTGCTGTCTTGGTGCTGAATGTTTATTCATTGTCACTTCATCGAAGATTGTTGGGATAAAGCACTGCTGTCTGACTGGAGGAGGAGGAGGGTTGCCCAGGTAAGGTGGTGCAGCAGTGCAACGCTCCCTGGAATGCTACGCTGACTTTTATTTTAACTCCCTGTTGTGAGACATAAGTTAAGAACAGCTGAATCAGCATTATTCAATGAAAAATAAACTTTTGAGCAATATGTTCTGTGCTCTATGGAGGAGCGTGACTTGATTTGAAGTACAAGTGAAATTTTGAAGGAAAAAACTTTCATGATCCTCTGAACGGAACTGGATTCGTAGAAGGGGTGGTTGTCTGACAAGTGTTTTTTGTGTTTCAAGTCAAGCTCAATATTTGGTCAGTGTTGATTAATAAAGGGATAAATAATTTATTCCCAAGTTAACAGTCTGATACTGTGTGGCTGTAGAACACTTGCAGGCCAAAATCTTTTTCAACCAGCAATAAATTTTAAGGTTTAGAAAGCCTAGCAAATGGGTTAAAAAATAATGAATTTTGTAGTTTGATGTTTTGCTGAAATGAAATTCAGAGTAGATAGATAGATAGATAAGTGCATATTTTCAACAAAAAAAAGGTGTTGATTAGGTACAACTTGATTTGTTTTTGATTTGACAACAATACCAGGAAATTGTAATGTTTCATTATTGTTTTACCCAATAAGTGTAAATCACCTCTCCAATTTTGCAAACTGACATGTTTTTTTAATCTGCATCACCTTCAGTGAAATTCAGAGAACTAAAATATTGCTGCCACATACCACACTGTGCATTTAGCATTAGGGCAATGGTTTTTGTTGCTATTCCATGCGCAATTGCTTCCTGGGGTAACGATGGAAGCCACACAATAATAAAGTTTCCCAAATCCACAGTTGTATGTGAAGTGCAGGGTTATTTGTCTTCAGTGGTGCATTGTGTCAGCATAAGTCACAATATCAGTTTTGTGCTGCTATGCAGTTATGTTACGTGAGACGAATTTGTGTGCATTATTCTTAAAGACTTGCATTGCTTGAAGTATTAAAGGCCCTGCTCTTTATGGGAATGGTGTTTTCCCACACTAGTCCCAGTAAAGTTCAATGAAGTGTTGCTTTCCACATAGGGAAATTACCAGATTAAACATGGAACAAGATTGATGACTGTGCCTACAATGCATGCAGCCACTCGCCAACATGGTTAATGTAAAACGAAACGGCTCATTAATTTACATTTGGTGATTTTGAGGTGAAATATGGGTCTTTTAGTTACCCGTCAATGGCTACTCACCCCATCTGTTTTAATTCACTAAAGTCAATTGTTAACACATTCTGTTAGGTCATGTCTGGGCAGCCATATGTCTGATACACCTACATATTTGGAGCACATGTTGTGAAACCCAGACCCGACCAACTGAAGCAAACACAGATGAATATAAAAGCAGGTGGGAACAGTGGTCACCAGGCATGATGGACATCCCCCCATCTGGCTCTCCTATTACTCTGATGTGCCCATCTCAATTGAAAGGAAAAAATATGGGCTCACTAGATGACATCTTTTTTTTTTTGCTCCAGAGTCCAATCTTTGTTGTCCCTGACTTATTATGGGCTCCACTAAAAATGGTTTTAAGGTGACACAGCAGTCAAGATAAGACCCCTTGAGTGCCCTTCACATTGTGCATGCAGAAATGCACAAGTATTAATTTTATAATTGTTTTATACTTACACTTATGCCTCATTCTACTGGGGTTTTTTTTACATTAAATTTCATATTAACAGTTTAATGCATTCATTACCTATTTGCTTAGTTAAATCAAGGTGGTCAGCCATGTTTTAGCCAGGCAGTGTATGTTGCTGTACACACATGTGTACAGAATTGTTGGTACCCCTCTGTTAATCAAAGAAAAACCCCAGATTGTCATTGAAATAATTCAGAACAGAAGAAAAAAAGTTAATTGAAGATCAGACTTTGATTTGAGAACAGATGCTTGTTTATCTGGCTGACAATGTGGTTGTAATGAGGACGTGTAAGGATGGAACCAAAGAATGCTGGTGTGATGTCACCTGATTTTGTTTATGGCATTCCAGAGACAAAAGAACCAAGTTCCACAATTGTCTGCTTCAAACATGGCCTCAAGTGTTCAATGTCACTGTCTTCACCAGACGTAAAGGTGAAACAGCACTGCCCACCAGTATAGAGAATAGCAGAACAGGAACAGGCTGTCTAGTCGAAGTCGGTGCAATGTCATGTCCCTGGTGAAAGATGGTCAGTCAAAGATTCTTGCCATTGGCTGCCTAAAGGTCTCCTCTGAGTTGTGGTGTTTGCCATCAACACTGACATTTTCTTACCACTGTGAGAAAATGTTTTTGCTGAAATTTCAACACACCATCTCCAGACACAGTTAATGTCTTGTACAAGCTTGATTTTTTTCATGGTTGTCCTCTCTGAATAAAATCAGTCACATGGTTTCTTCTCCTCATATGGCCAAAATGATCACATCTTTACCACAATGATTTGAAAGTGAGTTTGTTTTTTGTTACATGTGTAGGTCCATCCTTGGGTGTTTCCAAAGGAGGTGCCTACCCTTGTCACACAGGACACTGTTTGGCACTGTTTTATCCCAAAAGTAACCCACGTAGTTGCTGCCAGAAGTTCCTGTGATTCTGATGCTAACTGTGACTGAAGGTGGATAGAGGCTGTGTAATGTTGACTCGTACCCCTCTACTGTCTGCCCTAGTGTTTAGACTCGTCAGTGGGGAAGAGGAAAAGAAGCTTGGCTGTTAGCTCTTCTCAGGACCCATCTTTCTCAGGATTAAACCAGGTGTGACCTTTACCACAACACCAGCTGCCTTACAACAGCAGTTGCTATCATACGTAACTACACTGTAAAAAGTGAATCAGACCATCAGCACCCATTTTGCACTCATAATATTCAATGTATGCACTTAACCTTTATGTGTGCACTTCACAGTGGGAGGAAAGTAAGCCTCACATTGGTGTTGAAGGAGTCACTGTTTCCACTATTTACTTTAACAAGATGACATAGTCTGTCCTAATCATGACTTGGACAACTTTTTACCTACACTGTGCCAGTTCTGGTCTAGGTCATACAATATTAAATCTTTGCATAGTTCAAATGTTCATCCAAGTCCATAATGATTCATTAAGCAGAAACTAATATATTAATAACAAAATTAAACATGAACACAGGGGTAAGACACAGTCAAATTATTTTATTAAATCGCAATTTCCGAAATAAACCCAGCCAAGCTGTGTCTGAAATGTTTCACATACAAGGAGGAACCTCATTGATGGCTAGTTTCTGATGGGAGCTCTTGTTGCTAGAAGTCGTTGGACCATTGAGATGTTCCTAATGCCGTCAGGTTTAGACTTCAGACTCAGCAGTCATATTTTCTTTTGCTTCTACTATGCAAACATGGATTAGTTTTCTTACCCCCACTGAAGAGTGTCAGAGGAGGGGTGTGTGTGAATGTGGGTTAGAAGCTTGAACTTGTCTTTTGATTAAGACTTCTGACATCCAATAGAGATGTATTTTAAGATGGTATTGTAAAGCGTCTTTCCACTAGTCATACAGATACCCAAACACACCAGGTGAAGCCAAACATGTCATGAAATGTCATTGGACAGTGACAACATGTTGCCTGTTTTTGCACATGAACACCAAGCCTGGTAGTGCAGTGAAGCCATGATAAAACCATGTGGGAGTCAGCCATATTAGATTTAATTTAAAAAATTAGGAATATTTTTAACCCTTTTGTGGTGTCATATTGAAATACGCTTTTGCTACAAAGGTGATCCAAACAGTTTAAATGATGCATAAGTGGACTGAACTTTCATAGCAACTGTTTGTTGTGACTGACCACTCAAAGGGCCTTACACATTGTACAGTGGTTAACAATGCTGCCACACCACCTGTTCAGCGTTCAAATCCATTGATAGAGTTCAAACACCAGTGAATGCAATGGAATAGATTAGATCCTTGGAACTTTCTTAAGTATAATTCACATGTAAATTATAGGCACTTTGCATCAATCCATCCGACATCTGATGATTCTCAATGAGCAGCAACAACACTTTCATTTGTCATGTAACGGGAAATGGTAACCTTTGGGCTATTTGGAGACCATCAACACCTCAAAGTTTTGTTGTGTTTCCTGTACCATTCCTGAACCACTTTGGTTTAGTGGTTGGGTTACTGCGCCCAGTGAGTACAGTTTACGTGATACATTATCTGTAATAATGCCTAGATAGGGGGTATGTGTTAAGGCAGAACCCCAGGTCTCCCAACAGACCACCAGCCAGCAGTTCCCCAGGTAAGTGGCACACATGTGCCTAGCCGTCCACATGATGGTCATCAGACCAGGCTACCATCTTCCATTGCTTTGTGGTGCATTACTGATGCTCACGTGCTTTTGGCGGTGGACAGGGGTCCGCATGGGCAATATGAGTGGTCTTTGGCAATGCTGTCTATTCTAACTCCTTTGGATCAGTACCAGTATCAAATTTTTTCAGCATTTTGAGACCACACAGAGCAGCTTTTGCTCCCCATTGCGCTTTGGCTGCTCATGATCCTGTTGCAGGTTCGCGTTTTCTTTCCCTTGCTTTAGTTTTGATAATTCCTGACCAATGTAGACCAGGAACACTCCACAACAGCTGCAGTGTTGGAGGTGCTCAGTCATCCAGCCTTTACAATTTAGCCCTTGTCATATTTGCTGAAATCCTTGTGCTTCTTCACAGGGGGAACCAGGTATGTAGAACCTACCCGTTCACCTTGTCTGCATCTCACAAAGACACTTCGATCAGAACCAAAGATCTCAAACTTGGACTCATCAGACCAAAGCACAGATTTCCTCTGGTCTAATATCTATTCCTTGTGTTTCTTGATCCAAAAAATTCTGCTTGTTGCCTCTCTTTAGCAGTGGTTTCCTAGCAGCTATTTGACCATGATGGCCTGATTCAGTGTCCTCTTAACTGTTGTTCTAAAAATGTGTCTGCTGCTAGAACTCATCTGGTCTCTGATCCGAGCTGCTGTTAACTTGTGATTTCTGAGGCTGGTGACTCGGATGAACTTTTCCTCAGAAGCAGAGGTGACTCTTGGTCAGAGAGATCTTTCTGAACATCCATCCATCTTCTAAACACCACTTTATCTGCTGTAGCAGGTCACGGGGAGCTGGAGCCTATCCCAGCTGGCTTAGGACGTGAGGCGGGGGAGACACTGGGCACGACGCCAGTGTGCTGCAAAGCCACACAGAGAAAGACAACTACGCACTCTCACACTCACACCTACAGGCAATTTGGAACGGCTAATTAACTTGAACCACATGTTTTTGGAGGTGGGATGAAGCCGGAGAACCCGAAGAGAACCCATGTAGACACGAGGAGAACATGAAAACTCCTTTGCACAGGGAGGGACTCGAACCCGGAACCGCCCTGCTGTGCGGCGACTGCGCCACCGTGCTGCTGAACATGTTTTTTCTGCAGATAAAAATGCTGATTATTTGGGAATTTTTTGTGTGAACAGGACACACTATCACTAATAGATTAATTACCCTTTCATGCATAATGAGAACTCTAAGGTTTAATACCAAATACTAATATTGGACGACAGTGATCTTAGTCATTTAGTGACTGCACTAAAACCTGAAAGTTCT
Source organism: Antennarius striatus (assembly GCF_040054535.1). Taxonomy (NCBI): domain Eukaryota; kingdom Metazoa; phylum Chordata; class Actinopteri; order Lophiiformes; family Antennariidae; genus Antennarius; species Antennarius striatus. Next base: position 20,871,657 of record NC_090785.1, on the reverse strand, counting down.
ATAGTGGGCATCACTGCATAAATCCAGAAACACGTCCAAGGCATACCAAGGCGAGGTGTGTGCATATCTAGTGCATGCCAGCATGTAGCACTGTTAAGAGGTATGACGTGTAATTTTACAGAGACAATAGCTGACATATCACTATACCCCAATTTACATTGGTCTGTTTTTCAAACAGTACATACTACCTGTTGTTACAAAATATTTAAAGATAAAAACTCATTTAGGTTTGAAATAAAATATTTCACACCTAAATGTTAAAGTTTAGTGCGGTATGGGATGTGATGCTCTTTATGCTGTGACAGGGGAAAAACCATAATGGGCCAGTGCTAATAATTGAATATTTGTCTGGGGCCAGAGTAGAGTGGACGAAGATCCAAATATCAGGGACAACAAGCACATGGCCAACATGGTAACTTGAGGGAACTTTTGTCCTTATCAGGTGGCATTCTCTCATTGATGGTGTTGGTAAAAGTCTTGCCTGTGTCTTTTGAGGTTTACTCAGGAATCTTGTCTACTCATTAACATGTGCATGTGCAACACTTCATTGCTTGTACAGAACCACTCAACTTAGGTTCTTCAACAAGTTGAGGTGTGTGTGTGTCCTTGTCTAGAAGACAGAGGAATGGAAGAATTATAACTTCTTTAGAACATGAATTAAGAATTGACTGTTATGGACAGACATGTCCGCATTCTCCACTATGGACACATGATGTCGTTCATTTCACAGTCAGACTCTCATCCAGAGTTGGGCATTTCAGAGTTGGGCACTCGGGCCTCCATGTTTGCACCGCTGTCACAGCCTAACTTGACACTCTCTAGCATAGCCATGTTGGGGTAACCTTTGTCTGGTCTGTGGCACACGTCGGGATGTTGTGTAATAGAAACACCCCCAGCAGAATTTTTGCTTCCTGTTAGTCCACTCTTTTACTTCCTGTTGCTTTGAGTTCGGTTTTGTAATTGCTGAAGTATTCTCTCCACTTCAGGAAGTAAAACAGTTGCTTCTTTTTCATACTTATGCACTTCACCTTTTAACCCTGAACAAGAAAACACACCTGTGTGCTTTGATGACATGCTGGCTCCCACGTGTGTTGGTTGTGGTCATGTATGTATGGAAGGTGGTTTTAATGGCAGGCAAAAAGGGCCAAAATATTGTGAGAAGCGGTTTGCCATATAAGCCTAACAAGTTTAATGCTGATTTTGTCCATATGTATTTTTAATTATTTCAGGGTGAATGTAATTGTTTTATGGGTCACTAACCAACAGCCATCATGTGTTTTCTCTCTGTCAGCTGTTCCTTATTGACTTTGGTTTGGCAAAGAAGTATAGAGACAACCGAACTCGACAGCACATCGCCTACAGAGAAGACAAGAACCTGACCGGCACAGCACGCTACGCCTCCATCAACGCACATCTCGGCATTGAACAGAGGTTTGAGGCCTATTCCATATTTGATTCTTAGACAACTTTCAACTCTGCTAAACAGAGTTGTATAAGCAAATTATGGTTGACCTTAGGTCTATTGTAAAACTATAACTCAGTTAATAATGAATTAATTGAATATTAATACCAATTGCAAAAGATGAACATACCACTGTTTGTGGTGAGAACCTGATGTTACAATGTGTTGGTGCTGCAGCTAATACCTCTGTAGCAGCTAACAATACCAGGATGAACAGGCGTGTAGGTAGTGTTAAAGAATTCTCTGTACAGACATGTCAACACCACCAATGCTCATTAAATGGGACCTATAATGGTCATCGCAGGTTATAGAATCTTCCGGCCCTGAGGGAAGACATACAAACATGTTTTTTATTGCTTCTCTGCAAAGCTCAAAGAATTTGCCATGTGAGTCTTCGTCATAGGGTGTGTAATTGTGCATGCCTATGAATATTTCTGTTGAAAAATGCTGAAGGGATATAGTCAAAAACATGGAAGTTTGAAGCAGCTATTGGCCATTAATGTCTGTCTTGCCACAGCTTGCATTTCACTTTTTTCTTTTTTAGCTCAGTACTTCTAAAAACCTGTCAAAAATTTAAATGTATTTGTACTTCATATTTGAAATCATGGATTTGAGTTGGCTTTCTGAAGACTTTCTCTTGCTGATATAACCAGCCTGACACATTCGTACATTTGTAATGAATATCATATTCACTACTTTTAATTGTGCGAGAGGAGCGATGACCTGCTTGTGTTCACAACATATCACTGTTTGCAGTCGTCGTGATGACATGGAGTCACTAGGCTATGTGCTGATGTACTTCAACAGAACCAGTCTACCGTGGCAGGGCTTAAAGGTAGGAGTACCCACCGACGTGCCGGGAAAAATCCAGTCTATGTATATAAAGTTTTTTAAAATCTTTATAATTCAACATAGTTCATTTGTCCATGTACTAGCTATACAGCAGAAGCTGTGTAGTATAGTATGTCCAGCCACAATGTGTGAATGCTGAACATTTTTCACTTGTATGGTAATCTCTCGTTACTCGCGGTTAATGCATTCCAGGAACGGCCCGCAATAACGAAATTCCGCAATGAAGCGATGAACTATTATTTACGTTAATTTAAACATTTATGTACCCTCCCCATGGTGATATTAAGCCACCTTCTATCTGTATGACCTTTTCCCACACTCTTAGACTGTTATATAGCACTTCTGTGTCTCACGGAAGTGCACTGTGTTGTGAGACTCGCAGAACGCAGCGTACTTTTGGATACTGTCAACCAATACAATGCGCGTACTGTATCACGTGGCTACCTACTAAGAAGCTGCACGTGTTGACGCGTGAGGGATTACTGTACTGTATTACTGTAGGACATGGACATTATTTTTCTGTGTCTACTAATGCCAGTTACTACAATGATGACTGCAGTTATCAGAGACAGTAATGAAAAACTATTAAAGAAGTACTTGTGTATTAGTGAAGAGGCTTCACGTGTATTTGCTTTCATTATTGCTGTATAATATTATGTACATGTGTCAGGCTGCCACAAAGAAGCAAAAGTATGAGAAGATTTCAGAGAAGAAGATGTCCACCCCTGTTGAGATCCTCTGTAAGGTAAGAATCTATAAACCTCACAGGTCTTTTTTTTTTCTCCCACATCCACATGAAAATGAACAGTATGAATGTGTGTTGACAGGGCTTTCCAGCAGAATTCGCCATGTATCTAAACTACTGCCGTGGCTTGCGCTTTGAGGAAGCTCCAGACTACATGTACCTGCGTCAGCTGTTCCGGATCCTCTTTAGGTAGAAAACGATATTTGGTTTTTGCAGAGACATGTCCCTGCCTGAACATAAATATTAGTAATAACCACATTATCACCTAGTGGAAAAAGGAAGTGATAAGCTTCAAAATTTTAAGCACTACTGTCAAGCTTTTCACAACAACAGCCACAAACTGGTCAATGTAGCTGTAAGGCCTTAAAGAGGCTTTGTTTTAGATTGTAGTTCCCATCAGAGTGCATCTTCATGATACACACACGTCTCTCCAAATCCACCTCCTGGAAGAGGACGTGGGTTTGGAGAGACCAGAGGAGCTCAGATGTTCATCAGAAGCAACGCACACCTAAGAGGTGTCACTGCTTACCAATAGTTCAAGGACCGGTGCTGGCGTCTTGTCTTGACTTTGCCAATTAAAACATTTCCCACAGTCAACACTGGTCATGTGTGTCATGGATGAAATTTGGTTAACGCATCACATTAACTTACACAGCACTTTGAACACAATGGAAAGTCACTTCTTTGCATTGACATTTTTAAAATTTCCAATTTTGACAGCCACTACAAACAATCAATATTTGGCACACTGGCCTGAAATAGCTCACCTCTATGTGAATAGTTGGTTTTCTGTCCAGTCATGTGTGATAAACTTGTTTTTTCTCAGTTAATTTTATCTCTTTTCCGATGATGTGCAGAAATATACATATGTTAGCATGCTATAGCAGCATTACAGTATATTAGAAGCTGGCTGTTAAAGTGAGGTGTCAACCATAAACTATTTCAAAGAAATGAAGATTTTATATTTTGTGTTAATGTGTTCCGTGTGTCTGTGTTTGTGTGTAGGACTCTGAACCATCAGTATGACTACACATTTGACTGGACCATGCTGAAACAGAAAGCAGCCCAGCAGGGGGCCTCCGCCGGGGGCCAGGGCCAGCAGGCACAAACCCCCACAGGCAAGCAAACTGACAAACCCAAGCCTAACATGAAAGGTTAGTAGCAAACAGCCAAGCGACGTTTTTTACAGACACCAATTGCTCTTGTATTTATTTTTTAGCATTGTATTTAGAACTATTAGACATGGTTTTATCTCTTGACCCACACCCCAGTGCCCCTTTTATGAAAAAGAATACACCAAATTGTAAATCAAAGGAAAATTAGATTTATCATTCCTTTTGGAATGAGATCAAATAGCATTAAAAGTTAAGGAGGCACCTTAAAAAAGAGAAAAACCCAAAGAAATCATTAGCTACAATTGGTCTGTCTTGCAGAAGCAAAGACGTCCTTGGGGAATTTGACTACTAACTTTGCTGCTGTGCTATTCTATCCTTTTGTTGGGACTGGAAAATGGGCTTTCTCCATTGTGAAACTAATGCTGACCAACACATCTTTGATTTGATTCTCCAGTCTATCTTGTTTAACAATCCCTCTCAAACTGGGTAATGTTGAATCTCACTTGTTTTCCTCTCCTGTATAACACATTCTTTTTGCTACTGGAGTTTGACATTAATGGGCAACACTTGTTAGCAAAGAGACCAAGCATGTTGCATTTTGGTCCCAACACCTTAAGGAATAATTAAGGGTAGACCACAGGGTATAACCAAGATGCCACCATTAGCATGTTTCCAATCACCATCATGAAGAAAACCTACAAAGAACAACGAAAAAATCTGCGATGTAGTGAAGTCGTGCATCTTGAAGCGCGAATAAGCGAGGGATCATTGTACTGTAGATAGTTTGATTTCAGGCACAAACAGGTCTTTCTCTTATGGCTACATGTTTAACTCATTCAGGTAAGTCAATGTGTCAACAGCAAATGATAAATCACAAAGTGTGTGGATTTCAGCTTGGAAAACTTGTTTGCTTTCTCCAGTAACTCCAAAAATCGAAGTTTTACCTCTGAGGTTCCGCACACTGAAATAATTTTCTCAAACTTAAGTGGCAGACACTTGACTTGTAAAGTAAGTCATGGTGAACACCACAATTCTTGCTAGAAATTTTATGGTTTGACACAGTGATAGCCCTCACTCCTATGAAGTGGACATCTTGTATGACTTGCTTATGACGTGTTCCAGCTGCAATGTAGTCTTGCACAAGACATCCTGGTGGAAAATACAGTGCAGGAAAATTATAACCAATTTCGTGTTGTCGTCTTGAACCTTCGTTGTCCTTGACATTAACAGCCCAATACATTCTCTTGTGGAAAAAGCATAACATTTGTAAGTTTGGTCAAAGGCAGTTTAAACTATATGTTGTCCTACAAGGACACTCCCCAGTGCCCCTCATGTTCTGTGCAGTGTCTCCAATTTTGTTGCTCTTCATCCAGTCTTTTTTGTCTTTGTTGATTAGCTAAGTACATTGACTTACTCTTCTATGTAATAAACTGTCTTTGTCAACCTCCTGTCATAGACAGCTTGCTTGCATTTGCTATATTGAATGTCAGTAGATCATTTGTTTTGTTGCTGATGTTTTGATTTATAAATTTGAGAAATAAAAAGGTTTTGCTAGGTTTTTACTTTTTGTCCTACCCTTGCTCTTTCTTCAGATGAGACATTGCTAACAAAGTCACCATAGTTGTTTGCAAAGTGTCTGCTAATATCCATGAATAAACCGCTTCCTTGACAGATGACACATCTTTTGACCATGATAGTGAAAAATGATTCTGCTGTTCACTCTGCTGTCCACTGTTTTTTATTAGTCTTCTGCTTTCTTTGTTCAGTCTTGTTATTATGGAATTATGGACGGGGATGAACTGTGGAAGAATAGGTCAAGATGATAAGAGTGACCTCACATCAGAAACAACCCTCAGTAATTGTAGTGCACAATTGAGTGGTACATTTCATGAATACCATAAATTGATTTTCTTTTGTTCTTTGAAGACACTCCCTTGTCATGCAGTGTTCAGATATTTGAAAAGGCAGGTCTATGAAAAGCTTGTTTTTTGCTTGACACAACATGTTAGGACTTAACATTTGAAAGCCAGTGTAATTTAGTCTGGGGTAACTACTTAAAGGGATTTCTGCCAATTTTGCTGAATACAACACAGACTAGTTTTCACCTTTGAGTCTTGTTAGACACATTGCAAACCATTCCACAGTGAGCTCTTTTTTCGGGAACTTCAAAAGGCTGTGTAGAGGGTTAATCATGGACAAATTCAGTTGCAGGAATTTTTTGGGGATTCCATCCGGTAGCAGATGTTCAGGCATGGATGACCAGACATAATGAGACAATTTTCCCTAAACTGCTAAACCAAAGGTACAATTGTCTTTGTATGTTGCATACTAAAAAAGGCAGAACATTCAAATGAAAAATGCAATAGTCAAGACTATCATTTTTGTCCTGCTACATAGCTCAGGCTCAGGTAAAATCAAATTGGTTGCTATTTCTGCCCAGGAAAAACATGCAACGTCAGATGGGGAGGCAGCTTCCTTTGTATAACTGATGATTATCCATTGCTGATCATCCCGAGACACCAGCCGTTATATTGTAATAAGGCAGAAAAGATACGTTAAAAGACTAATTGAGAAAGAGAAATCTGTTTGGAAAAATGGGACAAGTAGAATGAGGAAATACAGTCAAACCTCGGTTTTCGACCAGAAAATCTGAGAATTTTACGTCTCTGAACTTGACCAAAATTCGGCTCTCGACCAAACCTAAAGAATCCGAGCGTACCTGAACGCGACTCACTCTGGAGCCAAGCAAACTTGAATGCCCAGGAGGCTTGCTTTGAAGAGCATTCATGTTCAAAGTTCAATAGGATATCTTTTATTAAAATAAAACAATGTATTTCTACCCTTTTTTATTTATGGTAAACAATGTACAGTGCAGTTTATAGTGTACATTTTTTTTAAAAACTTATAAAGTTGTTTTTTAGACTTGGAACGGATTAAAATTATTTACATTAATTATAATGGGAAAAATAGTTTCGGATTTTGAACAATTCGCTTTTCAGACAGCCTTCTGGAACGGATTATGTTTGAAAACCAAGGGTTGACTATAGAAGAGATGCTCACATTCACATTGCAGTAATCTTTTCGTTACTCAGTTACCATATCTTCCTCACTATAAGGCGCACCTAAAAGCCTAAAATTTTCTCATAAACCCGTAGTGCGCCTTATAATCCGGTGCGTCTTATATATTGATTAATAGTCATATTAATATTGGTTAAAAACATGATCGCTGAAAAAAGCTGGCAGTCTGGCCGCCAGTCATGCCGCACTGCGTCACCAGAGGAGCCCCCTCACAAGGCACTCAGGCTTACGCCCCCTAACAACGGTAGTCAAGGGGCGTCACCGAAGTTCCGGCTCTGACTGAGCTGCTCTCAGACGGTAGAGCAGACTGTAGGAGCACCGGTGATTACGTAGAAAAACATAAGGAACTTTCAACAATTCTATTCATAAAGTTTGACTGACCTCAGTATTTCTTAACTATTTGTCGTCGGAAATAACCCACTTTAAACTTAATTGGTCTTAAAAATGCCATTATGCTGTCATCTGGAATCTGGTGACAGTCCATTCTATTAGTCTGTGGAAACACAGAGAAACTGGCATAAAGGTGAATGAAACACCCTCAAAGCTGAACTTTCAGGCTTTTCTGAAATTTCAAGAGCAGAGTCACTGCTAGACAAAGGTGCCTGATGTGCTGCATGGATTTATAAATGTAGTTGATAGCTCTGGAAATAATCCGCTCTGTTCGCACTGACTGCACTCGTAATGAATTTAACCAGTTTTTAATGTAAGGTTTTTTAATATGCGTGCTGACTTCTTTCTAAGATGGCAAAGTGATCAGGTTTCCTTGATGAGGCTCAGAATGGCTCATTGACATAACAATAGGGGCCATTCGAAGGTAGTCAGGACGTCATGAATGCAATCATGACTGCCTGAGCAGCGCGGCTCTGTCTAGTGGACGGATTGCGCAACTACAGCTGCTGCAGTTTATCAAATAAATTTATTTTTTATTGTGTGTGCCTTATAATCCGGTGCGCCTTATATATGAAATATGAAACAAATTATTGAGGGTGCACTTTATAGTCCAGTGCGCCTTATAGTACGGAAAATACTGCAATGCGTTTCAGGACCACCCGCAAGTATCGAAATTCCGCGATATAGCGACAATTTTTTTTATTTATAATTAAATTTTCATGAACCCTCCCCATACTGATATTAAACCACCTCATATCTGCATTATCTTTTCCCACACTTTAATAGAATGTTTAAAGCACTTTTGTATTAAAGAAAAGTGTTTCTTTAATACATGGAAGTGCGATGCGTTCCGTGAGTCTCGGAACGCAGCGCATTTCCGGATGCTGTTAGCCAACAGCATGCACATACGGAATCACATGACTACCGACTAAAAATTTGCAATGTAGTGAAGCCGTGCATCTCGATTTGTAGGGCTATATTTGTAGGGCTATGTGAAATAATGTCAAATTTGTATAACTTATTTCAACCTTTCAATAATTCATGTATTTTTAAGTGCACAAATGTGACCAGACATTGTAGGTATAACCGTCTTTTTCCTCTCAAAACACAGCCATGAACACAATCTCAAAAATTAAACATTTCTACGGATTACTATGGAGTCTGTTATTCCACACATTTTACATTTGAATTGTAGCATTGAGTACAGAACATGTTTTGAAATGCTTGACTTATCATTATTGGTATGTCAGTTCAAATGTGAGAGGATCAAATGGTGATTTGGGGAGACACTTAAAGTTAGCACCTGACCTCCTGGCAGGGACTTCTCTTACATATTTCTATTTTGCAAAGTGACAAACTAAATGGCTGGACATACTGAAACACTCATGACACATGGCACAAAATTTCAAGTGGACTTTACCAAATGTAGTCAACAAACAATGCAAGTCTGTGTTCAACACCCCTACTAGTTATCCCTAGAAATTAGTGAATTTCTAATAGTTACAAAGAGGGGTTCTATAGCAGTGGCAAAAAGCAAGTGAGAGAGTGCAACCCTGACAAGTATCACGAGATAAACAAATATTCAGACCAAATATTGTTGGTGTTGACATAGGCGAGGGGTGAAGTGTACAGGAGACGTATCCAAAATATCAGTGTGTTCCCAAAGCCAAACTTTTTCAAAACTGGGAAAAAGGTATTCCCACTAAACTCTGTCAAAAGCCTTTTCAGTATTATTACTTCAGAGGGTTTGGTCTGGTCTTTGGAGTAGATAATATTCAACAGGGTTCTGATATTGAAAAAAGAATGCCTGCCTTTTATGAAACCAGTCTGCTCTTAAGAGAACATGTATGGAAGAACCTTTTTCGACTCATGTAGCTCGCAGTTTAGCTAAGATCTTAACATCGGCATTGAAGAGATTGAGGGGCATGTAAGTGCCACAAAGACCAGGGTCTTTCCCTCCTTTTAACAGAATATTGACACTTGTCTTAGAGTGTGGTGGAGTGAACCTTGCCTCATTGATTCCTCAAATGAAGCTAAATGAATATGAAATTTCTTGTAAAATTCAGGGTGAAAACCATCTGGACCGGGGGCTTAGCCTGATTGCAAAGACATGATCGAGCATACAACCTCATCCAGTTTTATAAGAGCGTCAACTTGGACGGATAGTTGGGTCTATATTGGGGATGTCCCAATATAGATCTTAATATCAAGTTAATAAGAAATTGGATCGTATTATCTGAATTGGGTGGGAACTCAGAGGAATAAAGAGAATAGTGTTATTTAAAAATAGTGTTTATCTCAATAGGATCAGTAGTTAATGTACTGGACAGTCTTATCTGTAGAATAGTGCGCCCTGCTGCGTGACGCTTAAGTTGTGCTAGAAGGCGACTGGCTTTATTACTATATTCATAGTGGTGGAGACAGGTTTTCTTAAGACAGGACAAAGTACATAAGTACAAAATATTTGTCAATTTGCCAATAACACAGATTGTGGAGAAGTCCAACAGTGTCATGCAGAAAAACAATGTCAATAGATACTTATCTAGCGAGATAACTGGTAACATCCCAGGAGTCGAGCTGGTACTCAACTGAAGTCTCTGTCGAATTCATAGCCAAGCTCTGCCGTGTGTATATGCAGACCTGAGTGGGCCGTTACTGGAAGTCCAGGAAACTGACCATATGTCAAACTGACCCTAATAGGTCATCTTTGCAAAACCCGTTATGCCAGTTTGGTGACAAGTCTACTGCCAATACTCATCTGAGTTCAAGAGCAGCAAACACTCTGCATAACATCAAAGTCGCATAGTCCCTACAGCTGTCAACTTCTCTAACACATTTGCCTTTGCACCACGATAGTAAGAACCACGAGATTTTAGCAATAACCTCTCTGCTGCCCCTGTTGACAGGAGGTTTAACTCTCTGAAGGTTAAGACGTTGTTTATAAAGCTTAAGAAATGGGTTCAGGGCATTGTGATGATTAATATCAAGAATGGCATTAAACATAAGTTTTCCTAATTTTATTTTGGTATGACACATATGATTGCCTGGATAGCTCGCCATGATTGTATAGTGGTTAGTAGTCTGTTTTGTGGCCGCAGCAACCCCGGTTCAAATCCGTCTCACAGCAGTGGCTCAGTGGTGGAGCGGGTCGTCCAATGTTCTAAGATCGGCGGTAAAAGTAAGGGGTTCAATCTCCATAGAGATCGGTCCACACGATGGGAATTCAAATTAATACTGAGGAACAAAGATGCGTGGACAGAAATAATAGGTAATTTGTGTTTGAAAATTTTGGGAGTAGAGAGCCATCAGCAAAGTAGTCTACGCGAGAAAATGTGTGGTGGACGTAGGAAAAAAATTTATATTACCTTGCTTGAGGGTTGTTCTTCCAGGATCACTATATTTGTGCTGCGACATAAATTCACAAAATGTCTTGGACATAGGTGATGGAACTGTGGTTCAAGAGCTGGATCGATCCAGCACAGGGTTAACAACACAGTTCAAATCTCCACCAAATGTTAATAAATGAGTGTGAAAAGACTCTTAGCAAATTGCACGTTATCATAATTAGATTCCTATACACCAAAATAATAAAAAGAAAATAAAAAATACGTTCTTAAAAACCGGAGAAACCAAGCTTTTTGTGCAAAGAGGAGTGTTGAGCAGAACAGAGATTTTGACACTGGTATGTTTAGCTTTGGTGACACCTCAAACATCTCAACAGTTGCATGTGACTTTCTCCACAAACAAGCACGAAACATTGAGTCTCAGCAGCCTAAATTTATTTGACTTCCAAAGTTTTGCGATTGTCTTCCCAGTCGCTTCCTGTCTTTTTCTCAAATGATAAATGTTGGTCGCTTATCCAAAGACAACAGCGCTGCCACTTGCAGGGGATTAGTTCACACACTGCTGTAGGAGTACGATACTAATAGGGGAGCTCTGCCAGACATCCTCTCGCTGAAACACATAATTCTGTGAGTTAAGATATTCACACGATTAAATGAAGTTTGGATGGACTGCTTTGTATTTTGAAAGTAATATATTAGGTAGTAGTATAAATGATTTTGTTAGCAATGAATACTTTCCCAAAGTTTGTAGTGACTAAGGTGTGGCCATGGTGAATGTCTGCATTTGCTATGAAACAGGAAGTTGACTGAACTCCTGTGTGTCTGTAGGTTCTCAGTCGTCCAGGTTGAGGTGACTCAAGAATAGAAAAGCGCTCAGCTGGACTTTCTTTAGGTTGGTTGAAGACACCTCACTTCATTGAAGAGCCTTTTTCATTTCTGAAGAGTCCCGTTAAGACATTCAGAACTGAACAGGTTTGGAGAAGCCTCCTGGATGACAGGTGAAATGTCTTTCACCAGCCTCCTGTGTCAAGGCTATGAAGTTAAATGTCTAACTTCATAGGTTCTGTCATAAGACATCCATATGTAAAACCAATCTGTTAATCAACATATGTTTCATCGACTCATCCACTGCTGCTGAGTGTGGCTCTGTCACACTGATACAAGACTACTACCTCCAATAGAAACGGTCCAGGCGGCTTCACACTCTGAACACATTCAGTCGCTTACATGTTGTTCTATTAATCACTTCTACTAGGGAATGTGTTTAGGAACTAGTGACAGTTAAACTTGATAGTGTGTTCCTTTCACCAAACATGTACTGTAAAAATGTCTTTGACAATAAGGTAGCCTTTGATGGCACGGTAAATTGATGTCATTTGCCATGAGAGAGTTAGATGGTGCAACCCCACTGTCCTTTATTAAACCATGAACACAGGATGTATTGTGCCAACCCAGTCATCCAAAATTCAAAAATTATAGGAAATGCCACATTTTACAACTGTAGTCCAGCCATACTAAACCTGAATAAATTAATGAATACATCAATAATCCCAAAGGGAAGCTATTCAAATTTAGCGTAATTATTTAAACTTAGCCTGTCTCTGAACAGCTGGATGACCAATTTCAGAATTTGCACTCTGACAGCACATTGTGTGAAAACAGTTAAATCAGTTCCTGTGAATGTCAGTTTTTCATTGCTGTGAATATTGACATTTTCCAGGAAAGTAGTAAATGTATTAAGAGCATCAACACTTATTGACAACATGAAACCCCACCATCAGGTTGCTCACCAGTAAAGCCATGATCCCTTGTGAGAAGCTTCAGTGAATGTTGGTGTCCAGTGGCAGCAAAGTGGTTGTTGGCTGTTGGTCTTCAGAGTCTTGCTATGTTTCATTAGACTGCATTAGCTTAGCTCCCTGTTACAATGAGCGATCTCTCATTGTCCATGACAATTGTCAAGAAACACAGCTTTAATTGCTTGTCGGTAATCACCTGGTATCTCCTCCACTGATTTTCATCCCATGTGCTCGAATTCTGTGGTTTTCTCCAAAAAAAAATCCTCCGATGTTCCCTGGCCAGCCCCATTTTGAGGCTGGCCAGTGAATGAGCCACGAGTTACATTCGGCTGACTGAGAAAGCAGTTCCACGCTTGGTGCAGCAAATCAAATTATATTATGGAAAAGAAGAGTGACAAATACGTAGTAACAAAGTAACTAAAAGTTAAAGTTCTAGACTGTCATGGATCTGACGGTAGTGCGCGAGTGTTCACGTGGCGCATGTAAAAAAAAAAAGTACATGAACGCCAGGGGGGAGGGAGATGTTGATTGAGAAGGCTCAGAGGCACACCCGTTAACACAGAGCGTTTCGGGCCGGAAGTGCTTTTATCAATATTCAGTCAAAGATACTGAGGACCATGGATCAGTCTGGGGCAAGACATTTAATATACAGTGTAGTTGGACATTGGCAGCTGAATGACGAATTTAAATGTATGATGTGGGACCTTTAAGGCTTTGGCTGCCAACTCTGTACCACCTGGTTTCCTTCGGTGGACTTTCTCCGAGGCTCCGGACCTTCATCGGCGTTTCCTTCTGTTCTGTAACTGGATCAGTTCTTTTTTGGTGTGCAAATTTTATATACTGATTTAACCCCTGAAGGGAAATTAGTGTGACACTGTAGTTAGTGGAATCATGCATTTATATGTGTGTACAGGCCCTGAACACACACCGAGACACGCAAGGGGCCTGTATGCACGCAGGGGGAGGTAGAGTGGCTGGCAGCTCCATTTTTGGTGCGCCCAACTGAGCAACTTGTAAGAGCGACGGGGCCTTGCTCAAGGGCGCCTCGGCAGTGCTCTGGAGGTGACACTTCCCACTGTCAGTTCACACCCTGGGTGTGTTTTTGGCTGGGAGTGGGAATCGAACCGTTGATCTTGAAACATGGGGACAACCCGCTCTACAGCCCGCTCTACCACTGAGCCACTGCGCCCCCCTCCCTTTTTTTTATTAATTTTTTTTTTTAAATATGAAGCTAGATTCCATGATTAGAAGCCTGATTTTCACGGCAAGCACCTCCAGATCGTCTGCAGACATGACTGATAGCCAGTGAGTTCAGCACTGGACTGAGAGAACGTTCAACTTCAGGGTACTTGAATGTGTTTAGGAGCTGGTTTAGGAGTTGATTCCCTGAACGTGTTGTCAGGAAACGCAGCATGAGAGAGAAAATCCAAACCAATCAAGAATTGGACTTTTGTCCTCTCATTTTTAGGACGTGTCATCCTCTTCCCCTATACTTTCTATTCTTCACGGTTTCATTGCTTGTTTCGAGACTGATTGTCTGTCTCCCCCCTCTGCAGGTTTCTGAGCAGTCTCTTCCAGGAGAAGATCTTCACATGTGTTGGTGACCAGGACCAACAAGTCTCTCTTCTTGGACAAGCGGCAAACAGACAGTCTGTGTCTCTCCTTCCACAATAACTATCTATGTAATGGAAATGTATAGATTCACACACTGCTGCTGTGTTATCTATATATTCAAATGTATATAAAAAAAACTGCACTCTGAAAGAAAATAATGAAAAGCAGGTTTTCGGATGTGGAGGCTGTAGCTCCCTGCCCCCACCCACAGACACACCTTACACCCCTGCCCCATTTTTGCCTTTGCCTCTGAGTTCTCTTTTTTTTTTTTGTTGGCAACGGAATTTAAGACGATAGTCAGCTGACCGTTTTTTTTCTCCCATTTTAAACATCTGAAAGCATCTCGTCCCTCTTCACTCAGTAAATCACTCCCTCCTTTTTACCGAGAAAATGCTAAAATATGTAAATCTTAACACTGTTCTTTTAATTTCTGAAATAATTGAATGATGCAACCATGGATGTTATTTACTAAAGAAAATCAAAAATGTTGGATGTTTTTTCTTTTCTTTTTGTTTTTCCTATGGTGATTAGGCGTTTGCCTGTTGACAGTATAAGCAGTTCATGCCAACAGTCAATGATAGAATGATACTTTGGCTCTCCCTCTCTTTAGAGCTCTGAATTATTATGAACTCTGTTGTAAAACCTCTGGTCTTCTTCAAAAATACCAATAAAAACATGACAGAATTTTGAGACTGTGTCATTACCAACGGTGTTAATAGGGCACATTACAGCACAAGGAGGACTTTAGATGTCATGATCATACAATTTTTACTCATGAGGTTTTTTCCAATGGCCACATTCTAATGGCCTCAAGTAATCACTGCCTACTAAGTAGTCACAAAAATATCCTTTTTTTTTTTTAATTGTCGCAGTGACCGTTCATGTCCCTCAACACAATGATGATTCTATATCCAGCAGTAAGAGCGGGTATAGGTTTCTGATATAACGTCAATCTTCTTTGGACTCCACTCAGGGATCTTCTCATACACAACAACTGCATCTTTAAATGATGAATTTAAGTTGGACAGAATGCCAGTAGTTACCCAGTTTAAAGATTCTAGGTCAGTGAAGAATTGTATGAACAACTTCTGACTGCAATGAGCAGTCGAATTCAATGGTTGAACTTCATAGAAAAACAGATCAGACTTGCCACAAGACTAGTTGTTTAAAATGGCAACTTTCTGGCTTAAACTAAAATAAAGAACATAATTGTCAATAACAATTGATTAGGGGGGAAAGATAGAATAACATTGAATAACCTTGTAAATTTCCATTTGGAAAAGTAAAACCCACATCAGATGAAATCTGCTCATAGTCTTCCAGAAGTGAGCGGACCTGAAAGAGCTGAACTAGTAGGTTGGAATGTGTCAGAGCTCCAACATCAGAGATCATCAAACATTTGAAGTGAAATGAGATGTTGGTTGTTCCCAGTCAGCTGTGTCGACTGGACCAGGTCCAAACAACATGGAAGGGTTGTTGAAGGGACACTGGTAGATCCTGAAGACATCAATGTGTTCAGATGGGAAAAAAACTGATCCAAAGGGTGGAAACTTGAGTCTGTCTGTGAGCAGCACAAACACCTGAACAGAGAAGAACAAGGACCAGGAGAAGCAGCCCTGAAGTGTTGGTGATGGCTGGAAGTCCTTCAGTGACCAGTCAGAACCTGAAGCTGGAACCCCTGTTTGGTGCCTCTCCAAAGAAATCTATGAATACGACTGCCTGAGGACAAAACGCACACTTCCTGTATGTCAGGTAAAGGCTCGGGGGGAGGGGGGCTGGCAGCACATCTTCAAGAAATCAATTACCTGTTAATCGAGTGTTTAGTTAGCAGATATTTCAAAGCGCTTCAACAAACAGAGAAACCCACCAGAACCCTCCAGAACAGAGGATGCGGCAGAGAAAAACTCCCTCATTGAGGAAGAAACTCTGGGCAGGACCTGTTCAGTGTATACAGACTGAGAAAGAACCACACTGCGTATGAGCCTGGTATTCCATCAAGTATCCACGGCAAGGATTTTATGAATTTCTTTAATAATAAGATCCTACTCGTCAGACAAAATTAATGGTGTCTCCTCCTCCACCAACTCTAGCCCTTCTTTAGCCCTGCTTTTCCCCTAGATCCAGAAAAAACACATTTGACTCTTGAACTTTTGGTTCTATGGATGTCTTTTCTCCAATACAGATCAGTCAGCTGATTAAAATTAGTCCCCTCAGCTAAACCATCCACCTGTCAGATCCAGTTCCATCAAAGGTCATCAAAGAAGCCTTACTTTTACTTAGCATCCACTTCCTTAATATAATTGACCTGTCGTTATCAATAGGATATGTACAACGGTCCTATAGAGTAGCTATAATCAAGCCAGTTCTCAAAAAAATCTAACCTTCATCCTGCTGTTCTAAATAATTATCAACCCATATCACAGCTCCCATTCTTATCTAAAATCATGGAGAAAATAGGCGCTTATCAGTTATGTGATTTCCTTGAATCCAGCAGTTTATTTGAGAATTTCCAGTCAGGTTTTAGGGAACATCATAGTAAGGAAACGGCATTTGTCAAGCTTAGCAACAACCTTCTAACCGCTTCAGACAGAGGACTTGTTTCTACAGTAGTTCCTTTGGACCTTTGACACAAACGACCACAATATTCTATTGAAACAACCGGACAAAACGATTGGTATTAAGGGATCAGAACTGGTGTGGTTTAAATCCTATGTAACTGACCTTTCCCAGTTTGTTAACGTTAATAATGACTCCTCCCAGTCCTGTAAAGATACGGAGTTCCTCAAGGCTCAGTTGTTGGTCCAGTATTGTTTATCTTATACATACTTCCTGTAGGTAATTTGATAGGGAGACACTATCAACTTCCATTGTTACGCTGATGATATGCAATTTTATCTATCGATTAAACCTGATGAAGTCAGTCAGCTGGACAAACTACAGGAATGTACTGAAGAGATTAAAGATTGGATGATGAATAACTTTTTGTACCTAAATTCTGGTAAAACTGAGGTCATTGTGCTCAGCCCAAAATCTGTTAGGAATGTAGTGCCCAGTGATGTAATTGCCTTGGATGGCATCATTTTTGAGGCCAAAACCACTGTGGGGAATGTAGGTGTCATTTTTGAACAGGATCTGTCGTTTAACTCACACATAAACAGGACTCTAGAACTGCCTTTTTCTATCTCTGTAACATTGCTAATAGCAGAGATATTTTAAAACGGTATGATGTGGAGAAATTAATCCATGCTTTCATCACTTCCAGACTAGATTACTGTAACTCACTTTTTTCAAGCTGGCCCAAAAAGTCACTGAAGACACTTCAACTAATCCAGAATGCTGCTGTCCATATTCTGACAAGGACCAGTATCATCCATCCATTTTCTGTCACTGCTTTATTTGCTGTCACACGGAGCTGGACCGTGTCTCCGCTGGCTTAGGGTGTGAAGATTCTCTCACAGACTCATACTGACTCTCACTGACTGCAAAATGACGAGAGGAAGAGGAAGAAATGAAGAAATGAATGACGAAACAGAAAATGTGGAAAGATCTAGATGAACAAGAATTGTTGTCTTAGAACAGGGACAACAAGGAATGGATGATTTGGAACAAAGCATTCGTATAAATGATGTGCTCATCACTGGCATCAAAATCAAGCTGAGGAATTACGCCCATGCTGTGGCCAGGGGTGAGGGAACTGAGCACAGCGCTGACACCAAGACAGTGGAGCGACAGGTGATTTCTCAACTGAGGGATCTGGAGATAACTATAGATCCGGACCAGATTGAGACATGCTATCCATTACCATCTGGAGGTAGGAGACCACCTGCAGTGTCGATAAAATTCCAGAATTGTAGGCTTCAAACTGAAAGGAAAAAATGTCTACATTAATCAGAATCTCACTAAAAAGAATGCTGATATCACTAAAAAAGCTCAACAACTAAAGAAGTATGGGGCTGATTGACAACACTTGGATGAATAACTGCAGGATCTTCATCAAAACCGGGGTTTTCTTTGGAGCAGATGGAAACGATAATGATCAGGAGTGCAGAGGAGTTGGTGAAACATGAACAATAAAGATGGATAATAGTTATCAATGAGCTCTACAACAGAATCACTTCAATGGTGGGAACTCTGCACCAATTATGGACACATCAAGGATTCCATAGAACAGTTGAAAAACCATTCAACATCATCAATGTCAACATGGATTTATGAACAAAAAAACATGGATTTTTGTTTGGAGGGTTGATATTAAGTTGAGACTTTAAAGAGCATGTTGATATCTTTTGACAATATAATAGCATGTGAAACTGTTAAAGTGTAACAAACTGATTAATTCTTGGATAAACACTGTCTGCTGAGGGAGGTTAAACATGATCATTATATTCTTGTGGGGAACACTGGCAAGGTCAACCTCTTGTTTTGACTATCTACGATGTTAACAAACCTTGTTGTTCCCAGGAAGAATGTAAACATGATTATGTACTAGGATATATGTAGGACAAAGGCTAATATCTGAAAGTTGATCAGGGTACGAACGGCTGTCAATGTATTGAATGGTGGAAAACATTTAACTTCTGATTTGGCTTAGTGCGCACTCGTTCCTCGCGGTTAATGCGTTCCAGGAACCATGCGCGCTTAACGAATTCTGCGATAGAGTGACAAACTATCTTATTATTTACGGTAATTTCAAGGGTTTATGACCCTCCCCATACTGACATTAAACCACCTTCTATCTGTATTATCTCTTCCCACACTCTTATCGACTGTTTAAAGCACTTGTGTCTCACGTAAGTCCGAGACTCACAGAACGAGCTCACTTCTGGATGCCGTCAGCCAAATGCACAATACAGTATCATGTGACTGCCTACCAAAAATCCGCGATTAGGTGAAGTTGCGAGCCTTGATGCGCGAGGGCGCACTGTATTGTAATGAGAAAGATCGTTGATTCTGGAGGATGGTAATTTCACAAGCCTATTGGCTTCTACCCATCAGCCCTTTTTTTTTCCCGAATGTTGTTGATGTTGTAAATGTGATGAAGGTGTGAAATCCGCTATATGAACATGTCCGAAAATTTTTTTACAAAATAAATAATTGCACACCAGTGCACCATGGAGCCACATAGAGACACAGACAACCACACACATACACGGTCATTCTTACCTCCATTTTTGGACCAGCCAATTAAACTGAAGTGTATGGTTTTTTTTGAGGTTTTGTACCATATTTCTCCTGTGTTGGGTTCTCTGCACTGGCTCCCTGTCAACGCTAGGACAGATTTTAAAATACTCCTCCTCACTTACAAAGCCAGGCACCGACCTATCTGAAGGAACTCTTAGATCCATATAATCCATCTAGAGCATTACGCTCTCAACGTACAGGCCTACTGGTGGTTCCTAGAATCTACAAAAGTAGGACAGGGGCTAGAACCTACAGCTATCAAGATCCCAGGTTGTGGAACCACCTCCCTACCTCTGTTTGGGAGGCAGACAGCCTCTCATTATTTAAGCCTAGACTTAAAACAATTCTTTTTCAGAAAATTTACAACTAAACCAGTTTAGGGTGGTTATTTGCTATAGGCCTATACTACTGGAGACTCAACGTCAAGACTTACTGAGCTCCTCTTTCTTCCTTCTCTCCGTCTTCTCTCCCTAGTCTCCAATAACACCTTACTAACTCAACTTTTTCCCCGGTGTTTCTGTGCTCTATGCCCTGAAAGGTTTTCTCAGGTTCACCCCTCACCTGTCCATCTGTTGTGGACCTGCTTCTCTAATCCCACCAGTGTCACTCCTCATCTTTCCGTTGGCTGGAGTCCTGCTTCCTTTCTTCCTCCGTGTCATGATACAGTTATCTAAATCTCCTAACTATAACAATGAAGACACTGACTCTATAAGCTTCTCTATTAATTGTGATTTATTGTTAGCTCTTCACTCTTAAATTCTCCTTATTCTGACATTCGCTGTTTTTTTCTGGAGCAGTACAACTATAACATAAACCGATTCCCCCCTCAGAATCAATAAGGTATGTATCAATGCAGCACTTTACTGCTGTATTGTGTAAATAGGTGTAAATAAGATAAAAATGTGTGTGTCCGCATACGGCGTATCTTCATTGTTATAGAGAACACACACACACACACACACACACCTGACTGAAGCGGAGCTAACTAGTTAGCCAAATGTTAGCTGACATTAAACAGCCTATGAGGAACTTTCAGTGTGTAGCTCTGAGCCAGGTCATTACCACACACTGCTACCGTAGCTTAGCACAAACTCCCCCTCTGGGATGACCATGCCCTTACCCTGGGAGTGGATATGTCAATCAATCAAATATGGCTCAGGATACGTCAATCACTCCCGTTGTTACGTCCATTTTTCTATTTTTGCTGGATGTGTTTTCCAGATTTTAGGAATTGGTAGGGTTAGGGAGGACCACTATAGGATCTCAGGTAGATGTTGTGAGATCACACCCGCCACTCCAATGTCACAGCTCTGAAGAGCATCAGCAGTGCTAGAACTACCCTGTTGGTGTATGCATGCTCGTTCAGTTCATATTCTCTGTTCCATTTTATCCACAAAAATAAGAACGCAGATAATGTTCTTTTAGATAAAATTATACTTTATTAATACCCCTAGGGAAATTATTAGCACACTCTAGGACACTTAGTTTTTCACATGCATATAGTGTGTACAGGCCTGTAACACACACACGGGGGGGGGGTGTAGAGTGGCAGGCAGTCTGTGGTGCGCCCTAATGAGCAAATTATAAAGGGGGACGGCGCCTTGCTCAAGGGGGGTGAGCTGACACCTCCCACTGTCAGCTCATACTCTGAGGTGGCTGCGCGAGAGCAGGAATCGAACCGCCAATTTTGTGATCATTGGATGACCTGCTCTACCTTTGGGCCACTGCCACCCCACAGATGTGTTCATCGTTTTGTATTGGACCAAAATCTCACGGATCAAAAGGAATCAAATATGAATGAAAAAAATTTCAAATAAGTTAGTAATAATCAAAGACAAACTTAAGTAGATGTGCTGTCAAAAACTAAATGAAAGGTTTTTTTCTTTGACCCTGCCTCTTGTCAGTGAGGGAAAGAGAAGCTGAATAACGTCATCATGTCAAGAGTTTTTCTCTGCGTTCTCAGGGCACGTTTGAAAAGTGGTCGTGTTCTCAACAGCTTTAGAACCTGAAACCTGAGTTGTCACTAGTGAACCGAGTCAACTGAGATGTGATGGACCAGAGGTCCTCAGGCCTGCTCTGACCATCTTCTCTTTGGTGGTCTCCATGCAGATCTATTGCTGTGGGACTGAGACGGTCTACACGTCGGACCCTTGCTGGTTAAACTGTTGAGACGATCTGATGGATTTTTTGCACCGAGTTCACTCACTGGTTTCATCCTGCTCAGGCTGAGCTGATGGGGAACACCCTCCAATGAGCACCACCTCTCTTTAAACAGTCTGTTCAAAACTAAACAAAGCAAAGACAACACAACTGAAGCTGAAGTTTCAGCCCTGGTTCCAATCAGTAAAGCTAACTAGTATAAATACACTTGTAAGCATGACCGAGAATTTAAATCAAATTCAAAACGTGATAAAGTGTTTTTTAGATGACTTATCAGACCACACACAGCCTGCTTTTCTTTTCAATTACAAACGCAATTTATAACTATATGAAGAAAGAAAAATTCAGATTTTATGTTTTTAATTTATTATTAGACGAGTAAAGACAGGAAAATCTTTAAACTCTCTAACATGAACTTGTGAAGACAAACCACACACAGCACGTGGAACACGAGTCGTTGATGGCCCTTCACTTCATTAAAACTTTACCACGCCCATTTTTACGTCACAAATGTCCTTCGACGGGGGGGTCCATTCAGTGCAAACCAACGGTGGTCCTGTGTTCTACTGGTTCCCTCGGGCGGTCCACATTGACAACACCCTCCGTGTGTGTGTGTTCAGTGTGTGTGAACATTGTGTCGTTGTCAGGCTGCAGCAATGGAGGCGTCATCCAGCTGTCGACCCTGAGGCTGAGGACAGAGAGGAGACGCTTTGGAACCTTGTTCACACTGAGGAGGAGGGGGGGGTCATGTGACACATACTGACGAAGAGGAGTGGGTCATGTGAAGTACCTTGACAAAGATGCGCTGGGGGAGAAAGCGTCTCAGTGTGTGTGTGTTGGTGGGGGGGCAGCGCGGCAGGCTGATGCTGAGCTGGGGGAGCGTCTGGTAACCCGCCGTCAGCGGGTAGAAGTTATAGAGCATGTGGTGGTCGCAGCCTGGCAGGATACGCACACGCACCTGACACACACACACACACACACACACACACACAAACACGCACACACACACAGAGACAGACACAGAAAGAGAGGGGGGAGAGAGAACCCGGCGGTTCAGAAACCAGACACAGATAGCTGTCAGTGCTCACACACAGATTCACACCCGTACCTGCTTGAGTCCAGAGAACATGAAGGCATCGGACGGTTCCACGGCCATCTCCACCTCCTGCACCAGAGCGGTCCGGTTCTCCATGTGGTACCGGACCGACAGAGACTCTCTGACCCGCCCGAACGACGGCACGTCTGGAAGCAAAAAGACACGTGTGAAACACTCCCCCACCGGCACGGAGCCAACAACCCTTCATCAACCACCTCCATCACACATACAACCACAGGGATCAACCAGGAACGTCAGTGTGTGTGTGTGTGTGTGTGTGTGTGTGAGGTATGTGTGTCTCACCAGCGTGGATGTACAGTGGGACGTCCTCCAGGATGATGTCCGGTAGCGTGACAGTAGTTTGGATCAGAGGAGCGTCTTCACTGTCCGACTTCCTGTGCGTCAAAAAGAGAATCTTCATTCAGCATCCTTCTACCAATATATTCACTATTTTTCTAATTCAGTAATCCCTTGTTACTCGCAGGTAATGCGTTCCTGGACAACCCGCAAAAAACAAAATTCCGCTACAAAGCAACTGAGTATTTATTTTAGGTAACTTAAACGTTTATGAAGTCAGTTCTACGAGTCAAACAGAGTGGCGCATTTTCATTTTAAATTAGCAGCATGACATTAAAAACTGGTTAAATGCATTAGGAGTGTCCCAGTCAGTTTGAACAGGGCGGGTTATTTCCTGATCTGAAGTTCGAAGCCGCTATTAAGGCTACGACTTTCATCTTCTTTTATCAATTAAATCTGGTTTTGATCGATTGGTATCTGAGGGGAGTCAACTGCTCGTTGCCACACTGCGTGTCCCTGCCATACCGATATTAAACCACCTTATATCTGTATTACCTTTGCCCATACTCTAATAGACTGTTTAAAACAATTTTGAGTGAAAGAAAAGTGTTCCTTTAATACACGGAAGTGTGCTGTTTTTCGTGAGTCTCAGAACGCAGAGCTGACAGCCACACGGATGCTGTCAGCCAATAGCATGCGCACACGGTATCACGTGACCACCTACTAAAAATCTGCCATGTGCCAAGCGCAAATAAGGGAGGGATTATTGTACTGTTAATCACTTAGACAACATTACTTTATCCGGGAGCGACCCCACACTCCCCCAAGAGTGACCCTACAACCATCTCCCCCAGAGCATACTCACAACCCTAAAGAGAGCGACCCCACCTCCCCCCGGGAGCGACCCTACTACCCACCTGGGAGCGGCCCTACGACCACCACCCCCCAGGGTGTGACCCTACGTCCCCCGGGAGCTTACACACCTCCTCCATGATATCAAGTAGTGTCCTGTGGCCACGCTGCTGCTGCTGGTCAGTGGGGGGGGGCACTGGAGACAGAAACACTCGCTGGCACACTCGCCTGTCTGCAGAACAACTGGACACACACACAGGGTTACACTATGGTCATGGGCTGGATGACCTCTGGAGCCGTGAGGCGGCCACACACCTCCCTGCAGCTGCGACTTAAGGGGGGGCGAGCTGCTGGTCACACTGAGCAACTGCAGGGAGGACGCCTCCAGCTGCAGGGGCCAGGGGGACGTGGACAGGACGTCTGCCATCAGCAGGAAGGGGATGTCCACCGCCACCCGGTCCATCGGCTCAAACTGACACACAGGACAAGAAATCAAAACCACTTCCTGTACGGTGAGGTCATTTCCTGCTGCAGGAGAGACGGTGTGTCCCTGACGTGACACCCGCCCCCAGCACACACACCTTGGTGGACACAAACTTTGTAGACACCTCAAACGGGACCACAGTCTCTATGGTAACTGTCTCATCCTGGAAGACAACAGAAAGGAGAACCCAGGTGAGGGACCAGCGAAGCGGCGCCGGGGGGGCTGCTGGGGGACAAGAACCTGCTCACCTTGTGGCAGCGACAGACCACCTGCCGTCCCTCCACAGCCGTGTCCACGCTGTAGGACACGTGCAGCAGGAAGACCCTCGCTCCAGTGGACACAGACTTCACATACACACACCTCTGCAACTGCACAAGGACAGGTGGGGGGGTCAGAGCCGGACGCTGGGGAGACTCCACCCCACATGTGTCAGGGAGTCAACATTACGTGTTCGCCTGCACCTGCAGGAAGTTCTCCAGCTGCAGGTCTGTCTTCCTACCATTTCTCCTGGGTTCAGATCTCCTACAGGTACGTCCGTCAGCAGAGCCGGAGGGCTGTCGTCACACACCTTTGAGCCATCGAGGGTCACGTATGTCGTCATGCCCAGGTTGGCGTCCTGGCCTGGACGAACCAATCACAACACAAACCGTATAACTACTGGCACCAAAGAAACCATTGAAGCTCATTGAAGCTCTGAAGCGACATAAACCCCGTGAGCACGACCCACGTACCAGGTTTGAGGCCCGCTGTCAGCTTGACGTCCTTGGCTGTGCACGGCTCCTGTGATTGGACAATCAGGCGGATGCAGTACATCTCGTTGATGAGCGCCGGGGGATGGTGGCTCAGCTGGACCGAGATCTGTGGGACTCTGGAGATGATCCTGAACGGCAGAGCCACAGAACCCGGGTCAGAGCTTCATGTGTGTCTGTGACGCGCGGACAAACGGAGCGTCTGTGAAACGTGGACAGAGGGCGGAGCCTCCCTCCATTACATCAGGATGGTGGTGTGTGTGTGGGTGAGCGAAGCCTTACATGGTACTGTGCTGCATGGTCAACATGTCCCAGTCCAGCTCCTGACACGCCTCCATGCTCCGAGCCCATCGCCGTGACGATCTGCTGGCCTGCAAGGCCTCATGGGTAGAGACTGCGTCTCCACCCGCGCCCCTCCAGCTCACAAACACACAGCGGCCAGAGTCGCTGCCCAGCATTACCTCAATGCTCGTCATCTACAGTAGCACACACACACACCCAGAAACACAACGTCACTCATGGCAACTGTCACACACTCTTCACACTCCCTCACACTCCTCACCTCAATCTTCTTGCCAACGTCTTCGGTCTGTGCGACGAAGCTGAAAGTGAAGCATTTAGGTTTCCCAGGTAAAAGGTTCATGTCATCTAGAGCTGAGGACTCCAACACACACCACTGGTTGTACTCCTGCACGCACACACACACACACACACACAGGTCACCTGAAAGGCAGCTCTTCATCATCGTCGTCGTCTGGGGTCAGACTTGATCATCTGCCCCCTTGTGTGTTTGTGCGTCACCTGGTTGCTGAGGCTGACTGCCAGCTTGCTAAACGACAGTGGATGAGGAGTATCAGCTCGAAGGAACACCTGCAGCTGGATGGGCTGGTCCACGTGGAAGCTGGGGGACTGGAACCGGGCCTTACACTGGACTGAAACAGTCACACGGGCACCAGGGGGTCTTATTTCAAGTCAGTTACATGAGCCTTAAGCTTTATCATCCATGTGACTTTAGAACATGCTGTCTTCATAGAAATGACTTCCTGTCTGCTGAGTCATCTGTTCTTCCCATCTATTACTTATGTGACGTGTTACTGGGGAGCAAACAACACACGGTGTGTCACTGATCAACACCTGAGCTTCAGCAGTTCTAGGATCAGGATCTTCCAACCAACCAATAAAACATTTTTAGAGTTAAGCTGTTGCATTTTTATTCGTCCTTGACTTCAGGTAGGGTCAGGGTTGTCAGCTTCAGGCT
Organism: Antennarius striatus; assembly: GCF_040054535.1. NCBI lineage: Eukaryota > Metazoa > Chordata > Actinopteri > Lophiiformes > Antennariidae > Antennarius > Antennarius striatus. The sequence continues at coordinate 20,845,184 of NC_090785.1, read as the reverse complement.
AAGCTAACAGGAAGAAGATCACATGACAGAAACCGGGACGAGAATCATGTGATGAGTGTGTTTACTGACTGAATGGAATGTAATCCTGAACTTCCACAGTCAGCTCGTTGGATCCAGCCAGCGCCATGCGGTCACTCCAGAGCGAGCGGGCAGCGGCGATGGAGGATGCATCACACTCAGGCTCGGGGTCAGGGACCTCGTTCTGAAAACACAGGGAGGAAGTAGGACCTGGGTCAGCTGGAGGTCAGCTCAATGTGGTGGCCTCCTTCAACTGACCGTCAGGACTCTGATGAAGTTCCGTTCAATCCTGGACTTCTGCTCCTCTTTCAAGGTTGAGGCTAGAAGACAAAGTGATGAATTATCTAAGCATCCTTTAAAGCATCCTTTAAATCATCCTTTAAAGCATCCTCGCCCTGTGGCTGCAGCTGAATGACAGTCAATGAATATCTGGCCGCTTCTTCTAATCGCTGAGAACAAAGCTCAACCTGTGGACCTTGTGGTGTACCTCTGCCCAGCAGCTCCATGCAGTAGATGATGTAGTCTTTGACGCTGGCCATCAGGAAGGCACAGCGCAGTGCCGTGGTCAGTATGGCCGTCAGCAGCCCCCCCCATCGCTCGGTGCGGTAGTCGCACATCACGTAGTCCAGCAGCCTGACCACCACACACACACACACACACACACACACACACGACAGTGTTATCGCTCATGATGAAGAGGAGCAACCATCATCACGGCTTCCTTTGTCAGGAGAATGGATGGGCGACTGCTGGCTCTGATTGGTAAGTCCGTTACATGAGGCTCAGACATCAAACTTGTGTGCTCTGCTCTGTGGTTTATGGGTTGTTTCAAGGACTGGACAGATGTGGTGCTCTATAGTTAAAGATGTCTGTAGAAGAACTTGTCTGTTGTCCATTTGTTGGATGAAGACTATCTAGACAATGTTGTTTCCTTTGTTGTTTTCTTGGGTTGGACCAACAGCGTTCAGGAGTCTTTGGCTCAACTCTGATCAGAAATAAACTATGCTGTGAATTACTTCTTACTTCTAAATGTGGAACCGTTACTGGAGGTCTGGACTGTGTCCTGATCTTCCTCACAGGACAGATGAGTTTGTGTTCTGATAAGAAGGGTTAGTTTCCTCTTCTTCCTAGAGGCCAATCACTCCTGTTAGTTTGAGTCGTGGTTATACCTGTTTTCTGGCACTGATTTCCAGGACGGATGAACTATAGTAATCCCTCGTTACTCGCGGTTAATGCGTTCCAGGACCACCCTTGAAAAATGAAATTCCGCAATATAGCGGCTATTTTTTATATACGGTAATTTAAACGTTTATGAACCCTCCCCATACTGACATTAAACCACCTTATATCTGTATTACCTTTTCCCACACTCTTAGACTGCTTAAGGCACTTGTGTTTCACGAAAGTGAGCTGCGTTCCGTGAGTCTCAGAATGCAGCGCACACACGGATGCTGTCAGCCAATAGCATGCACGTATGGTATCACATAACAACCTGCTACAAATCTGCGATGTAGACAAAGCCGCACATCTTGATGCGCAAACAAGCGAGGGATTACTGTTCTTGGTTTTTCTTAGTAAAGAGTGATGACATGGAACAAGCTTGTGTTTTCTTTTCTGTGAATTTTGGAGAGGTGAGCGTTTCTGTGTATTTTCAGTGATAAAATCAGAGGAGATGAATCCGTCTTATGCTCCACGATTACTCACTGATATGTGCCTCACCCGTACTGTAGCATCGTAGCTTCCCTGTTAAATGATGATCTGAGAATGTTATGGCTGTAAGACTCCATTTCAAGCCTGCATGCGCTTGGACTTACTTCAGAGCTTTGGTGTAATCTTTAGCGTGGTAGTACTCCTCTCCCATCTGCACCACTATGATGAAGACAGAAGAAGAAGAGAGGTGAGCGTGACCAGTTTAAAGATCTGCATTAGTGTGGGAAACGGGATGAGGGTCTGATGTGTATCTGGAAGGCGGTGTGATCCTGACACTTCAGTGTACCCTTGTGCAGTGACAAAAAATTTTCAAAACTGAAACCTGTCATTTCTTCTTAGAGCCAATGACGGTGTGGTAGAGATACATCTGACCCCAGGTAGCACACAGCGTCGCTGGCAGCCTCTACTTAACACTGTCATTTTCCTGCTTAGCTCCACGTACTGCTGGTACGTGAGCTAGCAGTCAGCAACCCCACAATTTAGATTCTAAATGATGCGTTCAGGCACCTGGTTGGTGTCATGCCATCAGTACACCAGTAAGGGTTGAGTTTGGCGGACTGGTGTTCATGAACTAACAGAGCAGGAAATGGCTGTCAGGATGTGTTCAAAGCATCAGAAGACAGAAGTCTTCACTTCCTGTTGGAGCGGATTGGGTTGCTGTCCAGACCCTGTCCTGGTCTGTTGTGATCCATGTGGAGTCCAGAAACAAAGCTGAACTGGTTCGTTTACATGCTGACATTCACCTCAAGTCACCAGCTTTGAGGTATGACCAGAAACACAAGGGAACTTCCTCTGCAGGGTGTTGGGAGGTTGGAGCGTCTTCACTCAAATGACGGCTCCATGATCGAAAGAAGTGGAACTAAACGTAGTGACAGCAGGAAGGTGACGGGACTCCTGTTGCTGTGGGATCCACTGGAGATCAGCTGAATGTACTCAAGAACAACGCTACTCACTTAGGTGGCTCTTCATTCGAGGACACTTGTACTTCTTGAACTGGGCAACAGCATTACTGAGAAGTGCTATTATCAGCTCCTAGGGGGACACACATAGCAAAAAGCGTGTTCAGAAAGCAGCACAACAAAAGCTGGCAGGAGCTGGAGGGGCAACACCCTGTGGGGTGTGTTTGATGGAAGGCTTCATGTGAAGGTGGAGACATCAAACATCTTGTTGGATCCGACAGAGAGCTTTACTACGCAGAACAACAGTTTGATGTCAACTACAGTAGATTCCTGTTTAATGGGTTTGCTTCGTTTGCTTCAGTAACTGTTAAACAAAACAGGAAGTTATTTCATACTGATTTCCCAGGAACCCCTGCCTCTACAGCTTGTGCATAGTATTAAGCTGATGGAGATGGGTTGACATCTACGCAGTCAGCCATGTCTCTGGTGAATCCTGTCACGCTGTTCCAGACAAGCCAAATAAAAATGAGACAAAGTCTGTTTATCCTGAGACAACAGAACAACTGGACTCTTTAGTTTGGGTTTTCTGCTGGTCCCAGTGACCCAGTCACATAGAAGATTCCAATCTTATCTGACAGATCCTGACGGTCCTGAATCTTTCAATATGGTTAAAATCACTTCCGTTCTGAAAAGCTCGGTGTTAATGGGCACGCCTGCGAGCTCTGTCGCCACCCAACTCCCCCTCTGAGCTGCCTCTATTAACATCTCCCTCCCCCTCGCGTTCACATGTGTTTTGTTAACGTGCGCACACATTACAGATCGATAGATTGCCATAGTCTGGAACTTTTTTAACTATCAGTAACTTCGCTGCTATGTATTTCACTCTAATACTTCTCGTGTTTTGCACTCTTGTTTTTCATGATAACGGTTGATTTTTCAACGCTAAGCGTGGAGCTGGTTTCTCAATCTGCTGAACAAAGACTCGTCGCTCGTGTAAACATGATGAGACTGGTCGGTGAGATAATTAAAGTTGTTTTCCTACAATCGTCATGGACAATGAGAGATCGTGGATAACACAGGGGCTAAGCTAACACAAACTAATGAAACATGGGATTTTACGGGTAGACCAAGTTTTTATCTTGTGTGCTCTTGTGTGTGTGTGTATACTGTATACACACAGCTCTCCAATCACTTAGAAGAGATAAAGCTGCTTTCATTCAACAGGTGGACATACACACACACACACGACCAAAGCCTCGCTAACTAGTTAGCTAAATGCTAGCTGACTTCAACAGCTTGTGAGGAACTTTCAGGGTGTAGTTCTTATCCAGGTTATCATCACACACTGGTACTGTAGCCTGATCACGAACCAAACACACACACACACACACACACACACACACACACATGCGCGCGCACTCATACGAACATGACTGGAGTTGGGATAACTAGTTAGCCAAATGCTGGTTGATTCCAACAGTTTTTGAGGAACTTTCAATGTGTAGCTCTGAGCTATGTCGTGACCATATATCGCTACCGTAGCCTGATCGAATTCCCCCTCTGGGATGAACATGCCCATATCCGGGTGGACAATCAAATATGACTCAGGATAGGTCAATTACGCACCGCGTGTGACGTCACACAAGGCGCTTTATGGATCCGATCGTTTTTGAGTATGTGCAGCCATGAATCCAAAAGATTCCAGTTATCTACAGGCTGTATTGTTTTCCAGATTCTAGGATTTGGTCTGTATATGTAGAGACCTGTAAAAACATGTTTTTCCATAATACAACCCCTTTTAAAATGCCTTCTGTTTGTTAAGCACCTGTCTGTATCAAATCAACCTAAATGAAGTGAAACACTATGTTGGGTAACGGCTAACGGAACATGCGTGCTATATGAACGTATGCCTCCTCACAGAATGTGGAACATCTCTCTCTTTGATCTGCAGGGCCAGAATCCCTGTCCTCTCCTTCTCTGCATCTGGAGGATCAATACCTAGAAACAGGACAGAGTTCAGGCTGTAACAACAAGTCAGGGGACACGTTTGGTCAGTAAAATACCTCCTGAACACGGAATCAGTCTGGGAACTCACTCTGGTGTCCTTGTCTCCAGGGCCTCTGTCCATAGAAGTCCAGCCCTCCAGTCTGATTGTCCACTGGTTCAGAAGAGGGATGAGCAGCTTCCGCCTAGAACAACCCAGCAACACTTAAAAGTAAATGCAAGCTTCTTAATTTGAGTGGTTTTTCTCCGTTTCTCTGTATTTTGTCGGTACACATTTGTCGTGTCGTGCCTGAATTGACTACAATGCCTTAAAGATTCCCCGGTGCCACACTCAGTGTTATCAGTATAGATGGCATGTAAATAAGTAAATGTATGTGAAAGTGCAAATGAGTGGGAGCTAAGCCTGAATAAATGAGCTTTAAAGAGGTGAAGGGAAAGTCACGTGATGAGTCCATCACCACTTTCTAGCAGTTAGTAGAAAGCTGCTGTTTGCTCTACAAAAAAAGCTGAACTTTTACCAGAACTCAAGGCATCCTTTGTAGAGCAAGCATTCACAAAGTCCCCATTACCTGTTACCAATACAGTACAAGCCCATAGTCCGTAGTCTACAGTGTGCTGTCATTCGCCATTGTGTGTTGGGGTAGTGGGGCCAGGAAAAGAGATATGGACCGTCTTAACAGACTCATCCGCAGAGCGGGCTCAGTGGCTGAGCCTGGACTCTGGAGACAGTTCTAGGGAGCAGGACCATGTCTAAATTCAGGGCCATCATGAACAACACCAGCCACCCCCTCCACACCACCTTCTCCCAGCAGAGGAGCATCTTCAGCGACAGACTGCTGTCACATAACGCCTCCACAGAGGCTGAGGTCCTCCTTCGTGCCCCGTGCCATCAGGGGGTACAGTGACTCTCTCAGGAGGAGTGGGGGGGGGGGTGGCGAGGTCAGCAAGCGGTTAAATGGATTTAATTTTATACTGTTTATATTTTAATTTCATACTGTTTATGTTTTAGTTATAGTTTAGTATATGTCCTGTTAATGCTACATGTGTCTGTTAGTGTAGTGTATGTCTTGTGGTATGTCCTGTTTTGTTTGTTTTTTCCTGGTGTTTGGCTGAGCAGTGGATATGTGCAATTTCCTCTGGGATTATTAAAGTATCTATCTATCTATCAATACAGTAATCCCTCGTTATTCACGATTATTGCGTTCCCATGAAAAAAAAATTCCACGATATAGCAACAAACTATTTATTTTATTAACTACGCTAATTTAAACGTTTATGAACCTTCCCCACACTGATGTTAACCACCTTATATCTGTAAACATCAATGTGGGGAAGGTTCATAAACGTTTAAACCACTTTATATCTGTATTACCATTTCCCACACTCTTCTTTAATACACGGATGTGCGCTGCGTTCCGTGAGTCTCGGAACGCAGCCCACAAACAAATGCTGTCTGGCAATAGCAAGCGCGCATGGTATCACGTGACTACCCGCTAAAAATCAGCAATGTAGTTAAACCGTACATCTTGAAGTGCAGATAAACGAAGGATTACTGTAATCTCTATTTACATCACAAAGGGCGGGGCTTCGCCAGAAGTGGATGGGGTTTGTTGTATTTAATTAGTTTTTTCTGATCTGAACCCTTCAGTGCATCAGAGTGATGTCTTTAATAAACAAGATTCCATGGTTACCCCCAGACCACTTGAGGGGTGGAAGATCAATCCACCAGTGGACCAGCTGTGGGATTATCACCTGGCAAAGCTGCTGCGCCTGCAGCTTCCTGTCCTGGCTGTAACAGGCAGCTTGCTGGTAGTAGAACCCCGGGTTCTGGGTCTGTATGGCAGTCAGGCCCAACTTGATGGCCTCATCAAAGAGCTCACCAAATGACTGGAACCTGTTTGGGAGTGGAAAGGAACTGGTGGGTTACGGAGTCACTCTGGCGTTACACAGCAGCAGTATGTACACACAAGTCCATCAATCTTGACTATCCTCATCTTAATTTACTTTAGAAAGAAACAAAGAAAGAAATGCACTTCATTAATCCTGTAGGAAATTGTTATTTTTCACTCATGGTGTTATTTTGTTAGTATATTGAGGCATGTGTGTGTGTGTGTGTGTGTGTGTGTGTGTGTGTGTGTGTGTGTGTGAAACAACCACACACACACAAGGGGCCTGTAGTCATGCGATATACAGTATACACTGGGAGGCAGAGTGATGGGCAGCTCTTTCTTTGGAGCACCCCAAATGAGCAGGTTGTAGGGAGGGGTGCCTTGCTCAAGAGCACCTCAACAGTGCTCAGGAGGTGACCTGACACCTCCCACTGCCAGCTCACACTCCAAAATGTTTCGGCCCACCTGGGTCTTGAACCTGCAACCTCTGGTCCCCAGTCCAAGACTGATAATGGACTGAGCTCCTGCTGCCCCCAAAAACTTGATTTCACACAGGTCAGCTGTTAATCAAGGTGTAATGATTACCAGCAGGTGGAACAGACATGCCTTCATCACCAGGCAGTGTACACAGACTCAAAGACAGTGTCTTACTGTTTAGACATCCAAGCTGCATGTTCGAAGGCTAGTTCTGCACAGCCCACCTTCTTCTTACACAGGTCGATGTGCTTCCTGAACTGCGCTATGGCATCCAGAGGAGTGTTGTGCTGGAAACACAGACGGCAGATCTGAAGAGAGAGCAAGTTCCAGAATGAGGTTCATGGTAAGTAACTGGAGGCACATTCAAAATGGCTCAAATCACAGCTGACAGCTAGAAAGGTTGGACAGGAAGCGAGATTGACGTTTTAAATAAAAGTCACACAGAAGCCTAAAGGTAGTTTCCTGTTGATTAATATACTGTCGTCTAAAAAGACGCCGGTCAAGCTACCCAGAGACAGAATACCTCGGAAACACTAATCCATCAGTACTGTTGTTTTATGTGAAACTTCAACTCACAAGGTGAACGGTTGCCATTTTTCCACTTGAAGTAAAAGGAGAAAGTGTTTGCTGCTGTTGTAAATGTTTCTGTGGTACTCAAAGTACAAACTACTAACAACACCGGAACAGCGTGGATAATTAATTCAGTCTATAATGTAGACAGAATGCAGACAGAACAGTGTTTGGTTCCAAAGGCCTGTGGACATGCCTGCATCAGACTAACACGTCTGAAACATCAGATTTTGGATTAGACAACATTTGGAGACTTAAAAACCCAACAAAAAAGGAACACACTTTCTTCTCTGCGGTACATCAATCATCCTCAAGAAGTGACTTTTTCCTCACAAATAATTCTATCGCACATAAAACTTCTATTAGAATTCATCCAATTATTATTAGTGACCATGCAACCATATCACTCAGCTTACAAACAGTTAATTACCATAAACCTCCACAGACTTGGCGCTTCAACTTTTCTCTGCTTTAAGATCCAGAATTTGATTGAATAATAAGGCAAGAATGGGCAGAATTTTTAAAATAGAATGAATTTCTTGATTCCTCTCCTTCCTTACTTGATGAAACTGGGAAGGCTGTAATCAGGGGTAAAATAATACACACCTCATTCAAAAAAAACCCAAAAACAACAAATGCAGACAGAAATTGAGAAAAAACTCGATGCATGCAATAAAATATATATAAAAAGATTTTGCTGCAAGACTAAAACAAGCATTGATCTCATAAAAAACTATGAGAGTACATACAGACAAAAAAAAAGACTAACACGTCTGAAGTACCAAAGGGAACTGTCAATTGGCCTAACATATATACGTTTTTTCTGTCCCGAGACATTCCAAGCTGGGTCTAAACTGCTGCTTGTACAGAACTCCTACTAATATTTCACTGACCTTTGAGGATCTGTGCGTGACAAGCACAGTCCTGACTTCTTGTCTCATTCATGGAAACATCCATGAAAATCTGATAGAACATTCACACAGACATACCTTATAGTTGATAAATCCAGCCATGGTTTTGATCTCCAGCATGTTGGTCTCATGTGCTCTGAGCTCATGAATGAGGCCGTAAGCAGTCCTGTAGTATCTACAGACATAAACCTTCATTCAGTATGAAGCCTGGCTGTCTGCATGTTCAAACCACACCATCACTCTTTTCAATCTTTATGAATTTCAGAATAGTCAACAATATGTGAATAAAGTCTGTTGTCAGTAATGAAGGCGTGGGTCCCACTGACTTGAGGGCGTTTTGCGTGTCCTGTTTCAGCTCACTGAAGAAGGCGATTTTGAACTGGTGCCTGACAAACAGCAGCTGGGAACACAAGCAGCACGGACACGGGAGCTTGAGCTACCAGCAGTCAGCTTCTACACGTTTCCCCACAGTGCAGTGTGTCCTCCTACCTGATGTGTTGTTTTATTGAGGAACTCTTTATGTGATTTGACTCGACGGATCTCAGTGTAGTAATATGTCTGAGCATGTTCATAGAAAGCATTTTCCAACCTGTACAATAACACACAGGATGTCCACATTTCACAGCATGAACACCAAATGACAGGGACATAACAGGCTAAGACCTGTCAAATACATGATTATTGATCAGCTGTTTCAATTCCGATTTCTTTGTGTATTCTCAATGATTTTACAGATTTTATGTTTATATGAAACATAGTGAATATTCTTTATTTGCTGTACAGTAAAGTGAACTGTAGTAGAAGGATTACGATGTTATAAATATTCAAGTTGATTTTAACTGTCATCAGTAGTAGTAGTACTAGGTTGTGTGTATACATCCATCTTGGGTCCTACCTGATGATGTAGCCCACCAGGTGGTCTGTGTGGGGCAGAACAAACAGACTCTTTCCAGACAGATCACAGGCGTTACAAAGAGTTGCAGCTCTCTCAGATGCCACCATGTCTTCTCCTGCAGCCACAACATCGTCGCAGACATGTGTGTGAAACTACTGCCTTTTTCTTTGGTGGAACACAATGAAGTGTAATTGCACATCTGCTCCTGTAGGTAAGCAGTGGCGCCTTCATGTCTACTGTACTGTAGTGTGCTCTTCAATAGGATTACTATTAACTATTATTTAAGTGTTTAGTCCTCTGCTATGGTGGTGAGCTTTGCACTGAGCGAGCACCCACACCCACATGCGTGCACACACATCCACACACACAGACACACACACTTGCACTCTTGTTTAACATGAAATTACTTTTTTTACCCTGTACTAAGCCTTGAGCTACTTTCTTCGTCAGCTGAACGTGACTCGTGGATCATTGTGTAAACATCGATAGCTGATCGAACCGAGACTGGCCAGTGAACATCGTGTAAGACTTGTGGAGAAAAACACAGTATTTGCAAATGGGACAAAAATCAGTGTAGACGACATGGGATGATTACAGACAGGAGGTAACTGAAGCAGTGTTTCCCGACAATTGTCACAGACAATGAAAGATTGCTGGCTAACAACACCAGTGAGCCAAGTTAATGCAGTCTAATGAAACATAGGATGTTACCCGAGAGGTAAGACCAAACGTGGAGGTGTTTTCTTGTATTCGTAAAGTATATTTAACTGCTGACTGTTGGACACTGTCCCTACTTTATTTCTGATCACTAAACCTACGTCACAGTGAGGAGAACGACTAGTGGAAGCTAGGACACGATAAACTGTACATACCTGTGTATATATTTTTATTCTCTTATCTATTTATTAAGATTTCCTTTAGTTTTTCATTCTTAAATTTTCCTTGTGTGTATGTGTGTGTGCGTGTGTGTGTGTGCGCATAATCAGCCTTTGTCTCACAAGGCTGGGAATAAGTGATAAATTCACCCTCTTGAATTTTGCCTAGATTATTTCACATGTAGGGTTTTGGTCAGTTGAACGTAACCCTTGACTGGTGACAGTGAATATGTATTACGCTGTAAAGGCTGAGGCTGTTTGTTCATGAGCAATGTAGTCACTTTGCATACACGCAGGTCTCAGATCATTTAGAAGAGCCAAAACTGCTTTTATTCATCAAAAACCAGACAACAGTTCTGATTTAGTAGCGTCTTCATCTCCTCTGAAACTATACTGTATGTTCGCTATGACACTGAGGATCCACCTTAAGTGGACACACACACACACACACACACACACACACACACACACACACACACACACACACACGACTAAAGGACCGCTGACTGGTTAGCCAAATGCTAGTTGACTTCAACAGCTTGTGAGGAACTTTCAGTGTGTAGCTCTGAGCCAGTAGTTACGTCATGTACGGTGCTGTTATGAATCGGAGGGTTTTCTCTGTGGATTTTTCATTTATTCATATATTTATTGATGCAGGAATTGTTTTTTTTCCAGATTCTAGGAGTAGGCAGGTTTGGGGAGGACCACTACATATATGTAGAGACCTGAAAAAATATGTTTTTCATAATAGAACCCCTTCAAGTTTATTTTATAGCCACAAAGTTAAACTCCCACAGCTGGGTATGACACAGTGGAACAGACCTGGAGGTAGAGGAGTTTTCTTCTGGATCAGAACCACAGCCACCTTAGTGTTCCTGCTCTGGAGACTGGTTCTGAAGACAACATGACGGTTATCAGAAACTAATAGCTGTGTTGTAACTAACACAATACACAACTAACACAAGGCTTGTAGAAACAAAACAAGCAGCAGGTTCCTGTGCTACGTTGATGACTCAACATTTCTATATGTAATCAGAGCAATGTTGGACCAGACTAAAGACAAACACAGGTGGAAATGTGCTGGCAGAACCACTCACATTTCATGCTGCAGTCAGTGAGGATCTAGCTGATCAGCTCCGTTCTAAAAGCCTACCTGACGATCTCCACTTTAGTTGCACATTCAGACTGTTTCTCTTTCCACTGTGGATCGTCCCAATCCAGTTCATAGAATAGAACAACCAGAGCTGGCACCAGGTTCAGATGTTTATTCATCCAGCCGGTCTTCAAGATGCCTTTGGGGATGTACCACTCATAGGATGTTCGCTAGACAGATCCAGAGAGAATAACTTTTAAGAAACACACATTTTACATCTTAATGTGTTGGGTTGACTGGATATCGCATTTCCTTTGCTTTGTGATTAGATAAGATATACTTTAATAATACCAAACTGGGAAATTCACAATGATGATGGTGAATCATCATCAATCATTGAATCATCAATGATGATTAAGGAGGAAGCCATTGCTCACTTTAGTACGACATTTGGGGTACTCATGGTCTCCTGGAAGTACTTTGAAAGATATAGGGACTCTGTCAGCTCTGCGGTTGGCACAGAACGCGTCCCAAATAGCTCGGTGCACGGCGTTAAAGACCACATCCAGTCCAGTTAAAGCCACAAAAGCCATGGGCCGACAACACAGCTCCGGAGGCAGCTCCCACTGTGAACCTGCTGTCATGATCGTTCAGCTGTGGACAGACCTACAAAAGACAGCAACATCAGAACACGTGCAAACATATAAACGCTCATCACACACACACTAGCACCAGTGTTCCCTCTAAACTGCATGCTTGCCCAATTGCACACTGTTCACACAGTCTGAGCGCACAAAAAAATCTATGCTGCGCAATAAAATAAAATTTGATATAAACTTATTGTGATATCCTGTGTGTTGTTACTGCAGTCACACAACGGTCAATAGCCCCAGAAAACAGCGCTTTGACGTTTCCTGTATTGAATACATTTTCTGAATAAAACCAAATATAATTTAATTGAATGTGTTAATCCTTGCCTGTTATATCATAGCCATATATTACAGGAAGTTGGTTTATTTATTTATTTATTGATCCTTGCACGGTTCAACATGGCAGTCAGAGACTGCAACATCCTGCAACTTAGGTCTGGGTGCCTAGAAAGTAGTACCTGACAAGTGCATAGCTTTGACCTGTAGGTCAAAGCTAGTGCATAGGTAGATAATAGCACTGGCTTTGATCTATGGTCTTACTCACACTGGCCTTCCCCCTAGTCTTGTATCTTATACGGTTCCTCAGTGTACAAAAGTTGAAATTTGACCTTGACCTGGTTTTCTCAAGGTCAAGGTAATCATCCCATTTTCGTCCCCTTTGCCGCCCGAGTAATCTGCTTTTTGTTTCATCTTCCTATCTGCAACAGTTGTGAAGATATTTGGTGGACTAATGAACGGACGAACACTGACAATTACATCACCGCTTTGAAGCGGGATGTAATAAAGCAATAAGAGATATAGATTACACGTTCATGCATGTCTATGGCGCAGTGGTTAGCGCTGTCGCCTCACAACATGGCGGACCCGGGTTCGAGTCCCGCTCTGTGCGGAGTTTGCATGCTCTCCCCGTGTCTGCGTGGGTTCTCTCTGGGTTCTCCGGCTTCCTCCCACCTCCAAAAGCATGCACTTCAGGTTGATTGGCCGGTCCCAAATTGCCCGTAGGAGTGAGTGTGTGTGTGTGAGTGGTTGTATGTCTTTGTGTGTGGCTCCGCGGTGCACTGGCATCGTGCCCGGAGTGTCCCCCGCCTCACGCCCTATGCCACTGGGATAGGCTCCAGCTCCCCGTGACCCGCTGCGGCGGATGTAGCGGTGGTAATATGAAAATGACTGACTGACATATATACAAATCATCAGCAATCTGAACGCTAATCTAATCAATCCAGATGGTACTGACACGATAAGCAGTGCACCTGCTGTTTCATCCATTTTAACACATCTGGGACCGGCCGGGGTTTCCAATCCCCGTCAATTGATTCGAATCACTAAACAGGTTCACCTGGTGAATGAAGCGCCAATGTGTCACCTGGTGAAAGAAGCTTTTCGTGTTTCAAAGCACTTGAGTGTTTCAAACGTCATCAGTCACATAGTTTTCCACGTTTGAAGCAGGCTTTGAACCAGTGGTTCAGAAAAAATGCCTACAGAGTCCGGGGCGCATATCGAAGCACCAAAACAAAGTGGAAATCACTACAGAGCGGGACTTGAGAGAAGTTCTGGATTGTTACTTGTTAAGGCTGGACGCAGAAATTAAGCTTGCCAAAAGAAGTCTGTGGTTGTCATCCTTGCCCACATTACAGGAAACCGGGGATGTCACAGTATTAAATAGAGTAACATCTAATATTACATGTAAACTAATCAATTAGACCAATACTATTGTTTTCTATACAATTTTGCATCGTAACTCAGTGAGTGACAGGTGTCCAGCCAATAATACTGTAAGGTTCACTTGCGCTACGCAGTCAATCATAGCACTGACGGTCCTGCATGTGCACCCTGCTATACGCGCCATGCAGGTTAGCTAGTTAACGACCGGAAATGAACGGGCAGAAACATATCCACTCACCAAGCCAAAGTAAAAAAGAAATGCATTTTTTAAAGATGGAATGGCTGTCGTAGTATATGCAAATAGAAGAACAAGCTGTGAAACTGGGTGAGATTTTTCACATCCCGCTTCAAAGCAGTGATGTATTGTAATTGTCAGCGTTTGTGTGTTCATCCGTTTGTCCGTCCATCTGTAGATGAGTCCAACAAATATCTTCACAACCGTTGCAGATAGAAAGATGAAACAAAACGCACATTACTAGGGTCGCAAAGGGGATGAAAATGAGATGATGAGCTTGACCTTGAGAAAACTAGGTCAAGGTCAAATTTTAACTTTTGTACACTCAGGAACTGGACAAGATAGAAAGACGAGGGAGAAGGCCAGTGTGAGCAAGACTGAAGATCAAAGCAAAGGTTCTTGTTTCTTTTTGAAAAAGTTCAAAGCAAGAAGAAGCCGAAGCCATGATCCTGGACAAAGTGTACAACCATGTGAAAAATAAGGTAAAATTTAAGTCAGATTTGTGCATATTCTAATGACATTTATTAAGATTTTTTATTTATGGATATTAAACATTAAATGCTGTTACTACTAAATAATTTTGGGTGGTAGATATGCTAATAAAAAGGAGAAATAAGATTTTTTACAGAGTTAAAGGCATTTACACTGTATCACAAACAACAGCACACGTCATTGTGCAAAATATGAATGTCTTAATGTGAACAAAACGTTCTATCTGAAAGTTGTATATGTATCATGTCTTAGACAACAGGACCGTAAGCCAGGCCACAACTAGACCTTACTGAGGCCAAAGCAGGGACCCTCACATATAACATATCTCATGAAGAACAAGATTTTTGTCTTTTTCGTTTGAAGTGGGGCATATCACTTATATTAAAAGTAAACTAATGAAAATTGCTACTGTAACCATGTAACTTGCTCTGATCAAAGATATTGATAAAGTGTGATACTGATGTGTGGCCACAGCGTGCACGTCTGCTGTTGCTCACAGTGGTCCTCAGTTTGCTCAGGAAGCTTGTGTGTATGCCCACATGAAAAAATAGAGGAAACATTGACTGGCACCCTAATCCTGCAAGGTTTAGGTCTAACGTTTAATAAATAAGCAAAAACTGATGAGAAAAACCAAACGTGAACATTTTCAGATTTGAATGGACTACAATTAACCTTCTTGTCATGTTTCTCCAAGCATGAACAGACAGAGGCTTCAAGAATATGATCAACTCACAGGTCACATGACATGAAGGCTAGCGCTAGCTAGCAGAGTTCAGCTGCGAAGGGCCACGAATTAGTAGTTCCTGCCCAAAAGAGATCGATCACTTCACCCCATGTTTGTTTGTTAAACAGCAGATCATCACGGTTACATGAAATCTACTATAAATTCACGAAGCGGGTGATCCCTTGTGTTTGAGTAGCAGCGTAAATATATGACGGAAAGCCGACGTTGGATTTGTCTGCTAGCCTGCCGGCATTCTCACTAACTTGCAATAATAATCTCATAGAGATAGGAAACAACGACATACCTCAGATGCATCACCTGAAGTCAACGGAGAAGGACAGCTAGCTAGGCTGGCTCACCTAGCTGCTAGCAGCTAGGTGGGCGAGGCTGTGGATTCAACTAGAAACAAACGACGGTAACTTTTAGTTTTGGGCCGCCTGGCTTCGTCTGAGCAACATCCCAGCGAGCCAGCAATGTGTCAAAATAAAAGTAAAAGTAAAAGTAAAAACACGGTCTATCTGTTAGCTGTAGGTGAAGTATGAACCAACTAGCGACGGTAGCAAGTTGGCTATCTGTGGAAGGAGGTGGAAGTTACTTCCGCTTAGATTTTTCACAATAAAAAGGCTTCCTTGAAAAATACAGTACAGTACAGTATGCGTTTTTTTCAAAACTTACACTGTAACTTATACTTATACTTTAATATACACTTTAATCACATTCAAACATTTGACAATTTTTCATTAGATTAGATGAAACTTCAAAAACACTAAACACTCAAAAACACTAAACACCAATAAACAAAAGGAAATACAACATAAAAATTAGTGCATTATAACAGGAAGTTTGCAAAAGTGAGGTGGTCATCAACTAAAGTGCATAGGACATTTTTGTAACACCAGATGTTCCTAAAGTTATTCAGGTCTTTTGTCATTTTATAGAAACCAAATTCTAGTTTTAAGCGACATCTGATGTTACAGCAGAAAACAGTAGCTGCTTCTTGAACAGTATTGTTTTCAGTTCTCCTCTTCCTGATCACATAAATTGCGAGTTTTGCCTCTCCAGAAATAACATTTGAAAAGCTGCCACGTTCTCTGATTCAATTTATTGTAGATGAATTTCCTGATACTAAAATTTTCACTGAACAAATTAAAAACATTCGTTAGAAGAGTGAAGAGCACTGCAAGTCTCCCACACTCACTGAAAGCATGAAAGACTGTCTCACGAAGGGGACAGAAGGGACACTGGCTGGACACCTCCTCTTCTTCTTCTTTTCCCTTCGGCTTTTCCCTTCAGGGGTCGCCACAGCGAATCAATTTCCTCCATCTAGCCCTGTCCTTTGAATCCTCTTCTCTCACACCAACTACCTTCATGTCTTCCCTCATTACATCCATAGACCTCCTCTTTGGTCTTCCTCTAGGCCTCCTGCCTGGCAGTTCAAAACTCAGCATCCTTCTACCAATATATTCACTATCTCTCCTCTGGACATGTCCAAACCATCTCAGTCTGGCCTCTCTGACTTTATCTCCAGAACCTCTAACATGTGCTGTCCCCCTGATGTACTCATTCCTGATCCTATCCTTCCTGGTCACTCCCAAAGAGAACCTCAGCATCTTCATCTCTGCTACCTCCAGCTCTGTCTCCTGTCTTTTCCTCAGTGACACTGTCTCTAGACCAAACAACATCGCTGGTCTCACCACAGTTTTGTACACTTTTCCTTTCATTTTAGCTGAAACTCTTCTATCACACATCACACCTGACACTTTCCTCCACCTGTTCCATCCTGCCTGTACACGCTTCTTCACCTCTTTTCCACACTCTCCATTGCTCTGGACTGTTGACCCTAAGTATTTAAAATCCTCCACCTTCTTGATCTCTTCTCCCTGTAACCTCACTCTTCCACTTGGGTCCCTCTCATTCACACACATGTACTCTGTCTTACTGCGGCTAACCTTCATTCCTCTCCTTTACATCGCAGGGGCGAAAACAGAGATAAAAGCATTGGAACCGATGGCACCATGTAAAATAAGAGAAATACAAAAATTAAGTGAATAAAAAATCATCACTATCAGAACTAACAAATGTAACAATGGTGTCTCAAAAAGTAATTATTAAAGTTAAAATGCTTTATACATTATAGAAAAAAAGCTCACCTTAAAATCAATGGCTGTATCTGGGTTTATACATGTTGTTTTCTTTTTAATTTTAAGAAATTATACAGTGGATAATATCCATCCATTTTCACCGCTTTATCTGCTGTCGCGGGTCACGGGGAGCTGGAGCCTATCCCAGTTGGCTTATGGCGTGAGGCGGGGGAAACTCCGGGCGAATTTTCAACATGTTGGGATTGCTATAGGGATCCATACAAACAGTGACTCAGTTTACAAAACTGAGATGAGCTCAGGAGGAATGGGAAGGATTCCAAACAAAGGAAGGTGAAAGGTCAAGCTGTGCATGTTTGTTTTAGGGGTAATGGCAGGGATGGAGTGATGTACCTGAGCAAATGGATGGATAATGTGATGGAACAACAAACGTAACAGTAAGAACACCAAGCATTTATAATACACTTGATGTAAGGTTTCAAACACAGGAAAACCATCAGGAGAGTAACTCGGGATAGGAAAATAATAATTAAGATTTAATAGAATTATTGTCATGAGTCTGAAAGGATGCGGAAATTATACATGTGATCCATGAACATATTACCTGTGTGTAGGACAGAAGAGAACTGGTAGGACAATAAAATAATTTCCCCAAGAGGGACAATTAAAGAAATGGTTATTATTATTTGTTATTATTATTAGAGGACATAAACTGGTAGGTAGAGGTAAGATCTGTTTGATCAGGTGTGGTAGTTCATGCTTCATTTCGTTGGAAAAATGTAGCAGCCTATTTAACATTTATTTTAATTACCATACAGCGCCTACTGTTTTACCCAAATAATTCATTTTATAAAGGTATTCCTTTCCGTATATCGTTTGAGAAACATAATATATAAATACATATTTATTTAAAAAGTTAGCGAAAGATAAGCCTGAGTCCGACCCGACCGTAATTGTTGACATTTTGAGCATGGGTCGGGCTTGGACTAGGGCTTAAGAACTTAACTCTACTGGTAGGGCACCGTGGACTAATATCAATCAATCAATCAATCAATCAATCAATCAATCAATCAATCAATCAATCAATCAATCAATCAATCAATCAATCAATCAACTTTTATTTATATAGTGCTAAATCATATCTAAGACATTTCAAAGTGCTTTACAGATAGAAAGCCAACAATGCCCTCCAGAGCAAGCATAAGCGACGATGGCGGGGGAAAACTAGTAGAGGACATGAACAGGTGGAACAACGTGGAATAATAGAGGACAGGAGCTGGACAACCACACTGTGGCGCCAGAGACCAGCTGAAGATTTCTGATCGGTTCTGACATTAATGCCAATCACTGATCATTGATAACATATTGATCAGTGCAATCAGACACGTGGAATCATTTGCGATGAGTTTAGTTTTATCAGCTTCGTTAATAAGGTTTTATTCTCTGCTTCTATATTTTCAGAACCATCTGGTCGGTCTCCAGTTTAATAGAACAGATTCTGTGTGACACAGAACAGACCCGTTCAATACAGGTCCAAACGAGACGAGTCCAAAGAACACCGGGTCAAAGCAACACCCATTCAGATCTGTCCACCGTGGACGTCAGAAGGGTGGACGCTGGTCTCTCTGGTCCCACACAGGTTAACTCGAACTCGCAGCAAGACAAGCCCACGCAGCAGGGACCTCCCAGCTTCCTGCAGCTCTGCCCTCCGCATCATGCGGAGCCTCGTCCTTCTCCGACCGGGGATCGAGGAGGGGGCTACGGACATGGGACGTCCTTCCACCACGGAGGACCGGGCGGTGTCTCCACCGGACTAAAGGTGGGTGTCCCGGTCGGATATCTGTTTGGGGCTGGGGACCAGTGGGTGTCCCATCTCACACAGGATGACAGGGTCGTGGTGTGTTGACTCGCGCCTGGTGATGAAGGTCACGCGTGGAGCGGTACTGATGGGTGGCGCGTGGAGCAGCATTACTATCGGTGATGCTTTGGGTCGGTCCAGACCTGACACCTCGTCACGACGTGTCAAACGACACGACAACTAGATGATGTGTCGTAAGATCCACGCGCAGAGACGAAAATGCAGCAAAACCTGTTTAGGAGTGTGAGGAGTGCGTTACGAGATTCTGCGTCATTTGACCGTCTGGTGATGAACTCCACGCGTGTCGCATTAGAACACCAGCAAACGGTGTCCTGCTAGCAGACGTCACTCCCACTGCATCAGGAAACGGCTACTAACGGACCTCATGTGACGTGATGCGGACAGATGTCCCCAACTATCGACGTGGTCTCGGACGTGTCGCCGAGCCGCTTAGGGACTGATGGACTACTGGTGTGTCAGGAAGAGTGGAGAGGACATGACATGGTTTAAGCGGCTTCATGTTCAATGTTGCTGAAGTTAAAGTTCTGACCTGGAGGATGTGTGTGTGTGTTTCTGATCAGGTGATGCTGGATGAAGCTGCTCTAGATGACCCATGTTTCACTGGGTGAGACTTTAGGTCCACATGTAAAAAACAATAGATGACATGAACCTTCAATACTCTTCAATAATTATACAATTTCCTCCGGGATTAATAACGTATCTATCTATCTACTTTATACTGGAGGGCCTATAGTAAATTACATGAAAGTTTGATATTTTCCACTGTAGGACCTACAGTAAATAACATAGATGTTTGATATTCTCTACTGTAGGACAGAAAGTAAATGACCTGAATTTTTATTATTCTCTATACTGTCGGATATGCAGTAAATGACATCTTCTTTTCCTTTCGTCTTTTCCCTTCAGGGGTCGCCACAGCGAATCAATTGCCACCATCTAACCCTGTCCTTTGCATCCTCTTCTCTCACACCAACTACCTTCATGTCCTCTTTCACTACATCCATAAACCTCCTTTTTGGTTTTTCTCTAGGCCTCCTGCCTGGCAGTTCGGAATGTTGCATCCTTCTACAAATATATTCACTATCTCTCCTCTGGACATGTCCAAACCATCTCAGTTTGGCCTCCCTGACTTTATCTCCAAAACAAATTTGCTGTCCCTCTGACATACTCATTCCTGATCCTAACCATCCTGGTCACTCCCAAAGAGAACCGCAGCATCTTCATCTCTGCTACCTCCAGCTCTGTCTCCTGTCTTTTCCTCAGTGACACTATCTCTCGACCAAACAACATCGCTGGTCTCACCACAGTTTTGTACACCTTTCCTTTAATTTTAGCTGAAACTCTTCTATCACACATCACACCTGACACTTTTCTCCACCCGTTCCATCCTGCCTGTGTCACACTTCTTCACCTCTTTTCCACACTCCATTGCCCTGGAATATTGACCGTAAGTACTTAAAATCCTCCACCTTCTTGATCTCTTCTCCCTATAACCTCACTCTTCCACTTGGGTCCCTCTCATTAACACACATGTACTCTGTCTTACTGCGGCTAACCTTCATTCCTCTCCTTTCCAGGACAAACCTCCACCTCTCTAGCTTGTCCTCCACCTGTTCCATGCTCTCACTGCAGATCACAAAGTCATCTGTAAACATCATAGTCCATCTAGATTCCTGACTAACCTTGTTTTTCAGCCTGTCCATGACCATAACGGACAAGGAGGGGCTCGGGGCTCATCCCTGATGCAGTCCCACCTCCACCTTGAACTCCTCTGTCACACCAACAGCACACCTCACCACTGTCTTACAGTCCTCAAACATGTCCTGCACCGCTCTAACATACTTCTCTGCCACTCCAGACTTAAAAATGGGCACCAGCACACTTCTCCATTCCTCAGGCATCTTCTACTATCTCAGATCCTGTTGAACAACCCAGTCAGAAACTCTACTGCCACCTCTCCTTGACACTTCCATACCTCCATAGGTATATCATCAGGACCCAGTGCCTTTCTACTCTTCATCCTCGTCAATGACCTCCTCACTTCATCCTGACTAATCTTTGCAACTTCCTGGTTCACCTCTTCTGGTCTTTGTTCTCTCTCACTTTCAACCTCTAAAGTACTCTTTCCATCTTCCCATCACACTACTGGCAACTGTCAATGCACTTCCATCCCTATCCTTAATCACCCTAACTTGCTGCACGTCCTTCCCATCTCTGTCTCTCTGTCTTGCCAACCGGTATAGATCAGTCTCTCCCTCCTTACTGTCCAACCTAGCATACAAGTCATCATAAGCCCCTTGTTTGGCCTTTGCTACCTCTACCTTCACCTTACGCTCTATCTCCCTGTACTCCTGTCTACTCTCCTCAGTCCTCTCAGTGTCCCACGTCTTTTTAGCTGACCTCTTTCTCTGTATACACTGTATACTGTACCTGTACCTCCTCATTCCACCACCGAGTCTCCTTATCTATCCTTCCAGATAACACACCAAGTACTCTCCTACCCGTCTCCCTGATCACATTAGCTGTAGTTGTCCAGTCATCTGGAAGCACCTCCTTGCCACCCAGAGCCTGTCTTAACTCCTTCCAAAAGTCATGCAACACTCTTCCCTTTTCAGCTTCCACCATTTTGTCCTCTGCTCTGCCTTTGCCCTCTTCATCTTCCTCACCACCAGAGTCATCCTATACACCACCATTCTATGCTACGCTCTTTGCCTATCACTACTTTGCATTCACTGATCTCCTTCAGATTACACCGTCTACACAAGATGTAGTCTACCTGTGTGCTCCTTCCTACACTCTTATGGGTCACAATATGTTCCTGCCTCTTCTGGAAGAAAGTATTCACTATAGCCATTTCCATTGTTTTTGCAAAGTCAACCACCATCTGTCCTTCTGCATTCCTCTCCTAGATTCCCATTACCTCCTCATCACCTCTGTTTCCTGCACCAACATGTGCATTAAAATCTCCACCATTGACAACTCTCACTTCTAGTTATGCTCTGCATCACATCATCAAAGTCCAACCAGAATTTCTCCTTCTCTTCCAGCTCACATCCTATCTGTGGAGTATACCCACTATCAACATTGAACATTACGCCTTCGATTTCTAGCTTCTGACACTCTTTTTACCTCCAGGACATTCCGAACTAACTCCTCCTTCAAGATAACTCTTACTCCATTTTTCTTCCTATCTACACCATGACAGAACAGCTTGATCCCTGCTCCTAAACTTCTAACCTTGTTACCTTCCCACCTAGTCTCCTGGACACATTGTATGTCTACCATCCTCCTCTGCATCATGTCAACCAACTCACTACCTTTTCCTGTCATAGTTCCAACATTCAACGTCCCTACTCTCAGTCCTATACTCTTGGCGTTCCTCTCCTCTCTCCTCCTACAAACGCACTTTCCTCCTCTCCTTCTTCGACCAACAGTAGTCCAATTTCCATGGGCACCCTGTAGGTGAACGACACCAATGGCGGTTGTTGTTAACCCGTGCCTCGACCGATCCGGTATGGAAGTCATACGTTCAATTCGGTCGAGGCCCGGGTTAACATAGAGTAAATGAAATGACCCTTTAATATTCTCTACCTTAGGACATACAGCAAATGACATGGACCTTTAATATTCTCGACTGTGGGACATACAGTAAATGACATGAATGTTTCATATTCTCTACTATAGGACTGAATGTAAATGGCATGAATTCTTAATATTCTTTACTGTAGGACCCACACTAAATGACATGAAAGTTTAATACTCTACTTCTACTCTAGGACATACAGGAAATGATATGAACGTTTAACATTCTTTATTGCAGGACTGAAAGTAAATGACATTAATGTTTGGTATTCTCTACTGTAGGACTGAAAGTAAACAATATAAATATTGAATATTCTCTACTGTAGGACTGAAAGTAAATGACATGAACGTTTGATATTCTCTGCTGTAGGACTGAACAGATGTGCTTTGACTTATCTGCCTTGCTGAGTCAACGCTCCATTGATTGTCACTGTAAAACACGACTGGGTTTACCACAGTGACCAAAATGAATAGCAGAAAATAATACACTCTATGTTGATGTATAGTGTAAAGACTGACAGTCTGTTGATTTGTGGTATCTTTCATCCTGTTCATATGAAGAGTCTGTGTATTTTATTAATTGAGGTTATCTCCCACCAGTGAGAGCCCAGAGGCTGACACAAGTATGGGGCAATGAATCAGAAATGTGCAATTGAAGATTCTCTGGATGGTTATGTCCTGAGAGCAGGCAAGCAGACATTAGTGAACTGTGGGTATCTTATGGGAATGACGGGATTGACATGGCAGAGTATGGTGTGGACCTGAGGCAGAGCAGATTGAATCACAAACATGTGACTTGTGATTTCTCGTTTTACAAACAAACCTTGGTCAGACATTTCCTTGAAGGTCATCGGGACCTGGGTTTAAACACAGCTGTGAACAGATGAAGATCAATCAGTCAATCAGCTTTTAATCCATGCTTTCATCACTTCCAGGAGATTACTGTAACTCACTTTTTTCAGGCTGCCCCAAAAAGTCACTGAAGACACTTGAACTAATCCAGAATGCTGCTGCCCTTGTCCTGACCAGGACCAGTACCAGAGGCCATATTTCTCCTGTGCTGGCTTCTCTGCACTGGCTTCCTGTGAAAGCTAGGGTAGATTTTAAAATACTCCTCCTTACTTACAAAGCCCCTCATGGTCAGGCACCAACCTACTGTATCTGAAGGAACTTTTAGTTCCATATAATCCATCTAGAGCATTATGCTCTCAACACACAGTCCTACTGGTGGTTCCCAGATTCTACAAAATTACAAATACAAAAATGGTTCGGTGGCGCAGTGGGTAGCGCTGTTGCCGCACAGGAAGGCGGGTCCGGGTGCGAGTCCTGCTCTGTACGGAGTTTGCATGTTCTCCCCGTGTCTGTGTGGGTTCTCTCCGGGTTTTCTGGCTTCTTCCCACCCCCAAAAACATGTACTGTATAGGTTCTCAGTCATCCAAGTAATGGTTATTCAAAAGCTGTTTGAGTCGATCCACTGGATGTTAAGAAAGTTCTTGAAGACGTTTTGTCTCTCAACCAACTGAAGAAATCTCTTGGATGAGAGACAAAAAGTCTTCATAAACTTTCTTAACTTCCAGTGGATCTACTCAAACAGCTTTTGGGCATGTACTTCAGGTTAATTGGCCATTCAAAATTGCCCATAGTGTGTGAGTGTGAGCGTGCATGGTTGTATGTCTCTGTGTGGCTCTGTGGTGCACTGGCGTTGCACCCGGAGTTTGCACCGTCACGTCCTAAGACAGCTGGGATAGGCTCCAGTTTCCCATGACCCGCTACAGCAGCCAAAGTGGTTCGGAAGATGAATAACATTAGGGAAATAACCTGCTGTATAGTTCAGGTGCGGGATTAAATTAAGCACACTTGGTTTTTCTTTTTTGGATGTAGACACAGCATGATCTGATAAATGTCTAGTATAAACATTTTTGGCAGGAAGGGAATCACACAATAGCTGTGGGCTGTGTGGAGGAGGTTAATAAGGCTGTGTGGAGGAGGTACGTATGGCGACCGGCTGGTCTGTGTGTGTGTATGTGTGTGTGACAGGGCGTTAATGTATCTTGATAAGCCAGCAGCAGGACGACTATGATAAGCATGACTCACTGTTGACTGCTAACACTTTGACTCGTGCGTGTTGTGACTATAGAACCTGATGATCTATCAATGTGCTCACCTGGACTCTGGACAGCAGTAGACATTTTTTCAGGTTCTACAGGTGTAAATGAGAATTCTCCTGAATATGTGCAAACACAAATTAAAAATTAAAATTAAAAAATTAAAATTAGTGTGTGTGGTTGTGTTTGCCCTCTCTTCTCACACCGTCTCTGGGCCTCCAGTTTTTCCTGGAGATAAACAGAAAAGGTGGAGTTCACAGTAACTCACACTGTCTAGGAGGGGCGCACACACACACACACGCACGCACGCACACACACACACACATACACACACACACACACTTGAAATTGTTGAACCAAATGGTAGCAGCTGTTTTAAAGCCCACCATGCTGACACTCGTCTGTTGGGACGAGTACACTGTGGACCGGCAGGAAACCGGTAAGAGCTTCCTCTTTGTCGGCGATCTGACCAAATGGAGATGTGTTCTTTCTGTTCCGAGGTGAGACAACATATTAACACTTCGACAGGGAGGAGGTGCCTGCATTTAGTCACTGTGACTGACTTGTTACTGAGCAGCTACTGAGCAGTTACAGACTAGTTACTGGCTAGTTACTGATCACTTACCGACCAGTTACTGGCTAGTCACTGACCAGTTACTTACTAGTTACTGACTAGTTAAACTCTAGTTACTGACCAGTTACTGTCTAGTTTATGTCTAGTTACTGACTAGTTACTGACCAGTTACTGACTTGTTACGGACTAGTTACTGACCAATTACTAACTAGTTATTAACTGGTTACTGACTACTTACTGAGTAGTTACTGACTAGTCACTGACTAGTTACAGACTATTTATTGACCAGTTACTGAGTTGTGTCTGTCTAGTTACCGACTATAGACTGACTAATGACTGACTGGTGTCTAACTGGTGACTTACTAGTTATTGACTAGTTACTGACTAGTTACTTGCCAGACTGCATTTGTCTGTGCATCATTCTGTGCAGAACTCACTTTTCAAAATAAAGCATCTTTAGATTGATAATCAATAAAAATTCAAACCTTCTGTGCCGCCCGGTACCTAATGGTCCGTGTCGCGACCCAGTGGTTGGGGACCGCTTTGGGGAGTTGACTTGTGTCTGTCACAGTGGTTCATAATTGTTAACTGGTTCCCTTCTGGTGAGAATAAGAGGGTCAAAGAGTGCAAGAAAAATTGTATCTGATTGTTTTCCATCTCCTCAGTGATCAAGAATTACTGGGCTGTGTGGATTTATTTTGCCCCATGAGTGAAAATTAGAAACTCAATATTCATGAAGAATGTAGGCCGTTCCCTGTGAATTGGCTCAGCCTTAATGGGCCCAGTGAGGAGCTTTAGGTAGCTTTAGGTGTGCCTGTGCTTGTCTGGTGTTGGTGACTGGTAGCCTTTAAAACACTGAACAGGTTCCTCCACCTGACCTGAGCACCGAATCAAACCACATCTGTGGGAAGGCTCTGATGAAGGTTCTTGTGGACATTCAGGTGAAAGTTCTTTGTGAAAGTTCTGTGTGGAGGCTCTGGTGAAGGTTCTGTGTGAAGGTTCTCCTGAAGGTTCTGGTAAAGGTTCAGGTGAAGGGTCTGGTGAAACTCATCCTCCCTCTCTGTCCCTCAGGCTGATCCTACATTATGACTGAATCAGAGGCCTCTGGGGTGGGGGACGTTACCCCACCCTACATGATATTTGTGGTGGTATTCCTCTTCTTCCTCACTGGACTGTTTGGCTTCCTCATCTGTCATCTGCTGAAGAAGAAGGGCTACCGCTGCCGCACTGGAGACATGGGTGATGAAGAGGAGGAAGAGGAGAAGCTTGGAGGTGATGAAGGTGAGTTGACAATAAATGAATGTAAATCTTTAAAAACAAATGTTTTTTCCCCATGAAGAAGCATATGGAGGGCAATTACCAGGAATGCAGGAGCCTAGAAAACTTGCTTTGCATTATGGGAAATGTAGTATCCATCATTTTTGAACATGCCCCTTTTGACGTGTCTCCTGTGTTGGTTTTTTTCAATTTACTGCCACTCAATCAGAATGAAATGTGCATGGCTGAATGGAGGAGCTGGGGAATTATAATGTGCGTGTTAATTTTCTGTGGTGGTGATCAGATGAACGACACTCCATCTTTACTGCATTTTACTAGGAGTCAAGAGAAAGAACTAAAAAAGCAATTAACTATTATCATTATTTGTGATGCTTATATTTGGATGCTTATTAACGTTTGTGCACAGATTCCTGAATCACATGACTAATAAGAAAGACAGTCAGGATAATAGTGAAGGTTATAAATTACCATGACAACACACACACACGCACAGTGACCTCACTCAGACCATATACCTGACAACCTGTCTCTGTTACACTTGAACAATTAGGAAGTAGTTTCCAGAACAAAACACAAAACCTTTACTAATTGTCCATCACAGATATATCATCAATGTTTTAAAAAAATTAACTTATTTAAAACCATTATTTACAGCGAACATAGGCGTCCAAAAAGGCAGGTATGATGTGAATGATCATCTAATACATTCAAACTCTTAGTAATTTCTTAAAATCCAACAACAACAACAAATTCCAAATCAAAAACAATATCAAATTCAGAAACATCTGACTGGTGGGATTGGCTTCATGTTTCTGGAGGCGGGAGGAAACCGGAGAACCCGGAGAGAACCCACACACCATGGGGAGAACAAACGAACAAAGAAGCAAACAAAACTACTCCAAAAATTTTGCGGCGTTCATAAACGTGTAGGACAAAAGCTTCCTATCTACTCATTGGTCCAGATATATTCCAAAGTTCCTTGGTTTTACCTAAGTATCTAGAATGTGTCCTTAGAACTGACTTCATCAACAAGGGTACATGCTACAGTTGATTTAACATGAGTGCTTCTTATGTTCTGGTATCTCGTGAACTGGAAAGAACCAGCCTCACAGCAGGTGGTCTGTACCATTAGGACTGTACCATTATAAAGGTGTGGGTTACATTAGTTCTACTCTCTGCTGTTTTTCAGATGAGGATGATGACAATCAGGACACAGTGGAGCAGATCCTCAAATGCATTATTGAAAACGAAGGTGAGTAATTAAAAGAAATCTGACTAGTGTTTTAAAGCTAATTAAAAATACACCATTCCAGTGTCATTTAATATCATTGATTTTAACCTGAAGTGTGACCTTCATTTGTCACTTTTAGCTAACATGGAAGCCTTCAATGAAATGTTGGGAAATCACAACGTGTGTGTGCGCCATGACTCGAGGTGAGCTCATCCAGCAGAGACATCAGACTCATCCAGTCTGGCCAAAGCCTCCAAACGAAGATCCTGTCAATTAAACATTCTTTAAGACTAAAGGAATTTCAAAATAATTTTTTGAAGTGACGCATTGTTCATTTATCCTCATCTTTCCATAAAACCTTGTCAAAATAGATCAATATATTATATAAATCACTTTAGGCTACATTACATCATGGTCGTAGCAATGAAAATGTTAGTGAAGGTTTTCATTTAATTCAGAGCAAAAACTTACAGAAAATGATATCAATTAAAGTCGGTGAAGTTTATGATGACTGTGATTCTAGTGCTGGTTGGCTGTAAAAGTCAGAGAGTGATATCACTGCTTTTTAACGTTTGTAGTTTTAATAGTGTAATTGTGTAACTGACTTAATTTCTGGCTGCAAAATGTGTGTCCTCTCCTTGTTCTCATCTTCATGGGGATTAAATGCTGAATGCCTGTCAGTACAGTCCATAGTTGACATTGTCCACCGTGGTGCTAAACCAGCTTCTTCTTAGTGGACTAGAGATACTAATATGAGAAGAGTATTAAAGGATAATGTTGATGTCCAGGTTGCGTAAGGAGTCCATTGGTGGTATTCCTTCCCATCACCACACGGTCCACTCAGGCACTGACCACAATTCCTGCCTCCTCTGTGCCCAAGTGCGATCTAAAAAGGGCCGACGACAAAGCCGAACCCCTCGCTCCAAACAACGATCAGGAGAACAGAC
This sequence comes from Antennarius striatus, assembly GCF_040054535.1. Taxonomy (NCBI): domain Eukaryota; kingdom Metazoa; phylum Chordata; class Actinopteri; order Lophiiformes; family Antennariidae; genus Antennarius; species Antennarius striatus. The sequence continues at coordinate 20,816,385 of NC_090785.1, read as the reverse complement.
GGTCTTCTCCGTCGGCAGGTAGTAATCCCAAAGTAATCCCGTAAGTATATGTACTTACTCTAATGCTAATGCTAATGCTAAACTGTACCTTACTCCTGTCAGGTTCAGGGTGACACATCATGATAAGAAGCTTCATGGTGGCTCCAGTACAATTATCAGTTCAGGGGATCATCTGGACCAATCCCAGGACAGTGTGGAGCAGAAGGAAGGTGGATACAATCTGAGGAGCATGTTCAAGGATGTCCAGCCTCCCTCAGAGAGCTCCACTGGGGTTGTTTCAAGTGTGGGAAAACGCAGAAGGAGTCTAACCTTTTTTGGCCTAAGACGGGGCAGCGATCCCGCTGGTGTTAAAGTAGGAGAGTTGTTGGCCAGGGAGGCTGGAGGTTTTAGATCCAACACTAAGCAGCAGCTTGTCACAGTTGAAGAACAGCTGCCAACAGAACACACAAAGACCACGTCTGAATCTGGTGGTAAACCTGAAACCCAACTCCCAGAACTTGAAACCCAACCCCCTGTTTCACCAGAAACAGGTTCTCTAAATTCTTCCTCCTCCAAACGTAAACTTCAGGACAAGGACTCTATTTCTGGAAATGAGGATTGTTCTAAAGATGGGTCCAGTCCAGAACCTCCTACGAACCCGATTGGGAATCTGCCCACTGGGAGATCAAAAGCTTCCACCTCCACTTCATTCTTCATTCCTGCTTCGGGAGAGGCTTTTGAGGTAATGGCAAGAGCGAGAGGTGTTGAGGACAAGGTTTTAAAAGATACAGACTTTCACAGTACTGAGGTGTCACAGAACTTTGAACCCAGTCTAGGCTTTACTTCTGTCATTCAGACCGATCAACCTGAACCTAGCAGATGTTTTTCTGTTACCCAAACACCCCCTGACCCAAGTTCCAGCTCAGATGTGGAACCAGGTGTAGACAATAGGCTAGCATCAATTAACATAGGTTCATCCCCTGTGTCTTCAGTCTTTTTGTTAACAACTCCTACCACACCCGTATCGGGAGTGCCAAGCCATGACAGTTCCAGAAATATGCCATCAGAGGCTGCAAAAGCTGCCTTAACCTTTAAAGGAAGCACCATCCATTCACCTGCTGGCTCCCTACTGGAGACCGAGCCAGTCCCGCTGCAACCCCCATCTAGTTCTCCAGCTGACTACAATCGGTCCATTGGGAGTTCGCCTCCTGAGACATCCGTATCATTTATCGGTAAAGGTGAGAAGGGTTCAAACCCATCACCTGTGAAAGAACAAGGAGGAGCCAAAATCCCACAGAGAGAAGAAAGTGAGAAATTAAAGAGGCCTGGAATTCTCAAAAGGAGTCTCTCACCAGTTGGGAGTGGCTCTAAAACATCCACCAGTCAACCTTCAGAGAACACCCTGAGTAATCTGCCTCTGTCCCCTTTGAGTCTACCGTCTCATTCCTCACCTTCAGGCAGCAGAAAAAGTTACGTGACCATTATGAAGGCCAGCCCTGACAGCCGGCGAGAGTTTTCTGTAGTCACTATGGTGGAGGAAGAAAGAAAGGCCTCTGAGTTAGGATCAGAAAACAGTGTAAGCAGTCCAGCGAATGTTCAGGAAACAAACCGTTGTGCTTCACAGGTTGAACAACCTGAGGGGTTTACCAGAGGAGAGTCCAACAGTGAACCGAGAGAAGGATGACGTGGTGGAGGTGGTTGATGCTAAAGGGATGCAGGTAGAAGAACAAGAGATGAGATGAGAGTTTGGAGAAGATGGACACAGACTAGAGTTTAAACTGTCCTCTGAAATTCAAAAGAAGGTTCAGAAGACAGGAATATATTTATCGTATTAGTGAAGTAAATATTCACCCACAGCTGGGTAATTTCTGGTGGAAAAGGTCACACAGACTAGAGTTTAAACTGTCCTCTGAAATTCAAAAGAAGGTTTAGAAGACAGGACTAAATTTATCGTATTAGTGAAGTAAATATTCACCCACAGCTGGGTAATTTCTGGTGGAAAAGATCACTCTCATCTTTTGTGTTTTAGATTTTGGAGTGCTCTATCAGACTTCTGATCCAGACATTTACTTCCATCTATTGAGACTGAGCTGCAATATTTAGTAGGCTGGAAAACGAGGCTAGAATTCTATGATCGAGGCTAGGATTCTGTGATTGAAGCTAGGATTCTACTGTATGATCGAGGATAGGATCCTATGATCAAGGCTAGGATTCTATGATCGAGGCCATGATTCTGCCGTCATTCTGGTGTATTAAAGCATATCAAAGGTCTGAACAAAATGGTACATAAAACTTTGAAAGATAAAATTGTTCATCTTTCAAAGATAAACTTTGAAAGATAAACAATTGCTCCAAAATCATGAATTTTAATGTCACTTTGCTAATGTGTTACTACTCATGGTTGCCTTAATTTACCATATTAGCATGTTTAAAGTTACCCTAAGTGATTAGCACCAAACCAGAACAACATATCATACTAATGTGTTTTGGGTTCTGCAGAAACACTGCTTCTTACTTAGTAGGAAAAATGACTTATTCCTATTAAAGGCATGTCATTTTGAAAAGTATATTTAGTTAAAAGCGGAGCAGTGGAATTCAATGACAGATAAGATTGAGACAACTATTGAATCTTTCATACATTTAAATTAAATTTCATGTGTTTAAGTCATTGTTTGAATTCATTTGGTTTCATTTTTGTCTCAAACCAACTGACATAGAAGAAAATTCCAAATAAAAGAATTGTAAAAGATTTTGTCCTGACTGAGAGACTTTTGGTGATGAAGTCGTCCACAGTTCTGTTCACCCAGTTATGTATTCAACACGTCAGCAGAAGACGCTTCACAACGAGCCTCCCAGAAGACCTACGACTACTGGGAAATCAAAGGAAAAGTTTGAACCCACATCACTTTCACAACGTTTGGATGCATCCATCGGTTTGTGCGTCACACAAAATGACAAAAGGAAGTGCCGCTGGACTTAGCATACAGTACTTCATTTCAACAATGACATGTTAGCTGTAATGTTGACTGGTGAGTGATATGACGTGCTTAAATATGAAGACTTCTTTAATGAGTCTGTTTAAATATGTGAACCCCAATCTTAGAATTCCCTTCCTACCAGCACTTTGTTCTTTCATTTAATGAACTAATATCCCTGTCCGTCAGTGAGTGGTCGTGTAGACAGTTGAACTTTGCAGGAGTATTTCCCACTCAAAATAATGAGAGTGAAGCTTTGGGAATGGTGTTCCTGCGAGGACTCCATTAGAGCCTGTGGCCCTAGAGAATTCTTCTGGTTAAGTTTACCAGACATGGGTCAAAGTTCTGTCAGCATCATTTCCTCATCTCCGTGGGAACCTACCCACAGGCCTGTAGGATTCTTCTTTTCCCCCTCACTTCATGTCCTTCTTTAGCTCTCCAACTTAATCTGTTTAGCTGTGAAGCTCTTCTTTTTCTGTACTTTTCTAGCTGGAAATCCAGAATAAAATACAGACTTCAAAAGATGGTTTATCTTTTATGCTCTGAATGTTTTAAAGTGAGATCACTTGTCAGCAGACGTCACTCCAGACAACCTTATTCATCTGGTCTGACGGCTCTGTGAACAGCATTGTTCCCATCACTATAGTCCGAAAGCACAGTGGCTTTATTTATAAAATATAAGTGACCAGAGGGGTCAAGATAGTTGCTTGATTCAGAATAATGTTTGACTCAAGTTGATTTGCATTTGAAACATATTTTAAAATGTAAATGTAAATATATCTACTTTATTAATTCCCATAAGGAAATTGTTAGCACACTCCAGCACACACTGTTAGTCTTGATCGCATGCATATATGGTGTGTATAGGCCAGTAACTCACACACACACGCACACACACACACACACACACACACACACACACACACACACACACACACACACACACACACACACACAAGGGGCCTGCAGGCATGCAGTGGAGGGAAGGTGGGGTGGCAGGCAGCTCCTTTGTGGGTCACCCCCCTTATGAGTATCTTATAAAGGGAACTGGGCCTTGAAGGACACCTTGGCAGTGCTCGGGGGGGTGAGGTGATGCCTCCCACTGTCAGCTCACACTCTGAAATGACTGGACGAAGCGGGAATCAAACCGCCAATCTTGTGATCATAGGACGACCCGCTCTACCAACTGAGCCACTGCCACCCCAATAGCAGTTTGTAATTCTACTGTAACAATAGGCCAGAGATAAACTGTGTTATGAAATAGGCACCCGAGGACCTGATGACATGTTGGAGGGCCAGTAAAGTGTCGTGTCTGAGCAGCATAAAGACAGAGTTATCTGAGGCTACGTTATCTGAGCCGGATCTGTTTGAAACCGTAACTGACGTCGCAGCGTTTTTTGTCGCAGGGACACGCCCCCCAGATAGCAAAAGTTTCAGTTACAGCGCCCACGCAACAGCGCATACCCAGCTTTTTCAAAAAAACTTCACTTAGGCCAGTTTTTTCAAAAAGTTGGGTTTTAATTCCTGATATCTGCTTTGTCGTGTGGACAGAATATATAACCTAGCCAAAAAACTTCCATCCATTAATCTTCTACTGCTTATTCATAGTGGGGACGCGGGGGCAGCAGTTTCAACAGGGAGCCCCAAACATCCCTTTCCCCAGTCACATCCACCAGCTCCGACTGCGGGATCCCAAGGCGTTCCTAGGCCAGTGTTGAGATATAATCAATCCACCTGGTCCTGGGTCTGCCCCGAGGTCTCCTCCCAGCTGGATGTGTCAGGAACACCTCCCTAGGAAGGTGCCCCGGAGGCATCCGCACCAGATGCCCAAACCACCTCAACTGACTCCTTTCCACGCGAAGGAGCAGCGGCTCTACTCTGAGCCCCTCGTGAAGAGCAGTGTTTCTCACCCTATCTCTAAGGGAGACACCAGCTCTGCCTGTGAAAGCCCATTTCCGCCGCCTGTATCCGCGATCCTGTTCTCTCGGTCATGACCCATTGCTCATGGAACCATTGCTCTTGGAACAGTATAGTGACCCATTTTCATGACCACAGGTCATGAGCAATGGGTCACCATACTGTTCCACCCCTCATCGGTCCATCCGCTGTGGACCATCTGCTGTGGACCTGTGCTCCTCCCATCCCACCAATATCACCCCTCACCTAACCATCAGCTGGGGTCCTGCTGCCTCTCTTCCTCCGTGTCACCATACTGTTCCACGCCTCTTCCACCCATCCGCTGTGGACCATCCGCTGTGGACCTGCACCTCCTAGCCCACCAGTATCACCCCTCATCTATCCATTGGCTGGGGTCCTGCTTCCTTTCCTCCTCCGTGCCGCCATACAGTCATCCATGCAGTTGTAATTGTGCCTTGGATTTACCAACTACATGATGGGGAACATGTATTGAAGGCAACAACCCCTATGTAGCCTATCTGCCACTCTCTCTGTGTCTGTCATTCTCTTACCCTGTCCTTATCTTCCTTTTATTTCTTTTCCACCTAACTGGTCAAGGTGGATGGATGCCCAAAAGAGTCTGGGTCCTGCCCGGAGTTGTTTTTTTTTATTTTTATTTTATTTTAAACAGTGTTATAATCCCCAAAGGGATATTAAGAATGCACACTCTAGTTTCTGTTAGTCAATCACACGCATGCATATTAGTGTGTATAGGCCCCTGTAATACACACAAGCACACACAAGGGGGCCTGTAAGCATGCAATGGGAGATAGAGTGGCGGGCAGCCCCTGTGTGGAGCGCCCAAATGAGCAGCTTGTGAGGGGGAAGGCACCTTGCTCACGGGCACCTCGGCAGTGCTCCAGATGTGAGCTGACACCTCCCACTGGCAGCTCCGGGTTTCTTCCTCATCGAGGGATTTTTTCCCGCCATTGTCACTTACGCTTGGTCTGAAGAAGAAGAAGAACACTTTATTAATCCCCGCAGGGAAATTACATAGTCACTCAGGTATTTTTACATGTTCTTTGTGTTAGTTTATGACAATCAGTGTATACACAGGCCCCATGAAACACAGCCCACAGGGGGGCCTGTAAGCAGACAGTTAGCAGTTAGTACACACATCAAACAACACACATTGGGAGGCAGAGTGACGGGCAGCGGCTTCAGAAACGCGCCCCAATTGAGCAGCTTGTAGGGGGGACGGCGCATTGCTCAAGGGCGCCTCGCTCAAGGCCGCCTCGGTAGTGGCTGGGAGGTGAGCTGACACCTCCCACCGTCAGCTCACACTTACTCCGGAGATGTCCTGGCGGGAGCGGGATTCGATCCGCAGATGGTTGGGGCGATCTGTCTTCAAGACATCTGCTCTACCTTTGAGCCACTGCCGCCCCAAAGGGAGGGTTCAATTGGGTTTTTCTGTCTGTTAAAGTGCTTTGAAATGCTTGTTGCCGTGATTAAGCGCTATACAGGTAGTCGTCGACTTACGACCGCGATTGGGACCGACAGATCAGTCGAAACTCGACTTGGTCGTAAATCGACTCTTAAGTAAAAATTCAATCCAGCAGCGCTGGTTCTTGGCTGTGGGTCGTCCGGATCGTCAGCTGGGGCAGCGTGTGGGTTGGTGGGAGCGGGAGACGATCTTTTCATAATGATTGTGAGCTTTGTCTGAATTGTTCGTTTCTTTTTCTCCTCATAAATTTCACGATATGGACGGAAAGCGTTGTTTGCCATCCGTTCAATCCTTGCAAATGTTTCTATGTTCTATGTCCATTTCTTCAAAGTGTGCACGGAGTTTATTTAACAGGGAAAAGCCTTCTGACAAGCCTTTGGTGGTGAACATTTTTTCTGTTTCCTCCTCTTCTTTCTCTGCTTCTCTTCTCTCTTCTTCTTCCACTCTTTCTTCTTCCAGTGCGATCAGTTCTTCATACAGCGCGATCATTCGTGAGTTCTCCAAGGAGAGGTTTTTTGCCAGTTTCACTATTTTCTCTCGAATCTGATCAAGTTCTTCATCACTTTCAGCAGAAGAGTTCACGTAACGCTTGACAGTTTTTCCATACGCCATTCATACATTTCTCCGTCACAGCCTCCTAAGCAGCCCAGCCCCTCAGTAGTGGGCTGGGCTATTGATCTCAGTGTAACTGAACAGCGTTTGTGCGCCGTGGGGACTGAAGAGAGCGCGGGAGCTTCAGAGCGTGAGTACTGTGGCTGGAGGGAATGCCCGCGTTACCCGGACATTGTGGTCGTAAAGTCGATCGGTCGTAAGTTGCATAGGTCGTAAGTCGGCGACTACCTGTATAAATAAAAATTTATTGATTGATTGATTGAGGTGAGGGTGGGAATGAAGATTGAACGGTAGATGGAGAGGTTTGCCTCTTGGCTTGGCTCCCTTGGCTGAGCAACAGTGCGGTAAAGCGACTGCAATACTGCACCTGCTGCCACAATTTTCCGTCCAATCTCACGTTCCATTGTTTCCTCACTCGAGAACAGGACCCAAAGATACTTAAACTCATTCTGCACTCGGAGAAGGCAGTCTACTGGCTTCCTGCTAATGACCATGGCCTCAGATTTGGAGGTGTTGATCCTCATCCCCGCAGCTTCAAACTCGGCTACAAAACAGACGACTGAGCACTGTAGGTCACAGGCTGATGATGCTACAGAACCACATCATCTGCAAAAAGCAGTGATGTAATCCTAAGCCCACCAAACTGTAAACCCTCTTTAGCATGACTACGCCTTGATATCCTGTCCATAAAAATCACAAACAGAATTGGTGACAAAGCGCAGCCCTGGCAAAAGCCAACAGCCACTCGGAACAAGTCCGACTTACTGCCGAGAACCTGAACGCAGCTCTCACTCTGGGCGTATAGGTATTGGATGGCCCTAAGGGGAGGCCCCCTCACCCCATACTCCCACAGTACCTCCCACAGTGTATCCCTGGAGACCCAATCGTACGACTTCTCCAAGTCCACAAAACATATGTAGACTGGATGAGCTTAATCCCAAGCCCCCTCTGGGATCCCTGTGAGAGTGAAGAGCTTGTCCGTTGTTCCACGACCAGAATGGGACCCGCATTATTCCTCTTCATTCTGAAGTTCGACAATCGGCCGGACCCTCCTTTCCAGCACCTTGGGGCCAACTTCCCCAGAGAGGCTGAGGAGTGTGATGCCTCTGTAGTTGGCACACACCCTCTGATCCCCCTTTTTAAGAAGAGGAACTACCACCCCAGTCTGTCACTCTTTTAGCACTGTCCCAGACTTCCACACAATGTTAAAGAGGCGTGTCATCCATGACAACCCCTCAGCATCCAGAGCCTTCACCATTTCCGGGCGAATCTCATCAATACCCGGTGGCTTGCTACCGTGAACTTGTTTAACTACGTTGATGACTTTGACGTTGATGACTTTGCCCAGAGAGATTGATTTGAATCCCCAATCATCAGAGTACGGGTTGGTTGGGGTAGTTGGATTAATGAGTTCCTCAAACTGTTCCTTCCATCGATCATCAACCTCATCAGTCGAGGTCAACAGTGTCCCATCCTTTTCATAAACAGCTTGGATGGTCCCCCGTTTGCCCCTTCTGAGGTGTTGGACAGTCCTCCAGAACAACTTTGGTGCCGTCCGAAAGTCCTTCTCCATGGCCTCTCCGAACTCCTCCCACACCCTCTGCTTTGCCTCCATCACAACCAAGGCTGCAGTCTTTCTGGCCTGTCGATACCCTGCAACTGCCTCAGGAGTCCCCAGGGACAACATGCCCCTGAAAACCTCCTTCTTCAGTCGGACGGCTTCCCTGACCTCCGGGGTCCAACATAGTGTTGAGGCACCCAAGACATTGAGACCACAGCTCTCTGCTGCAGCTTCAGCAATGGAAGCTTTACTGAATCTTTCATTGCTGAAGCTGCAGTAGGTTCGATGTCCTCAGCCTCCACTGGGATGCACAAGAAACTTCTTCAGAAGTGTGAATTGAAGGACTCATGGACAGAGTCGTCCTCCAGACGTTCCCAGTTCACCCGCACCATTCGTTTGGGCTTTGGTCTATCCAAACATTTCCCTCGCCAACGGACCCAACTCACCACCAGGTGGTGATCAGTTGACAGCTCTGCCCCCCTCTTCACCCGAGTGTCCAAAACACACATTTGAAGGTCAGATGATATGATCACAAGATCGATCATTGACCTCTGACCCAGGATGCTCTGGTACCAGATACACATTTGAGCATCCTTGTGCTTGGACATGGTTTTAGTTAAAGAAAATACATGACAAGCGCAGAATTCCAACAACATAATGCTGCTCGGGTTTAGATCAGGGCGGCAATTACTCCCAATCACGCCCTTCCAAGTGTCTCCATCTTTGTCGACATGTGCATTGAAGTCCACCAGGAGAACAATGGAGTCCCCTACAGGGATCTCGTGAGGACCCCATTTAAGACCCCAAGACGGACAAATACTCCGAGCTGCTGGGCTGCATACGCACAAATCTGGGGTGCATACGCAAATCTGGGGTGCATACGCACAAACAACAGTCAGAGTTTTCCTTCCCACAGCCTTAAGGCACATCTGTCAAAGTCAAGCCCCGCGGGCAAGATCTGCCCAAGGGCGAATTATTTATGGTCCACTGGATGATTTTTACTATTACTATTAGAACCGACCTGCAGGCCACATTGACCCGCTGGTGTTTTGCATGCACCTAAACTACATTCCCCACAATGCAACGGTAGCAGAAGTCACTGCAGCACAGCAAGCGGATTTGGATTTGGATTTGGATGTTTATCCACAGGGCAGCACGGTGGCGTAGTGGGTAGTGCTGTGGCCGCACAGCAAGGCAGTTCCGGGTTCGCGTCCCGCTCCATGCGGAGTTTGCATGCTCTCCCCGTCTCTGCGTGGGTTCTCTCCAGGATCTCCGGCTTCCTCCCACCTCCAAAAACATGCGCTTCAGGTTAATTGACCAGTCCCAAATTGGCCGTACAAATGAGTGTGCGTGTGGTTGACTGTGTCTCTGTGTGGCACCGCGGTGCCCTGGCCCAGGTTTTTTCCCGCCTGACACTCTAAGCCAGCTGTGAAAGGCTCCAGTTTACCATGACCCATGACAGCGGATCAAGCGGTCATGACAATGGATGGATGGATGTGTATCAGCAGTCAGAGCAGAGGTTAAATTTAGCCACTCCCCTCGTCAGAATTAGCTAAAAGGAAGGTGGATGCTGAGAGCAAGGGGTTTCAAGCCAAATGAGAGTCAGAGTGAATGTTCAAAGAGGTAAAAGTTAAACCTGTGTGTCTTCTGCTGAGTTTGCATGTTTCATCCCCGGCACAATGCTCCAGCTGTGCATCCAAGCTGCTCGGATGCTCTTTGTTTCATAGCACAGACCTGTGTGAACAGTTGTTCTCTCTGATGAAGCTGAACAAAACATCACACAGGAGCCGTCTGACTGATAAACATCTTCACTCAATCCTGAGGATTTCTTCAGCTCAGAGCCTGACTCTGAACATTCATGAACTTGTATGAAAGATGAGACACCATCAAACCTGGGGCGGCAGTGGCCCAGTGGTAGAGCGGGCGGTAGAGCGGGTCATCCAATGTTCTGAGATCGGCGGTTCGATTCCCGCTCCCGCCCAAAAAAACACCCGGAGGTGAGCTGACAGTGGGAGGTGTCAGCTCACCTCCGGAGCACTGCCAAGGCACCCTTGAGCAAGGCGTTGTCCCCTCTCACAAGCTGCTCATTTGGCCGCTCCACAAAGGGGCTGCCCACAACTCTACCCCCCATGGCATGCTTACAGGCCCCCTTGTGTGTGGTTGTGTGTATTACAGGGGTCTGTGTACACTAATATGTATGCGTGTGATTGATTAACAAAAAAGTAGAGTGTGCATTCTTAATTCCCCTTTGGGGATTATAACAGTGTATAAAAATTTTTTTTTAAATTAAAATATCAGGATCAGCCTCAGACAAGTTAACATCACACAGCAGTAATGTATTTTCAGTTTTAAGTTCAGGTAAATTTAACATTTGTTCCTACAAGACATAATGTTTCTTTGAAGGAAGTATTGTTTTGTCTGTGTGCCATAGATTTTTGTATTTTATTGCATTTATTCATGTTTATTTCAGTTGAATAGACTGCTAAGGGCCATGAGAAGCTTTAAAACTGATGATTTTTTTTAACTATTTGAAAGCAGTGATTGGTAGGATTGTTGAGCAGCACAATAATTTATTTATTTTTTTGCACAATTGTGTATGCACACTATCATTATTGCAAGCACAATAATGCATTTTCATTTCATAATGCATGCAATTTCATTTATGCATTTATCTTGATATTAAGGAACATATTTTCCTTATGCATTGAGGTAAGCCCCACCAGATCCAACTGGTAACGCCCCACCTCTAACACGAGCTCTGACTCCTTCCCCTCGTGAGGTGACATTCCACATCCCCAAAGCCAGCTTCTGCCACCCGAGTCTGGTCCGTTGTGACCCAAGGTCACCCACATGGCAGCACCCCATCGATCTGCCCAGCATTTAAGATTATTTTTGTTCCAAGCAGTTACGTTTCTCATTAGTGTGGTGTAATAATACCGATTCTGGTTTTTCAACAGGCATTTCAATGGAAACCACAAGCTGGTCAGGTTAGGTGGCGTCTTGTCATGCATGGCTGTGTTGATGGCATTCAACCTGTTAAAAATGACATTATTCATATGGATAACCACTATGAAATCAGTGAACATGGGGCTTTGCCAGAACTAATAATAACATTAAAATTCCATCAACTATAACAATAAATTCATTAATTGAACAAGATTCAATTAATGAATCCTTTGGAAAAAGATGGGAACTATGGCATTGATGTGTTTTCCTCACTCCTGAATATAGTTCAGTAAGGCTATGTGTGTGTGTGTGTGTTTTTTCCAGATGTGTTTCTAAATGATTTGTGAATTAATACACAATGTCTAAATGAAATTTTGAGAAAAAGGTGATACTAACAAACAATATATACAAGAAATGCATATGCATATGGTATGATAATCAGGCTTTGCCAAATCCATAGGTATTCTTCAAAGCAAAATTAAACTTTTCTTTGAACACCTGGAATGAAACATGAAGGGGCAACCTGATGTGTTGGCCATTGGAAACATGGTTGTGAAGATAAGTCATCATCTCCCTGATGAATGAACTCCACGGATGGACTTGGTGAAAACCCGATGGGAGGGACTGTTGTGTTGTGTAGGGTTCTTTTACCAGCAACAGTGACGACTACCTTCAGGTTTGCTTTTCAATCTTTTACTTATTACAGATGATCAGACATACAACTCAGTACAACACTTTTCATTTAGGAGTCTGCACCCGGAAGTACCCCCTAAGGCCCTTCTTCTTCTACAAAATAGATCAGAGTCAACCAGTCATAGTGCTCAAGTGTTTATGAACCAAATTAGCAACAATTTCCACAGCATGTTTTGACACCAGTTATTTTTGGTTTGCTTTATGAGAATGGTCAATATTTCTTGTTTGTGCATGAACTGTTTTAACTCAAAATGGATTGTTACTGTAATTGTTCATTCCTCTCCCATGAATGCATTATATTCAATATACACACATACATGCATACAAAAACATTTATTAAAATTTCTATTTGATTACCTTACCTCAAAAGTAGTTCATTATTAATAAAATAATAGTCAACCTAAAAGGCAAGGATCTATGTCAAGTATTGTGCCTTCTGCATCTTGAAAACAATCTCTCCAGTGGGTTATCACCACTTCACCTCTCTTGTTGCTCCTTTTTGGTGACAGTTGAATGGTGAAAATATCATCTACCTGGTCAACAGTCAAGGTGCCTGGTTCAAAGCAGAACATGGGGCGAAAGTTGTCTGGAGTGTCTGGATTTCCTCCAGAACACCAAGAATTTTAATTATTTACAGAATCTATAAAACAATCAAAACAAACATTGGTATTTTTTAAATTCATTTAGATTTATTTGTTGCAGCCTAACATAATCAAATCCATAAACTTTGTCAAAATCCGCTCCTGGTTTTCCCCTCATCCGCCCAGCTCTACCTGCCTTCCACTCCAAACTCATCAGTGCAACTGCCTTCACCTGTGTTTCCTCACCTGATCATCACCTGCCTGCTCAGTACATATACCCTCCCATTCCTCTCAGTCTCTGCCAGATTGTCTTTGTGTCATGCATAGCTCTCTCGCGTTGATCTCCGGACTGCTTCCTCGGTTACGATCCTGCCTGTCTTCAACCAGTCTTCCTCGTCTCTGCCCCGGTAAACTGACCAGCCTTCTGTCCTTGACTACTCTGCCTGCTCGTTCCTTGTCTGATACCTGTCACCTGGGATTCCTGTTTACGGAGACTGTTTGTCTGGAATATTGCTGCCATTCTGTGCGAACCCCAGAATAAACTGTTGGACTATTACTGCTCTGGTCTCAGTCTGTGCTGTACGTGGGTCCTACTTCTGACCCGTTACAAACTTAGTTTATGTTGGTTGATGGGTAAAATTCTGTTCCATATTCTGATTAACTCTAAATGAATACTGAATATTTTTGAAATGGACCTTGAAACCTGTGGATGACCTAAAACATAATAATGTCCTGTACCAGCAGATCCCTGTTTTTGATTGACCGAAGAACCCTGAGACATCCTGCACTGGCCAGGTAGTCAAGCAGAGGTGCCTTTTCCTTTTCAAGGTCCCCAATGGTTGTGCTTTCAGATACCTGGTATCATCACAGAATAGAATATGGTATAACCTTTAAAAGAATCTCCCTTGATCAGGCAGTCTTCACAGGGTGACTAACTGTGCATGAGCAAAAGCAGGAGGCAAACAAAAGACAACTCTGACTACTTAAGACCATTAAGAGCCTCAAGAACTCCCTTCTTGGACCTCCTAAATCACCTCCTTCCTCACTTCTTCCTACATCATTTGAGAACTTTACAGACAATCATCAGGTTGGGCTCATAGGATGATCTCTTGAAGTCCGGAATGACACCCTCCCAAACAGCATATCTTTTTATGTTAAATCTGCTGTGCTGATTTACATTAATTTTGCTGGCCAGTTCCAGCAGTATAGTCTTCACAGGAACATGCTGACTACAATGAAAGAACAAAAAAATAATGATCAGAAACAGTAATGTGACATAATTTTTCACAAGCTGTCTATGTTTACAGGTACAGTATGTCGTATTCCCATCTAACGTCATGGTTGTATATCAAAACCATTCATTCATTCATTTTCCCAACCGCTTCATTCGCTTGCTTGGGTCGCGGGGAGCTGGAGCCTATCCCAGCTGTCTTGGGGCGTGAGGCGGGGGAAATTCTGGGCTTGACGCCAGTGCTCCACGGAGCTACACAACACACACACACACACACACACACACTCCTCCGGGCAATTTGGGACCGGCCAATTCACCTGAAGCACGTGTTTTTGGAGGCTTCCTCCCACCAAATAATTCAGTCGTATTCTTGTTGTACAATGTAAGGCCTAACAGCTAAACAGTCTATGCAAATGATCAGACCATACTTGATTCTCAAACTCATAATCTGTGTGTGCTACTCACATGCGGCTCTACATACTGGCAATGATTGCCTGCTGTAATCCTTCATCCTCAGAATTATCACCAGACATGGTAGCAACAGACGTTAAATAAGAGTTGTTGTCCTCATCAAGACTGCGTGTTTTATTGCGTCTTGTACTGCTTGAGGTAGGATCACTGTCGAGACCACTGGTGTCAGGAATACCATCACTTCCTGCGGGGCATGTTCCATCAGGACCAATTGTGCCTCTTGTACTACTTGTGCCAGGAGGACCACTTTCAGGACCTCTAGTGCCTAGAATACCATCACTTCCTGCAAGGCATGGTCCATCAGGTCCGCATGTGTCAGGTGTCCAGTTTTGTCTTTCTCCATTGTTGTGGCTAGTGCCAGGGCAGTCTTCATTACTGCTAATGCAAAAACTAGCCTTTGAATGCAAGTTATTGTCTACACTGTCATCCTGAAATATAAAATATTTATGTGTAACAAATAAAAGTGCACATTTACCAGAAGTACCCTTAATGGTTTTACATAAAGAGTTTTAATTTTATAAACCTTTTGAATAAGAATCGCATTCAGCTCCTGACCCTTTTGGAGCTTAGGGCACACCAGTTTACTGCCACAACCCAATAGCAAAGAAAATGTTTTATTTCAGTACAACTCTGGCAGTACAATACAGGCAGTACAACTCAGGCAGTACAACAGGCAGTACATCACAGGCAGTACAACTCAGGCAGTACAACAAGCAGCACAACATAGACAGTACAACAGGCAGTACAACAGACAGGACAACACAGAGTATAAGATGTGGTGGGGGTTTCGTTTCTCTTAAGACAAGACACAGTGTATTAAACACAAGATATTTATTTTGTCAATTCAAATTAAGAGTTGAGTAGCAGTGCAGTAATATCATCACTAGGTTGAGTATGAGTCCGATAATATCATCGATGATATTGACAAAACAGACAGGTTCAGCAAACAGACAATTTCAACAAATACTTATCTAAGCATGATGAGAGCTCTGGAGACGATAAACAAGTCCTCCGATGTGTTGTTACAGAATATTGTATTTTAATGATCATTAAAGTACAACTTATGAAGAATTTTGACATGTGCTCACCTTTTTAAAGATGCAATTATTTTGAGCACAACTGTGCATGCACATGCACTACATTCTCAGACTTAAAGACTGCATCATAGCTAAACTGACATCTGTCATTGTCTGCACTGTCAAGGTCATATGTGTGACCGAGTACCACATCACTCATGTGGAGACAAAGTGGCCTGGGTCAGGCCGGGAGGCTTATCTGAATGACAGAATGCATTGTGGTAGGTTACCTGAAGATTTGCACATTATTTCGCTTGTGTCCGTCCTTTAATCTGCTCTAATATACGTACTTTACGTTACAGGAGAGTCTGATGGCTTTTTGCTGGGGAACAGGGGTTACCCATGCCAACCACGGCTGCGGACCCCTGAACCCCAGACAGAACTTCAACCGTGCTCACTGCAGGATCAGAGCCCAGGTGGAGATGACCGTACGCCTGTTGAAAGCCCGTTTCCAGTGACTACGTCAGCGCAGGACAACCCCTGAGAGGGCCTGTGATATACAGTAAGTGTTGCATGTGTTGTTCTTCATAATACAGTAAGCCCTCGCACATCAACGATTGTGACTCCACCTCATCACAGATTTTTGGTCGGCAGTCACGTGATACCGTAAGTAAATTATATTGGACGACGGCATCCGGAAGTGCTCCTTCCAAAAAAGTGCTTCAAACAGTAGATAAGAGTGTGGGAAAAGGTAATACAGATAGAGGGTGGTTTAATATCAGTATGGGAAGGGTTCATAAACATTTAAATCACCGTATATAATAAGATAAATAGATTGCGATCTCGATTGCGTGTGGTTCCTGGAATGCATTAACCGCAAAGACGGAGGGCGCAATGTAGTTATTAGATAAGAACAACACCCTGCCCCACAAACTGATGACCTTATCCTGCTGTCCAGGAGTGAGACACCATCTGCATGAATTATTTTTTCAATTAGATCACAATCACTACCACCATAGCAAGAAATAAAAGCACGAGTCACATTTCATTTGGTCTTCTTTATTTCCTACAAATACAAATGCAAACGTTATTATTTGTGTCTTGCCAATAGTCACCCTGTGGCCCTGCACCCACCTCTAACTGCTGCTGCAGTATTTTTGTTTCCAGATCAGTTTTTTTTTTTCTGAAGGTAAATTTGGTGCGGTTCTTTCACAGATAGCTGTGGATAGATGAAGACATGAAAAGATGGAGTTACATATGAATTACACAGAGTGAACTACTGGTGTTTGCTGGGCATCTCTTTCAACTGTGTCGACCCTTGCGGTGGATGTTGAGGGACCCTCCTGGTGTTGGCCAGCCATGCTTTGTTTAAACGGATGACAATGTGTTATTACTTCAGTGGCAGCAAAACGTCACACTCCAAATACCACCAGAATATCAGGAAATGGGAACAGGACTCAGTAACACAACAAATTACCTCCAAAGGCCTTCCTGAATCCCCTTCTGTGAAGGTGGCAGACATCTTTTCCTTGTCGTCTTCATCCTGACAAGGGTACTCCTGGCATCCTAGCATGTATCTACTTGATCAACCGTATAGTTAGTTTAGGAGACACCAAATATGGAGTTAGATGGGTAGTTCTCAGAGAAACTATATTTTGCCATTTGGAGACAAATATATTTATTGATGTATTTTTCTCATGTTTCCTCTTAACAGTAGGAATTGGAGGTGAGGGCTCCCTGTGGGCCTGACAACACATAGATGTTCATTCACTACATCAGACCTCAGTTGAATTCACCACAATGGGTCACATGACTGCCACAATATTTGACGACACATCTGCCTTAAAACTAAAATAAATCCATGTGAAAGCAGAGTTTGAAAGGGCCTCTAAGCCAGTTTGTGTACAACAAAACACAAGTAAACAAGGAAGTGTGTGATTGTCAACTGAGCCATGTTATCCCCTGTAGTCCTCTAACAGCTCCTCCCAAAGCCTGTTTCTTTCACTCATAGTCGACACCAAGACTCATGATGAAGCTCTCTTCTGACAAATCACACCCAACAGTTTCATTCACAAAAAGGTAGCACATACTGTACTTCTTCCACAGCAAACTTCAAAATGTAGGTTGTCCCTTTTTCATCATACAGCGCAACAACATCCTACAGCTACTTGTATGTTTTTATTGCCCACTCTGGTGATGATGGTGGCTTAGACTGAAATGATTCTGGCAGATGGTGTCCCTCACTGCTCTTGGATAGCTGGCAGGTGAACAAGGTCATTGTCTGGGTCTTCAGTTTATTGGGTAGGGTGTTGTTCTCCTCTGATAGGAGCAATAGTATGAAGAACACTCTCAGGAATCATCCTGTGGCACTGGAAACGGGTTTTCAGCAGGTCCTCTACACCGATGACTGCAGATCCATCCAACCTCGGTGTCACCTGGTGAAATACACTGATGACACAGTTCTCCTGTCCCTGCTCTCAGGTTCCTCACAGCATAATGGTCAAGCTTTACAGCAGTTTGCGGAGTAGTGTGACAGCTCTTGCCTTGAGCTGATTGTGAGAACTTTATGTGGAAGCAGACGTCAAAGGTTTCCTGTCGCCTTTTCATGAATCGTATTGAGCTCCTTGAAACCTGAAGACCATAAAATTAGTTTGTAACCATAAACGTAACTATCTCAGGTGTTTTTGCCCAGACAATTTTTAAATGAAGTCGCTAGTTATGCTGCTGTGGCACTGAGTAAGTGTCCTGACTATACAGTAAGTGTAGCACTGAGTTGGATGAAGTGTGTCTCTTGTTGGGTTTGAATATCTTGACACTGGAATGTCTGCTTGAGTCATGAGGGAGAACTTTTGATGGGTTCTATCCCAAGCAGTGGAAGATGGTGGCGTGTGTGTGTGTAAGCTTTATCTTCTTTAGGCTGTGACGACACCTCCAACCTTCTATCATTATTTATTTCAACTGTTACAATAATTGTCACACACTCACCTGCTTCTCAAAAAGATAAAAACTGATATGTAAAGACTCCTTATTCAACAACACACTGAATCAACAACATTCATTCTCCTGACTATACAGTCAGCTCAGTGTCATCCACACACTGTTTCTATCCACATGGTATGTCCCTGCAAATGTGGACGTCTAAACCTGAATAAAATGGTGATTTCAGACATGCCTAGAGTTAACTGTGGACAGATAGAATTCCATGTAAGAGCATCAGGGTTGAAGAACATCTGATCTGAAGGGAGCCACCTCCCTCATTCTGGGACATGGTGCTACGTCATCAAATGCTTCCTTCTCGATGGTTGGTCCAAGTATTTCAATGTGTCTGACGTTCCCGGACGCATCCAGGGATCTGTGGCCGTGGAGTCGTCATCAGACAGATCCAGGATTCCTGGAGAACACGGGCAGGGAGGCAAAGATTAAGATACATTAGAGTACGGCTGCCTCATGGTCAAAATACATTATTTATAATCCCACACAACCAACAGTTAATTTTTATTGTTTTTTATGGTAGAGCGGCCGTCCAATGTTCCAAGATCGATGGTTCGATTCCCGCTCCCGCCCAAAATCACTGGAGTGTGAGCTGACAGTGGGAGGTGTCAGGTCACCTCTGGAGCACTGCCGAGGCGCCCTCGAGCAAGATGCCGCCCCCCCTCACAATCTGCTCGTTTGGGGCGCACCAAGAAGAAGCTGCCCGCCACTCTACCTCCCATTGCGTGCTTACAGTTCCCCCTGTGTGTGGTTGTGTGTATTACAGGGCCTGTACACACTAATATGCATGTGTGTGATTGACTGACTAACATACTAACTCGAGTGTGCATTCTTAATTTCCCTTTGGGGATTATAATAGTATATTTTTTAAAAAAGCATATTATTTATCTTAACATAGCAGGTTTAAAGTCACACGGACTTGTCACTCCTGCTGAGTCCAGAAGACCTGTTTTAGCTCCTGAACTACACGTATCTGACTGGTGATAACACCACAGTGGAATGTTCTATGTTGCTGACACTCAATCATATTTTACGGTGAGAATGTGCTCTGGTTTTGTCCTCGTATGCTCTAGCTGTTCTAAAGTCTGTGATTGACAGGGCTTCCTGATGGTCATAGATATAGAGCAGTACCTTGAGATACGAGTTTTTGAAGATACGAGCTGTTGCTCTGTCCATATTTTTGTTCGACAAACGGGCAAAATCCAAGATACGAGCCGTGCTTCAGGACAGCAACTCTAGTTGGCGGATAGAGAAAACATCAGCTGAGATCGGATCCGGTTCTTGTTTGCGGAGTCAAGATGTAACTTGTGTGTGCCTGTGACTCTTGTATTTGTTTTTATATTTTATCGTCGTTCACGTAACTCATATGTAATTAATTATACACAGGTCAAGTATTCATGTCTATCAGAAAAAATAAATGAATAATTTAGTGGGTTTGGGGCTTTTTTAAAAGGCTGGAATGGATTAAAATGATTTTAGCTATTTTAAATGAGTAAATCCTCTGAGTTTTGATTTGTTTGACTTGAAATGGATTAAACTCATATCTTAAGGTACTACTGTATTCAATTACTGGATCTTTAAAGTAAGACATTACAGCTTCAAACTGTAGTTAGCCTTGCAGCTAACTGACCAGACATAGCAAGTGGCCTCTAGAGACGGCATGGACAAGAAATCTTTGACCATTGATGAGAACTTTGCAATGGAAAATAAAACAAATCACTGCTTCAAATGTGTCTCACTCTGACTTGTGCTGTTGGTATAGTATGTTTGATATTTGTATTAACAGAGGTGTGATTTTGCTAGTTTTTATAACAAGCAATGTAATTCCTTCATTCTTAAAACTGCTTTGATAATAGATGTGCTCGCCCATCAGATTCTGTAAAGTAATACCAGCCGCGTTGCCATGACGACTAAGAGCCGTCACAAGACCTGCCCTGTCCTGGCTCCAATCGTCATCGCTGGGATCAGCTTCCTGCTGAACACCACCGGCGTAGTTGTCATGTTGATCCTGACTGGAAGCAGTTTGATCCTGAAGCTACCAGAGGAGAACGATTAGAATCATTGGTTGTGATCTAAAAACACTAGAATAAAAACGGGCTACACGAGTCTACTTGATACTTCCTGTACCTGGGAACGCTGTGAATGTTTGGCCAGCCTCCTCCTCTCCCTTGCAGACAGCAGTGGGGATTTCTCCTGCTCTGGGATACAAGGCACTCCAAATGCATTTCCCAGGGGGTCTTAACATTTAACACACAAACAGCCAGAACTATATTTAGCTCGACATCACAGGCTTCTGTAGAGTGTATTATACTGTGCTGTACTGTGCTGCTTGTGTGTTCTGATGGCTTGAGAGATCTCCAGCCACAAATGACTTCCAGTTGTCTGCAGCTTAAATTGCACTCTGAATCATCATCAAATTCTGGGCAGCCTCACCGATGAACGTGCTCTCTGAGTCCAGCAGAGAACCTCTCGAAGACCTCCTCATCACACTCCTCTGCAACAGAAAATCCTGTTCAACATTCAAACAAGGATAATTTTTTTTGTTCACTGAGGCTCATCTATATTTGTTTTCCACTCACCACACAATTGTTTTGCTGTGGTGGAGGCAGGTCACAATATTCTGTAACAAAAGGAGGACTTTATATTAAAAATGCCCAAGTAGTACAAGTTTGTTTGTCAAAAGTGTTTTTTGGGGGTATTTAATGTCATAAATGGGAGACATCCAAATATCTGAGAGAGGAATGAGGTTGGTGAAAGTGGATAAAGTAGATGGATGTGACCTGTGTTCACTTCTGTTTGATGCAGCTGAGAAGTCGAGGCTTTTTAACAGAAAATTTAGGAAGCTAATGTTTCTGTAACGATAGCCATCAGGTTTTATATTGTGGTGTGATGAGAGAACAGTATTAACTGTTGTTTATCCACTCTGACCACATTCTTCATAAAAAAAAAAAATTGTCCAAGTTCAAAGGTCACAAACTCCACCTGCGAGCTACAACGAGTAGCAGAAGCTATCAAGTATTTATTACTCAATGTGAATGAAATATGGTTGATGTCTTCTCATGTTATCAAGAACATCCTCTTTTCCAGTGTTTTGGAATCATGATACTAAACACAAATCTTACCAGGTGTGAACGAGGCCTCACAGAAGACGTACTGACATTGACAAATACTGACTATGACATTAAAAAATAAGACCCTTGGTCCAACTCTGGATAGACAAAGGGGAGGCCATCAATGGTGAAACCCACATCACTACTTTTTTACTGAAAGCTGAGTGGGAGTGGACGATTTAAAAACATTAAAACATGAAAAGACTCGGCCATCAGGGAAAACAGGCTCAAGTGTTACCTGTGTGGTTGAGTTGGAGTGAGTCGTGGATTTGCTGCAGATTTCTGGGCTCCAGTTTTGTGGAGTTGGGCCTTCGGACCAGAACCTGCCGTCGAAGCATGGCCATATCAAACACATCCACTGGGGGGCGCTCTTGTTGTCTGAAAAAAAAAGACACGAACACACAAGTTATTTATGTTCAAGCTATCTGCTTAAATCTGAATTTTATCATTTAATACACAACTTCTAATAATATCACATGTGACGAATCGACTTTATGATTCAGAGACACCATCAATTGCATTTTACTTGTTGGGATCATAAAGAAAAAGAATGTCAGGGACAATGAGAGGAACAAAAGCAAACACCTTCAAAAAGAACTGGAGAGGTAAGAAGCACGTAGGTTCCAACTAGAACACATGTGTCAAAGTCAGTATTTTATTTTATTTATTCATATTCATTTCAGATGAATGAACTCAGGGAAAATTGCAGATAAGAGCCATGAGAAAGAATACAACTGATTTGATTTTCCTTCATTTTACTATTTGAAAGCAGTGATTGGTAGGAGCAGCACAATATTTTTTTAATCATTTTTTTATAATGCATGCACAAAAATAATATTATGCACACACATTTTTGTGCATGCAATAATGCATGCACAATAATGTATTTTCAGTTTATAATGCATGCAATTTCATTTATGCATTTATCATGATATTAAGGAACTTATTTTGTTTTTGAAGAACAATTACTTTTTTGCTTTTTTACTTGTTTGAAGTTACTGACAGACATACAGTGTATAACAAAATATTGCTTTATTTATTTAATCATTAAATAATATACACTGTGTTAGCTCTTGGTTCAATAGGCTATGTTCAATTCAATAAATGTCGAACCAGCCCGGCCCTCGGCTTGCAACAATTTTTTTTTTGGCCCTCTGTGTATTTGACTTTTACACCCCTGAACTACAACATCAGCTACAGTAAGATGGAGTGAAGAACGTTTGAGCTGGAACACCAAGGATCCCAGGGCTGAAGCAGACTCTGCCTGATGGAGAGCAGAGTCTGGCTGATGGTTACCCAACAGATCTGACTGCTCCACACACAACCAAACCCACTCCATTCCACCCTAACCAACCCACACCAACCACTTGGTCTGTTGGCCATTGTTGCTTACTGTTCACCTCACCTACCTCTCTCGAACACTCCTGACATGTCATCTGCATAGAATCCCTTCTTCCCACCCCCTCTTCCACCAGCAGCCATACCCATCACTCTTCATCCAACTCAGGTCAGGATGATGCTGAACGGACTGTAGCCAAGCAAAGCAGTGGGACCGAGAGAAACCAGCCCTAAACACCTGACGACCAGCTGCTCACAGCTGTGTGGTACCCAAACACACCTTTCCAACCTCAGCTTGTATCTACAGAACATCCCAAAGCTGTGGACAACATCTCACCCAGTTCCTTTTTCAATGAATGCCCTTCCCACTCTTGTCCTCTCCTACATCAGACTCAAATGGACTCTTTACAGTTTGCATCAGTCCCAACACCAGTGTCCATGATGCCCTCATGTTCTTGCTGCAGAGGGCAGACACCTCTGATGCATCTGTTAGGATGGCATTGACTTCTCAAGCTCCTTCAATTGCATTCAGCTCTGACTGTTAGGGGAATATATGGAGAAGCTGAAGGTGGATCCATCACTGGTACTGTGATGTTTGGATTGGCTTTTCCTCAGACCACAGTACGTAGGCCTACAGAGCAGCATCTCAAGCTCCATTCTGACCAGCACTGGTGTTGGCTCCATTCTAGTTTACAACACCTACAGCTGCTTTTGACACCGCTGCTATTGGCCCCATCAAAGGGGGCGATGCACAGGAGTATGGGGACAAACTCAACAAGAGTAGAGTACACACAATCACCTTCATCTCAACATCACAAAAACAAAGGAGATTATTCTAGATTTCAGGAAGGGCAGGAGGAGGACACAAACTACACCAATCACCATCAGGGGAACAAAGGTGAAGGTGGTCGCCAACCACAGTTACCTTGGTGAGCAGCTTGACAGTGAGCTGGACTAGAAGAGTCATGGAAGTGGTGTGCAGGTAACAACTTGATTTCTTTAGGAGGCTATGGTTATTCAACATCTGCCCACCCCTGCTGTGCAGTGTCGACCATTCAGTGGTGGCCAGTGCTCTGGTTTTTGGGAAGAAGACGCCCAAACAGCAAACAAAACCAGACCAGCTGAGCAGGAGGGTTGGCTCAGTGGTCGGACTGAACATCAAACAGAACAGCAGGTGGCTGAGTCCAGAACTCTGAGCAAACAGATTTCAGTAATGGTCAACCCTATACACCCACTCCACGGCCTGAAGGCCATCCACAGCAGCACCTTCAGTCAGACACTGCACTAATGTGCAAATCTGACGGACACAAGAAATGTTTAACACCAGTTTAACATCAGCTGCTACAGGTTTTAGCATGCACAAAAACAACTTTCTATTTATTCGTTGTTTTTTTTTAACTTAAATAGAGAAGCCATTTGAAGAAATATGTGGCCATTTGAAGAAAATTATGCTCTTCTGACACTGCTGTGGCTCTGCCATTTCCTGTAAAGGCGCTGGCGCGCAAAATGTGCAGGACATGCATGTAAGAAGCATGTCAGAATGGTCTGTCATTCATGACTCAAGTCCCAGTGAACTCTCACACAAAGACAAAACACACACATACATACACACGCATACACACACACACACACACACACACACACACACACACACACACACACACACACACACACACACACACACACACACACACTTGGAACAACACATATAAAAAAAGGCTGCAAACATAAACACATTTCTTTGTTGTTAAGTTAGAAATGTTATGTCATGAATGTTTCTATGTACAATAAAATTTATATACGTATAAAGGGCTTATATTTTGTTACATTTTCCACTTTCATGAGTCACGGTCTTGCTGGAGCCAATCCCAGCAGACTTCCGTCAAAAGTGTGCTTTGATCAAAACTACATTTCTCACAATGCAGATATTAAGCCCATTTTAACATTGACAAAAATGGTTTGAACAAAGTTAATGTCGTAACTTGAGTTTGATGTTCTTTTTCTTTATTTAGTTGGATAGTTTCATCCTTGATCAATGCAGTTTTGTGGATTTCATAACCTGACAAACTAAAAGCATTTATGTACAGAGCAACAGACAAACATTTTTTCCTGTGCAACTGTAACGTTTGTAACTTGTACAAGTAATAAATTCTGAGTTAATTAACTTTAAGGAGTAGTTACAATTATTTTTACATTACACTGAGTTACATTTGCAGTAATCCATCGTTACTCGTGGTTAATGTGTTCCAGAACCACCCGTAAAAACCTAATTCCGCGACATAGCAACAAACTATTCATTATTTATGATAATTTAAACGTTTATGAACCCTCCCCATACTGATATTAAACCACCTTATATCTGTATTACCTTTTCCCACACTCTGATAGACTGTTTAAAGCACTTTTCCATCTAGCCTTTTGAGGACAGCCATTATGCTGACATCCCTGCTTTATGGAGTAGCTTTTGTTTCATGCTCTCTTTCTCGATGTGATCAATACAATATAATATGTGTTTGGGTCTGACCTGTCACTCAGAGAAGACTCCACTTCTTCCCTGTCATACTGACGAAGGTGACCCTCCAGACGTTTTTGTTCACTGCGAAGCTGCCTCTTCAAAGCTGACAATGCACTGATTACATCACGCTGATCTCCTGAAAACACACACACGCACACGTTTGTTAAAATGAACATTCCAACAATGTCCGTGAGACAAGCTGCTGCTGAGATTAAAGCTGGTAAATAGAGCTAACTCATCTGGTACCTGCAGCTCGGAGGTGATTCCTAACAGCTGGGACAGGAGGGGACTGGAGACCAGACAAAGAGCGCTCCTGAAAGACACAACAGAGGTCAACAAAAGGGAAACGCATCCTATTGAATACAGAACATTATTCAGATATCTGTGACTCACAGAGAGCTGAGCAGAGGAACGCTGGCTGTCAACAGTTGGGGGTCTGGGGCTGGTCTGGTATTGCCCGTGTGTCCTCTGAAGAGTAGGGATTGGAGGTGAGGGCTCCCTGTGGGCCTGACAACACACACATGTTCATTCACTACATTAAAACTCAGTTCAATTCACTTGAATGGCTGCAGTCTGCTGGGTGTGTAGCCTGTAGTTTGAGTGGCCATTCATTGTCACTTATTTTAAACAATTTTCAACAGCTGCTAGAAGCAGAAAAAGACACAATGGTCAGACTGTCCCTACCGGTGTAGGTGAGACAGAGTTTGCACAGGACAGGTTCTGATTGCTCGGTTATCTATTAAAAATATTACATGAGAATAAGTTTCACCTGCTGTTGTTTCTTTGTCGTCCCTAAACTGCAGTGTGATTTTCATACTAATGTTGTGGAGTTGCTATGAACTGACCTCCTCCATCCGAGCCTGCCTCTCCCTCTCATATTGCCTCCTCAAGGCTGCATTCTCCTTCTTCTCTGCTTCGTCCTTCTTCCTTTCTGCCTCTTTCCTCCTTTGCTCTGCCAGGTGAATCAATTCTTCATTCTTGGCTTTTTGCTGCCAACAGGGAGAGAGAGAGAGAGAGAGAGAGAGAGTAAGAGATCTTAATCATCACACACTTTTTATGATCTAAGATCATAAAAAGAAAGTTCCTCACCTCCATTTCCTTCTGTTTCTTCTTCTCTTGCTCTTCCTCATACTCCCTCTGGATGCGAGCCCTCTGTTCTGCCAACCTCTTCTCCTCTTTCTCATCCTCCAGTCTTATTCGTTCCCTCTCCTCAGCCTTTTTACTCATTTTCTCATCAATCTATTCGCAATGTTAATGAGCAAACAGAAATACTGCACATGAATACAACGCTAAGCTTAAAAACTTAAAAACTGGAGTACTAAGATGATGTAAATGACAATCTGAGTACCATTGCTGGTTTGAAGCAATACCTGATGCTTGAGGTCAGCCTTGTACTTGTCTTGTTCCAGCATCTGTTGCTGGCTGGGCTGGTTGGGAAACACATTTCCTCTGGCAAACTGGGGGGTGTGGACATGTGTGAACCCTACAAGAGAAACACAATAAATTCAAGTTTGACTCAAACTAAAACATACTTCTTTCTGGTGGGCAACCATTCTACTCTACAGGAATGAAAATATGACGATGTATTCTCGCCAGTCGAGAGACATAGTCCCTCCAATGCTTCCAAGGTCTTTCATGAGGTAGGACACGCCCGCAACAACTCCCGAGTGAGGTGTCCAGGAGGCATCTGGAACAGATGTCCAAACCACCTCAGCTGGCTCCGCTCGAGGTGGAGGAGCAGCGGCTCTCCTCCGACTCCGAGCTCCTCCCTGGTGACTGAGGTCCTCACCCTATCTCTAAGGGTGTTCCCAGCCACTCTATGGAGGAAACTTATTTCAGCCGCTTGTATCTGGGATCTTGTCCTTTCAGTCATGACCCAAAGCTCATGACCATAGGTCAGAATAGGAACATAAATTGACCAGTAAATCGAGAGCTTTGTCTCATGATACAGCTTTCTTCACCATGACAGACCTATACATCTACTGCATTGCTCCAGAAGCTGCACCGATCCATCTGTCAATGTCACGTTCCATCCTTACCCCACTCGTGAACAACACCCCAAGATATTTAAACTGCTCCACTTGGGGCAAAGACTCTCCACCGCTCTGGAGAGGGCACACCACCCTTCTCCGGTTAGGAACCATGGCCTCGGATTTAGAGGTGCTGATCATTATCCCACTCGTGTCACACTCAGCTTGCAAACCTCCTTCAGCCGATGTGGCAGCAAAAAGCAAGTAGGGTTTCAGATTCAAAACGCTTGCAGACATCTCTTAAAGCTCTAGGCTCTAATGGTATCCCGACTTTTGTGATCTGTTGCCTTCTCAGAGTGAGTATCCAATCACAGGACTTGTACACCTCGGGACAATGTGGGGCCAACCAGCAGGCCTTAGAAGGCCAACTCGTGATCTGATTGGCTATCGCATCCGTCCATTAACTATATGTGTCCGTTTTCTCACAATACAGGGACGCCTATATTCTAGATTCTGAAAGCCCTGAGCAGATTTCATTCAACCTGGCAACAAAAGCTAGCTAAATTCTGATTGGATAAAAACTCTCTAATCTAAAAATGGAACACTGACCCAGTGTTGGCCTATGTCATATTATATCCCAAAGTATACTGTATATATAATAGCGGGAACCCGTGGAGATTCCACAATAAAACAATAATATCAGACTTCATACCAAACATATGAAAACAAATGTACTGGTATTAAAAACCAAACGCACCCAACACAGTCAAAAATCAACATGGTGACGTAACGACTTTGTGTTGGCAAATCATGGATGGCGCTGGGAGGGGATTGCGAAACCGTAGATGAATGTTAGCAGGCTAACTGGAGAAAGAAAGATAACTAATGGTGAGATTGGGAAAGGAGCTAACGTTAAAGGAAAAGGCACCTGTCAAAAGAGCAAGTGGAAAGAAATTTTAGAGAAGTGATAGTTCTGTTAGCTGACTACATGAACAGAACTGCATGCAGTTACTTAAAGACCATTTTTGTCAGATGCCCGAGGAGCATTTTTGATACTACATTGATTGTCCCCATTCCAAACGGAAACCATAGCTGGACAGACTGTTGGTGCTAGCAGCTAGTTTCACTCAGAAATCGTTGTTTTCTGTGTCGTTCCTGTTGTTGGACTCTCTGCTCAAAAACATGAAAATTGTTAGAACAGTTATGACACTCTTTATACGTATAACTGGGAAGTCCATGTATAGTTATTTCTTCTCCTAACATAGCAGATTCCTTACACCATATTGTTCATGTGATTCCTTCTGGCGGATGCGCCGTGATTGGTTAGGGGAGATAGTAAATGGTATAAATAATGGTAAGAAGCAGACTTTTTGGTGTTGTAATATTAGACTCATTCAAATGATTGTCTACATCGCCCATTACTGGTGACATACTGAGTTGTGATACCATACCAGAGACCCTCTCTTTGGGGTCGGAGAACTCTGTCTGGGGGACCGTCATGGCAGCTATAGCTCTCTTCTGCTGCTGCTTCGGGTTACTGTAGGTCTCTTCATTGACCTTGTGCATCTGGTTGAGGTCGGCTGGTCAAGGAAGTTAAAAGTCAGAATAAATGCTGTATTATATTTAAAAAACACATGAGATTCAGGGACATACCGATAAGATTCCCAGTGCTGTCCCTGAGTGGGGCCCCTCCGCCACCGCGGCCCCAGGGCTGGTGGTTCTTCATGTCGGCCTCCAGCTGGGCTTCATAACGCTTCACCTCCTCTCTCTCGAGCAGCTTCTGTTCCTGTTGTTCCTGGATCTGCAGGGAAGTTTTTTCTTGCTTACATCCAAGTCCTCTAACCTATCTGCTGCATTGTTTTTTCTAACTGCAAATTCAACTCGTGATTATCTTTTGTAAATATGTGAAATGTGTAAAGCAGTTTAAGGCATCACATTTTCTGAAAACATGTAGAGGAGCATCATTGTATGCTGTCAGGTCTGGAGAAACTGCAGATTATTGAAGCCGGTGACAGAAGTCAGTTCCAACACAACCTAAAAACATCTTTCCAATGTTTTGTCAGCCTGTGATGATCATCACACACCAAACACAAGATAACCTGAGCAGCAGAGACACCACAGAGTCACCAGGAGCAACTAGAAGGACTGGGATGGGACTAAAGTTGTTCCAGGCTATGATGCGGACTATGGAGAAATCTCCGAAATACACAACACATTAAGAATTTAATGAGGTTCTGAGGCCATAAGTGGGCTTACACTATACATTATAGATGTTTGGTCTTTTACCTTTTGAACTCCATTGCTCCTTCTCCTGGAATCTCCCTGCCAACAAATACAGACTGCATTGCAATGACGATTGAACTGTACCAACAGTAGCGTCATACCGCTTTTTACACAGAATAACCCAGGCCAAGCTCATTACTACAGAACTACTTATTTACCCTGTGATGTAGGCAAGTAACAGGGGCAGAACAACATGCCTCTAATGATCAATATTCAAGTACTTAGTCTTAAATCATAGGAATTGTCTTTAAATTTATATAAAACAAATAGAAGATGGTCCTTTTGATTTTGTGCGTGTATGAATTTGGATTAAATCAACATCCACCAATCTTCTGCTCGGCTTTTACCTTATGGGCAGTAACCTGGTTCATGTGCGTACTGATATGTGATGAGGACTGGGTGTTCTCATCTGCTTTCAAGTACCTGTACTGCTAATTAGAGTGCGGAGTTATTCTGACAAAACTAGTAACTATTACATCCATATAGTTGTACAATAGGCCTCTCTGAGGAACCATCACCTGCGATACAACTATGAACTATTTATTTTATTATTTACGGTAATTTTAAACGTTTATGAACCTTCCCCATACTGATATTAAACCACCTTACATCTGTATTACCTTTTCCCACAGTATTATAGATTGTTTGAAGCACGGAACGCAGCACACTTCCAGATGCTGTCAGCCAATAGTATGCGCATATGGTATCACGTGACTACTTACTAAAAATGAGATGAAGCCGGGCATCTTGAAGTGCAAAAACACGAGGTATTACTGTATGTAATTTAAAAAATGAGTTACGTAGTCAAGCCGCGTATCTCGAAGCACAAATCTTCTTTTCCTTTCGGCTTTTCCCTTCAGGGGTCACCACAGCGAATCAATTGCCAACATCTAACCCTGTCTTCTGCATCCTCTTCTCTCACACCAACTACCTTCATGTCCCCTTTCACTACATCCATAAACCTCCTCTTCTGTCTTCCTCTAGGCCTCCTGCCTGGCAGTTCAAAACTCAGCATCCTTCTACCAATATATTCACTATCTCTCCTCTGGACATGTCCAAACCATCTCAGTCTGGCCTCTCTGACTTTATCTCCAGAACCTCTAACATGTGCTGTTCCTCTGATGTACTCATTCCTGATCCTAACCTTCCTGGTCACTCCCAGAGAGAACCTCAGCATCTTCATCTCTGCTACCTCCAGCTCTGTCTCCTGTCTTTTCCTCAGTGACACTGTCTCTAGACCAAACAAAATCGCTGGTCTCACCACAGTTTTGTACACCTTTCCTTTCATTTTTGCTGAAACTCTTCTATCACACATCACACCTGACACTTTTCTCCACCCGTTCCATCCTGCCTGTACACGCTTCTTCACCTCTTTTCCACACTCTCCATTGCTCTGGACTGTTGTCAAGTAGAGGATGAACCATCCTCTGCTTGACTTAGTAGTCATATAAAGTAGTAGGACTGTTGACCCTAAGTCAGCAGTCCAGAGTTGACTTACAGTCTTACGAATGAGCGAGAGAATACTGTACATGATGATGTCAGAAGGCTTAATAGTTCACCCAGTCTTGAAATGAACACATTCATTTTAATGCAGCTTTTCACATCGGTTTGACCCACCTGCTGTTTCAGTGCCTCCCGGTAGCTCACAATCCTTTCCCTCGCTGATCTGGATCGCTCTGAAGGAAAAACTTTGACTTGTGAGTCCAGAGCAGCCTCACTGCTGGCCCTGAGTCAAAGAATCCCACAGTTCATTACGATCTGTCCCCAAAGACTTATGTTATAGTAACATTGACATGATCACCAAGTGCTCATGACTGCAAACAGTCTTCTGGCCCTGCCTGCCAAGTCAGAGCACTTGAAGTGAAGAGGGGAATTTACTTGACTGGAGGCTCAGGGAAGCTGCTCCCACCGCGCTGACTATGAGGGCTGTGGTCACCAAACTGGTTGGGCATTGCTCCTACGGGTGGAACATTCCAGTAGGACATCAGCGGGTCAGCACCAGGAACAGACAAGTGACCATCTGGAGAGTGAAATGATATGTTAAAAGCATTTTGGTGCGGAGTGCAGCATGTCAAGCTCCGTTCAGCAGAGAGTGGTGCTTACAGTAGGCCATACTTGGGTTGAGCAGGTTTCTAGAGCTGAGGTAGGGATGAAGTTCTCCATACGGGCTCCTGTAAGCTTCAGTGAGGGTTGTTGGAGGGAACCAAGGGACTCTGGGAAGACAAAGTTTAGAGTTAGGTAAAGATACTGGGTTTTGTATATTCACTATTTGCATCAAACACGAATAAAAATCAACTTCAAGCTCACAAAGTGATATCACACTTAGTGTTCAGTATTCAATCAACCACATGCAAATCAGAGTTGTAATAAGTCTCTGCTGATGATGATCTACATTTCCTGGTGCGTTAAACTAAGTGTTCAATTGGCAAAACAAAAAAAGGTTTTTTATCATGTAACAGTCAATATTTATTATGTCAGTCTGGGTTGCTTTAGCTTTCAATCATACCTGGGAATGTCAATGGATCTGGGCAAGGGGGGTACACCAGACTGGGTGGTAGGAGACCGACCACCACCGTCTAGATAGGAGCTGTACTGCAGCAGAGGAGACTGGAAGGCCATGTGGGGCAGTTCCAGAGGGGGCAGCGCTCTGTCTCCAACACCTGTCCTCTCATTGTTAGCTGCTCCTCTGGACGATGGTTCATCCTCTGCTGTTGTTGAAGACTCCGAACCCCGAGGAGGTTTCCTCCTGCTCAGACCGAACTGTCTGATTCGGTCCAGCTGGTTTGTGGATCAACACAATGAGAAGATAAATCTGCTCTACGCAGCTTATGCTTAAGATCACTTTGATATCTCCCCTCAGCTGTACTTTTGTCATATATTTTTAATCAAAAGGGAAAAATGGGATAAAAACTTTCATCAGATTTTGCAATACTGCATTGTCCTTGTGAGCTGTGACACAAATATCACACACTCATTTGATATACAAATTTAACTGAAGAGTAAAAGACCCTTTTGTCAGTCAATGTGATCTCAGACATTAGATAATCAAGTCTTCTTTCTTGTGACTGGTCAGCCAACCTGCTTCTCTGGATCATTAACTCCTGTTGCGGCAACTTTCAGCTCCAGATCTTTCTCCCTACAACATAAACACATATAAAGTAGTTTAACAGAGTTACACATTTGATACTATGTTTCATTTCACTAGGACAAGGATCTCTAGTACCTCTTCCTGTTCCTGTGCTGTTCAGCAATCTGCTCCTCCAGTTCCTGTCTGTAGCGCTCCTTTTTCCTCCGTTGGTAATCTTCGGTGTCTAACGCTCCTTGAAGATGAGACACAAGGAAACGTCATTTCTTTGCAAAAGTTTTGCCTTCAATCAAACCAAGAACCTTCTTGTTCTGTGGCAACAATCCCACCCACTGCGCCACTGTGACGCCCAAAATCCAAAATAATCTGTCAATAATTCTAAAAGCAACATTTAATTTATACCAATTAAAAATTTATTATGATCGGAGCAATTCCTTTTTCATTAAATGCTGGACTTTGAATTCAAAACAAAATGTTCAAATAATCTTATTCCAACATCACGACTATCAAAATGCTAAATTTTCTCTAACCGATTTTCAGTCCAGTGGCAAACTCCTCATCGTTGTGATTCGTCAGTGCCTTCGATCTCCTGCTTCCTCTGGAATCTCTTGGATTCTCCTTCTTCTCTCTAGAAAAAAGAAGAAGAAAATAAACTCAACAGGCACAAAAAACAGGCACACAAAAACAAACAACACACAAATTCCTTCAAGTACCTGCCACCAGGTTTACTGGATCGTCTCTTCTCAATTTTTAGATCAACCCCTGTGTGTCTGTGCCTTTCCCCTTCCATCAGCTCCAGTTCCTTCAAACATTGCTTCTCCTGCTCCTCCAGTGGTCTCCCCAGCCTGCCACAATGCCTGGGAGGTGCTAGTGACTGCTCCTCCTCGTGGTTACTGTCTTCTGTTAGCGTGGAAGCATCTTTGCGTGAGGCGGGGCGCTGCTGACGAAGAACACCCGTCTGGACTCCATGCTGACGGAAGATGATAGTAAAGTCTGCTTTAAAAGGTCCCATATTATGCTTTTTTAAATTCATTTCATTCAGTTGCCAGATGTCCTGCGACACTGTATTTGAAATGTCTTGCCCCAGATTGATCTGTGGTCCTCAATATCTTTGATTGAATATGGAAAAAATCACTTCCAGCCCAGAATGCCTCGATTTACTGGAAGTGCCTCTGAGCTCTCTATCAACCCCCTCCCCCCCATGTGTAAACAAATGCCACGTGAATGCACGCACTACCATCCACTAAAATACCTGTTGTTTCAACTTTCAGTAACTTTGTTACGACGTATTTCGCTCTTATTTTTCTCGTTTCGCTCTTATTTTTCTTGTGTTTGACTTTCACGCTGGTGAGGCAACATTAAATCCTCTATACATCAGGACAAACTAATTGATTGCTGCCTTAAAAGCCTGCATCTAGTCAGACAAGTTTCTTCCTCCCTGTACCCGTTATTTCCTCTTAAACCTTGTGGAGCACTTGTTTGTCAGGTGATTTTTAATTGATTTATATCAGAAAGAAGCTGCTTTCAGTCTTTTTAACATTTGATATCACATGGTGATGTCATTGCAGCACATGTTATGAGACACTGAAGCAGTGATGTTATTTATACACTTGGGAGCACATAGGGCCTTCAGGATATAAGCCACTTGTTCAGTAGATTAATCTGTCACTTATTCCTGTCGAAGGTCTGCTCCTCCATCCAGTTTGTTTTTTTAGTTGGGAGTTTTTAATTCAGAGATTTGCATAAGAAATAGAATTTCTGTTCACTTGAAGAGATAGTCTTCAAGTTGATAAATTTACCAGAGAAAAGCGCTTACCTTGACAGACCTCCCATTACTGAGGTGAATTAACGGTCCAGGCTTTGCAAGTTGCTTTTTCTGTGACATAAAACATTTTAGTCACAATTAAAACATGGTGACTTTGCTCTTGTGGAAATCCAGACCCACCAAATGAGATGTGTTTACGTCGGGACTGAGCTAAAGCTGCTGAGAATATCTACCAGTTGCAGATCCTTGGACGGAGGCTGTGTATGTGTCAGCAATACCTACCTTTACAATAAATTATTCCCACATATGATGTCAATTCTGAGCACCAGGTTAATGATAATTAAATTCTAGGTCTGCTTTGTTCTTTTTTTTTTCTTCATTAACAACATATCCAGCAAAAAGGATATGGTCTGGCAGTAAAAAACATGTCATGTGTCCCTACCACCAGACATGGGTTACATGACTGCCACAATATTTGACGCCACATCTACCTTCAAACTAAAACTATGATACAATTTTGTCAAAGCCAAGTTTGAAAGGGCCTCTAAGCCAGTTTGTGTACAACAAAACACAAGTAAACAAGGAAGTGTGTGATTGTCACCTGATCCATGTATTGCCTGTAGTCCATGCGTAACTCCTCCCGAAGCCTCTGTTTCTTTCTCTCGTACTCGACACCAAGGGGGAGGCCCATGATGGAACTCTCTACTGACAAAGCACACCCAACAGTTATATTCAAAAACAACGTCAAAGGTCAGCTAAGACAGTATAAACAACATCTACTCTGACAAACGTTGCTCAAATGACGTTCCTCAAATATTTCCAGGAGGATTTGGCATTCCACACAACCAGCCTCATAACATCAGACCATGTGTAACCATGAAAGCTCAGAATCTCATCATCCATCACCTGGACCAGCTGCCAAAAGCGCTAATGCTGTAGTTATTTTACACAAAGAATTTACTGCACAAATGTCTCACACTTCATGTGACAAATGGTGTTCACCCCAACAGCTAACTTGATTTGTCTTGGAAATAGAAGCACACGCCAACACTGATTTTGACAAATATCTGGTAAAAATCTGTCAAAAATGGGTTTTGTGGTGAGTAAAATGACTTTAAATCTTTCAGGCCTTGCTATGTTTATCCCATGAAAAATGAGACAAAAACTTGAATGGATTTTTTCTGTTGAATGTAGCACTTTATCATGAAGGAAATGTTCAGGTATTTCACCTTTCTCTTGAGCTGTTGACTTGGGAGGGATGTTCTCTTTTGGCCTGGACTTGTAGTCTCTGTTGCCGTGCACCTGTTTGTCAAAGAGACGGTGATTAAAAGCTATATTTAATCGACACAATAATCACTTTACATTTCCAAGCACTAAATGACTATTAAACTACATATGGTAGTAGTTACATGCTGTCTGTCATATCGCCACCTTGTTTTATCATTTTTTCCATTGTTAAATACACTTCGTTGGGTTAACCTTCATCTTAATAATTCTACATGTCAACAGGTGGTCAATCAGATTATCCAGAATCCCGACTTCATATGACTCACAATCTCACTTCACCCACACCACACACCTTCATTTCCATGTAAGGAGGGTCTTGTTCTAATCTGGCTTTATCTTCGGCCACCCTCGCCTTCCTCTCCCTGAGGAAGTTTTCCAGCTCGTCATCCATCTCCAAACTGACCTGATTGTTCATGTTCACCGCTGCAGCAGACAGCATTTTTAATAGAGCATGAAATAATGAAAGACTGCTAAAAGAATACAAGACCTAGTACATTCTTAATGGACAATTACTAAAGGTGTTCAGCTGTGTCCCATAGACACACAAATGTACAGGTATAGTCTTAAAACAGCCATTCTTAGTGACTGTTACATTGCTTGCAGTTGCCAACAAAAAAAGTCACACTCTCATATTTTGTTGGACCACCTTTGATTACAGCATACATTCCTTGTGACATTATTTTGATAAGCTACTGCAATATCACAAGAATTATTTCCATCCAGTGATTATTTTTTCATCAAGATCTTGCATTGATGTTGGTGGGACCTGACCGCTAGGCAAAGTCTTTTCCAGCACATCCCACTGATTCTCAATGGGGTTCAGGTCTGGACTCTGTTGTGGCGAATCCATGTATTAAAATGATGTCTCATGCTCCCCAAACCACTCTTTCACAATTTCAGAAAGAGTGAATCCTGGCATTGTCATCTTGCAATATGCCCATGCCATCGGGGAAGAAAAAAATCCAATGATGTAATAACCTGGTCTTTCAGTATATTCAGGTAGTCAGCTGACCTCCTTCTTTGAAAACACACTGTTGCTGCACCTAGATTTCCTCTACCGAGACGTTGATTATCCATTTATGAACAAAAGGTTGTTAATTGTCTGTTGATGTCTTTATTTAACATAAGACCACGGCAGTGATTTCTTATTAGATTACAGCCATCCTGGCGTCATTAACAATTACAGAGCAAATGAAGGTCAGTCCATGAAAATATTGTCTCAGATGAAACTGGCCTGTGGCGTAAAAAAGGTCAGGCACTGCTACTGTAGACCGTATCTCCCCTTCTGTAGAAGAGTTATAGGAACATGAACCAATGCGGAACGCATTGTGATGAAGCAAATGTTGAAAGATATGGAAGAAAAAGACCATTGCATTGTTGTCCTGGAACAGGGACAACAAAGACTGGATGATTTGGAGCAAAGCATTTGCATGAATGATGTGATCATCACTGGCATCAAAACCAAGCTGGGTACTTATGCACATGCTGTGGGCAGGGGAAGTGGAGAGGATACTGAAAACATCACTGACAGTGAGACTGTGGAGCGACAGGTGATTTCTCAACTCAGAGATCTGGAGATAACTATTGATCTGGACCAGATTGAGACATATCTATTGCCAACTGGGGTAGGAGACCACCTGCAGTGTTGATAAAATTCTATAGCCGTGAGCATAAGATTGCTCTTCTGGAACAAGGCTTCGAACTGAGAGGAAAAAATGTCTTCATTAATGAGAATCTCATTAAAAAGAATGTTGATATTGTCAAAAAGGCTCGTCAACTGAAGAGGAATGGGCTGATCGACAGCACCTGGATGAATAACTGCAGGATCAAAACAAAGGGGCTTTCTGGAGCAAATGAGAACAATGATGATCAGGAGTGCCAAGGAACGGCGAAATATGATCAATAAGGTAAAGCAAAAAATATCAACTGTAACTACAGCACAGCAGAAAATTGACATCTCTGTTCGGTCTAAAGAAATGAAAGATCTTAACGAGAGAAATGTTGAGCATGGTAGTAGTTTGGAGTTGATACATTTGTAGATAATGCCTTGACTGACCTAAATGGAATTATTGACCCAGACAACTTCTACAATAACAGAATGGACAAGAGTTACCGGTATAAACAACCAAAGATCGGTACAAGAGAATCACTTCAACAGTAGGAGCCTCTACACCAATTTTGGACACATAGAACAGTTGAAAAACCATTCAATATCATTAATGTCTGAAACATGGATCAATGAAAAAGAGGACATCGATTTCTGCTTCAACAAAACATGAGAGTGTGTGACAGGCAGTATACAGTATAAGGCAACATAAACGTTCACTCTACCAATCTATAATCAATGTAGGGGTTTAAGCAGCATATTGGCTGCCCAGCGTCTTTAAACAATAGCTTTGGTGACCTTAAACAGTGAGAAACACGTTACAGCCACATGTCAGTGATGCAGGTTAGTATCAGATCATAACAACGCTCCTGTCTCTTTAATGATTAGTTGTCAGGCAACACGTTAGCGTCCCACTGCAAACAAACAGCTACACCAGCTTAGCAATTAGCTGATGACGACACCAATGCAAACAGTAGGAATATGTCAGATAAGTAGCGCAGCAGGTTATATAGGCTAATAGTATCGTAGCTTGTCCAGTCCTAGGCTGACATTAGCTAGCTTGTTAGCCTTACAAGGAATGACTCAAAGTAAAACCAATTGCAATGACAAAGAAACAGGGACAACTACGTGTAGTTAATGAGCAGCTCCTTAGTTACTGAAGATAATGCCAGTGTTGTACTCACTCACTAAAAACCTACCGCTGCCGCTGTTTGGCTGCAATTTGTGGCGGCAGCGCCGTGCCGACCACACTCACTAGGGTTCGTTGTATTTCTCTACTTCCGGTTCCAGGTTTCAGAATAAAGTGATGTTTGACTGAACGACCTGCAGCAAAAAGTTGTTCACACACTGTTGGTGAGAGGATTTGGTGTTTCTATGTGTTAGGGACCAAGACAACATGTACATGTGTTCAGTTTTATCTGACTTATGCATCAAATCAAAGACATTTGAAAATATGTTGTAGAAAAAAGTTTTATATTTTCTATGAAATATCAGTTTTATGTTAATGTTATGAAAGTATGACTGTTTCCTATGATTGCATTAACGTTCCTTGTTCAGCAGCGTGTTGACCTATTAGGGTGAAGGTGGGTTTGACCAACCAGTCAGTCATCTTCAGATTACCACCGCTGTATCGGGTCACGGGGAGACGGAGCCTATCTCGGCAGCATAGGGTGTGAAGCGGGGGTCACTCCGGGCACACACACACATTCCTACGGGCAATTTTGGAACGGCCAATCAACCTGAAGCGCTTTTGGAGGTGGGAGGAAGCCGGAGAACCAGGAGAGACCCACGCAGACACGGGGAGAGCATGCGAACTCCGCACAGGGCGGGACTCGAACCCGGGTCCGCCGTTTTGTGAGGCGGCTTCACACTCTTCACACAAACTGGTTTAGTCTTTGATATGATTTTACCCTGGACCGTAAAGCACTTTTCACATATTCTTCATTCAGTTATTATAATCACTTTTGCTGAATAAAAAAACGAATTATATGAAAATAATTAGATTTTTCAGTCACTTGTATTTCCAAAATGATCCCACGATTGAAATCGGTCAAGGCGGATGGCTGCCCAAAAGAGTCTGGGTCCTGCCCAGAGTTTCTTCCTCACCGAGTGAGTTTTTCCCCACCACTGTTGGTTATGCTTGCTCTGGAGGGTTCAGTTGGGTTTCTCTCTCTGTTAAAGCGCTTTGAAATGTCTGTTGCCATTATTAAACGCTTTAATATAAATAAAACTTGACTGATTGAAATATAACAACAGTGTGTGTAACAGAAGTATATTTGTTTTAAGGACAATGGAAATTTTCGCCGTTCTGTTCGACACAGCCATCTCTCTCCTACGACGTTGTATGCTTACTTTGAAGGCAGAGCATCACACTTCTTGTGTTTGGACTGACTCTCTCTAGCTTGTCGGTTCTGTAGGTCAGTAAAACCGGTGACGCGAACCCTCCAGACCCAACCCACCCTGTGTGGAACACGTGTTGCATTCAAGTACTCGTGCAACTGTAAAACATTTCACAACAGTTTCGTGAAAAAAAACATGGCTCCACAATTGTTTTTAAAAAATTAGGTTCATGAACCTCTTTTACTCTAAGAAGTTGTAGTGTCTGTTTCTAAATTATTTGAATTTGAAAAACTACATTCATCTCACTGAAGTGTAATCTAGCAGATTTGGGGAGGGAGCCACGGTACACTCCAGGTGCGAACCACTACACAAAAGATTTATAGATAATATCACATTATAAATATTACAGTCAGCAGTAGGACTATTTCAAGAAATTCAACAGCCACAATGGTTTGTTTGCAATTTATTGCTTTTATAGATCCTCTCTAAAGAATTTTTGGTAAAAATAAAATCTATTAATAATAATCATAAATAAAATCATCACAATTACTTTTACATGACATTATATTGCACAATTATAAGCCTTAACAAGAATCACAGAATACAAGTGTTTTGCTCAAGTCGCTTGTAGGAGGAATGTTCAGAGTTCCATAGGCATCGACACTCGTGGTCTCTGCCGTGTTAAATCGAGGTCTTTATATAACATCCACAAACAAACAAGTTGTTGACTTTCACCCATTATTATTACCTCACCTTGTCACACTTTATGCTTGCGCACAGGAACACAAATTTCTTCTTAATTTGTAGTGGTACAGAGCTGATGTCCCAGCGGTACTCAAAAAAAAAAGAAATAAACTGCAGCCGTTGGTCACATGTGATCAAAACTACTGTATGTTCTTGTGTGAATGTCAACCTTTGGGAACAGATGTGATCTATCTAGTTATTCAGCTTTCAGAGGAATGGAAGAGAAACAAGTTGGCGGTTTATTCCACTTTTAGAGCTGTACCACACCGAAGTCAAACAACATCCAGTTCAGTCTGGCGTCAGCCCAACTTTTCATAATTTCACAGCAAAGTCCTACCAACAGAATCAGCGTGTAACTCCGACCAACACAACTGCTTCCTGTTGAAGTTCAACCCAACAGCCATCCATCCTCCAGCCTGGCAGCTTAGGACAGGTGAGCTGCAGGTAACCCAACGACATCCAGACTCAGTAAGAAGGCTGAGACGTGTGCTCAGAAGTTGTCCACCTCTGCTCTGAGTTCAGGACACACTTCCTTCAGTAACATTTCAATCAATACCTGACAAAGACAACAAAACAAACTCATGACAGGAATTCCATAAAATCTGTTAGGTACTGTAAAACATAGCAAATATAGTTCTTACATAGAGAAGATGTTTGTTAGCATTGGCCTCCTGCAGTGCATTGAAGATCTTAATGATTCCATAGCGGGCATTCTGCTGTCCAACTAGATTTGCTAGAGCATCTAATAGAAAGGATCACATTCTAATGTAGACAATCCACATTTTAAGATATGTAGCTAGCATCTGTGTTTTGACACGCTACCTGGGATATTGTCCAGTAGTTTCTGTTGAGCCCGGTCCTTAGTTTCACTGCGTTCGCTGTCTGTTCGGACCTTGACATGCGGTGCCAATTTCCCATCAGGCCAGAAGGTGTCCCTGAACACACTGATGTAACACACCAACATCTGCTCACAAAAGATCCAGTTTACTGTGTCCCGGATTTGTCTGGAAGAAAGCAGAGAGGATGTCAGCCCCCCACTTGATGTTGAATCATACCTGTGATCACAAACATTCCAAATAAGTTTTGGGAATTTTGACGTGCCCGTAGTTTTATTTATTGACAATGCTGGTAGTTTTACCCCCAAATTGATTTGATATTAATGCATTGAAAATGTTACCAGTAAAGCCAGTGTTATTTTTACACTTGTCTACTTGACAAGTGTAAAAATAACATTGGTTTTACTGTTGGTCATTTTTATCTGAGCAAATCTGTAAGCTCAAACTACAGGGACATCAACAGGTTCAGCAGTCACTTCTTTACTACGTATCACATCATTGCTGACACACAACAATTAAATTAAAAATATGTCAAGTTATTCATGTTCCAGTCAAATTAGCAAAACAAATAAATTGTTAGTTCTTTGTCAATAAAACGTGTACAGTAATCCCTCGCTCATTGTGCTTAAAGATGCACGGCTTCACTACATCGCAGATTTTTAGTAGCCACGTGATAACGTTTGCACATGCTATTGGCTGACAGCATCCGTGTGCACGCTGCGTTCCGAGACTCACGAAACGCATCATACATCCATGTATCAAAGAAACACTTTTCTTTAATACAAAAGTGTCTTAAACAGTCTATAAGAGTGTGGGAAAAGGTAATACATATGTAAAGTGGTTTAATATTAGTATGGGGAGGGTTCATAAATGTTTAAACTATTGTAAATAATAAAGTAGTTTGTCGCTATAGCGAATTTGATTTTTCGCGGGTGGTCCAGGAACGCATTAACCACAAATAACGAGGGATTTCTGTATTTATGAAGATGTGATCAACTACAAAGGCAACTTTATCAAAATGACAATTTGCAAGAACTTACTTGTTGATAGTTCGTCCAAATGTCACCTGGACTAGTGCAATAAGAGTCTTCCTCACCCACTTAAACACTGAGACACACAGACAAGACAGAAGAGGAAACTGATACAGTAAATACAGGCAGACATCACAAGGAATCATGATTTGGTCTCACAAAGACAAAATTAAACAAACAACTAAGGTGTTTCTTCATAGACTCCAAATAATCCTAAACTTGAACTTATATCCACAGACAGGTGACGTGAAGAATGCTGGAATCTCTTCATCGTAACACCTGCTAGTGGGTGGGGTATGTCACATTTAATCCATGATGTTGTCTATAACAAAGACAACAATGTGGTCCTTACTTCCTCTGAGTTCAAAGATCTCTCCTATGAGCATGAAGCACGGTTCAGCCAGAGCATCTTTCCTCCCATCAGTCTCATCGCCGTAGTCAGACAAATCGCTGTCATCATCAGCGTCCTCCTAAATGTAGAAAAAACACAGCACACACACAACTCAAACAAGGATTCAAACTGGACAAAGGATGAGACCTGTCCAATGTTTCTGAAGGAATATATACCTCTGTATGGGAAAAGAAATCTCCAGGTAGCCTCTCCAGGAAGGATGCCAAAGAGAAAGACGACTTCTTCTGGATTGACATCACCTTCAAACAGCCAGGATGACATCTTTAAAGCATTTCAACACTTGAAACTGAACAAATACAAGC
Source organism: Antennarius striatus (assembly GCF_040054535.1). Classification (NCBI taxonomy): domain Eukaryota; kingdom Metazoa; phylum Chordata; class Actinopteri; order Lophiiformes; family Antennariidae; genus Antennarius; species Antennarius striatus. Next base: position 20,773,305 of record NC_090785.1, on the reverse strand, counting down.
GTCAGGGAGATCTGAGACTTAAATCAGCTCTGATACTATGACAGCAGTTCATAGAGGAAGACACTTTACTATAGATTGCTATTATTTACTATACTTCATCACTGCTCATAGCATTTATAATAGAAAGCACTAGAAATATGTTGAATCATACCTGTGAAAGTGAAATAGAAAATAGAAATGCAAGACAAAAAATGAGTTACCTTGAGGTGCTCTGGGGACGGGCTGAGAAACGCATAGAGAGCCTCTGACTGGCACAAACGCTCATCAGTCAGCAGACGCTACACAGACAGACACAGACACAGACACAGACACACACACACGTTATGAACTGGTATGTTCACATACATGTAGAAGGAGGCTGTGTAAGATTGTGTTGAGTGTTGGGAGTACAACTTAACTTTTTTGTCCAATCTATTTCAATCATTTTCTTGATGCATCAGTCATTTAAAAAATAATTCCGTTCTGGAGTTTCACCACATAACAATATTCTGATGAACTATTTCCATCACTTATTCAGCCCTTAATATCAGCTGCTAGTGTCCTTACATTTGTGTTGCTTTGTATTCAGATAAAATCAGGGTTTGCTTGCAGGTATACCCGGAGGTATTTTTCAGTCCATTACAGCAGATAATCGAAAGGAAGCGATGCTAGAAAATGTTATTATAACTTTAGAACGTGCACTGTTTGATGTTTACCTGAAGAAAGGCATTGAGCTGGGTTTTGCTCTTGTCTAAGAACTTCTGGTCAATGGATTTGAAGGGAAGTTTGCTGAGTGACGGTAACTGGACTTTCTTCAGCAATGGGAAACACTGAGAAAGATGCAGAAACAGCTGATTAAGTAATTGCAGATACCCACACACTCTACTATTTCCTCCGTTTCCTTCAATATACTGTAAATTCCAGACTATAAACTGCTACTATTTTTTACACACTTTGAACCTTGTGGCTCAAACAGCCATGCAGCTCATCTATAGTTTTTTAGAGGCTAACAGCCTCCAGGGAACGCTCTAGCAGGAAGTACAAGAGCGGGAGACAGGTGGAAGAGATAATGCTCTGAGAAAGACGCTACCGTAGTTTGATTGTATTTTGAACAGACATTTTGCAAATCATACACACCCCTTATGATGGAAATCACACAAATAAAGCTGTGTGATGCAGCTTTTAAGTTAAAGTAAATTGATTTGGCTGTCGAAGTAAGCTTGGCATCACTGAATTATGTTGTTTTACTGCCATGTTTCAGGCATTGCTCAGAACAAAGTGGTAATTAAAATTTTTTTAAATATCTCTGTAAATATCTCACGTTACAGTTGTCGTGGCTCAATAGGTATGCTGAATAGTCCAGAATTTATAGTATATAATTTAGTAATACTAAGTTGAATTACTTGATGAAGTCATCAATTCACACAGCAACTCTCACTGGCTTCATGCTTCATGTGTACAGTGAAATCAGGGATTGACAGCGGTGGAATGCAAACGATGGGACACTGTTGACCTCAACTGAGGAGGTTGTCGGTCGGTGGAAGGAACACTTTGAGGAACTCCTGAATCCAACATATCCCAACTGACCCATCCTCTGCTGCAGAGGCAGAGCTGGAGGATGATGGGGGATTCGAGTCAATCTCTCGGGGTGAAGTCACCGAAGTAGTTAAACAACTTCACGGTGGCAAAGCCCCGGGTGTTGATGAGATTCACCTGGAAATGCTGAAGACTCTGGGTGTTGAGGGGCTGTCGTGGATCACACGCCTCTTTAACACTGTGTGGAAGTCTGGGACAGTACCGAAAGAGTGGTAGACTGGGGTGGTGGTTCCTCTTTTTAAAAAGGGGGACCAGAGGGTGTGTGCCAACTACAGGGGCATCAGACTCCTCAGCCTCCCTGGGAAAGTTTACTCCAAGGTGCTGGAAAGGAGGGTCCGGCCGATTGTCGAACCTCGGATTGAGGAGGAACAATGTGGGTTCCGTCCTGGTCGTGGAACAACGGACCAGCTTTTTACTCACACAGGGATCCTAGAAGGGACTTGGGAGTACGTCCATCCAGTCTACATATGTTTTGTAGACTTGGAGAAGGCGTACGATCCGGTCCCCAGGGATATACTGTGGGAGGTACTGTGGGAGTATGGGGTTAGGGGGCCTCTCCTCAGGACCATCCAATCCTTGTATGCCCAAAGTGAGAGCTACGTTCGGGTTCTCGGCAGTAAGTCGGACTTGTTCCGAGTGGTTATTGGTTTTTGCCAGGGCTGCGCTTCATCACCAATTCTGTTTGTGATTTTCATGGACAGAATATCGAGGCGTAGTCGCAATGAGGAGGGGTTACAGTTTGGTGGCCTGAGGATTGCATTGCTGCTTTTTGCAGATGATGTGGTCCTGTTTGAGTCATCAGCCTGTGACCTGCAGCGCTCACTGGTCCGGTTTGCAGCCGAGTGTGAAGCGGTGGGGATGAGGATTAGCACCTCCAAATCTGAGCCCATGGTCCTCAGCAGGAAAACGGTGGATTGCCTTCTCCTAGTGGGGGATGAGGTCCTTCCACGAGTGAAGGAGTTTGAGGCCCCGTTCACACGATGACGGATTTTTTTTTCTGTTGTGTTTACGCCTTCCGTCCACACGACAACCATATATCCAGAACGAAAATGCAACTTTTTAAAAACGCTGGCCAAGGTGGATTTTAAAAAAAACGCTGGGTCTGCATTGTCGTGTGGATGGTGTATCCGCAACTTTTTATAAACGCTGACGTCTTGCCTGCGACAAAAACCGCTGTGACGTCATATTTATGGGTTCTTGTGTTGTGACAACAAAACATCGAGGATTCCTATTGGATAAAATTTGACTCAATACTGCCACCACATGGTTTGGCATGCTTATATCCGTCTTTGAAAATGTACTGCTGCGTTTACCTGTGGGCGGAGATTTTTTTGAAAACACTGTCGTGTGGACGCGAATCGTTTTTAAAAAGTTGCATTTTCAAAAAAGTCCGTCATCGTGTGGACGGGGCCTAAGTATCTTGGGGTTCTGTTCACTAGTGAGTGAACAATGGAGCGTGAGATTGGAAGGAGAATTGGGGCAGCAGGAGCGGTATTGCAGTCGCTTTACAGCACTGTTGTCAAAAAGAGGGAGCTAAGCCAAGAGGCAAAGCTCTCCATCTACCATTCAATCTTCGTTCCTTCCCTCACCTATGGTCATGAGCGCTGTGTCATGATCGAAGGAACGTGATCGCGGGTTTTCTCAGGTGGATAGCTGGTGTCTCCCTTACAGATAAGGTGAGAAACACTGCTGTTCGCGAGGGGCTCAGAGTAGAGTCGCAGCTCCTTCGCGTGGAAAGGAGTCAGTTGAGGTGGTTTGGGCATCTGGTGCGGAAGCCTCCGGGGTGCCTCCCTAGGGAGGTGTTTCCGGCACGTCCATCTGGGAGGACACCTCAGGGCAGACCCAGGACCAGGTGGAGGGATTACATCTCCACACTGGCTTGGGAACGCCTTGGGATCCCCCAGTCAGAGCTGGTGGATGTGGCAGGAGAAAGGGAAGTTTGGGGCTCCCTGTTGAAGCTGCTGCCCCTGCGACCCTTTTCCGGATAAGCGGTGAAAGATGGATGGATGGAATGTAAAAGCTCTGAAGACAGTCTGAACACAACACATTTCTCCTCTGGTGGTGACCCAGACAAAGCATTGAGCTCAGTGACATATGATCACTAATATCCAGAGAAAACGTCCCTACAAATCTCAATGCGTTACCTCGGTGAGTTTGCGATGCAGCATCTGGAATTCAGTGAGTTTCCTCTGGACACTCCAGCGACTGTTAGCCGTCTCCTTTCCGTCGACTAGACTAACACACACACTGTAGCAAGCTGTTGTTTCACCTCCTTCCTCTGTAGCCTGGAACACACACGCAGTTACACACATTAATCCCTACATAATTTAAATAGAGTGACAACACACAATTGCGAAGTTCTGACCACATCAGGTGAGTGGAGTGATGTTAAACACACGTGTATCTATTTAACTTCCTGTTTTTGACTGACTGAGGACTTTCCTGCCATTTATTCATATGCAGTAATCCCTCGCTTGTTTGGGCTTCAAGGTTTCACTACATCACAGATTTTAGTAGGTAGTCACGTGATACCGTACGCGCATGATTTTGGCTGACAGCATCGGTGTGTGCGATGCGTTCTGTGGCTCAAGGAACGCAGTGCACTTCCGTGAAACACAAAAGTGTTTTAAACAGTCTATAAGATTGTGGGAAAATGTAATACAAATAATGAGGTGGTTTGATATCAGTATAGGGAGGGTTAATAAACGTTTAAATTACCATAAAAAATAAAATAGTGTGTCGATACATTGCAGAATTTCTTTTTTCACAGGTGGTCCTGGAATACATTAACCATGTAATGAGGTATTACTGTACATAGAAAAAAGCCTGACCTCTGCAGTCGTTATAGAAGCTCTCCAGTGCCCAAGGTTTTCACACCACCAATCAGTCCTGATGATGTGCTGTTGGAGTTCACTGTGTTCCTTCTCCATGGCTCCAATCTCTTCCTTTAGCTTACTTACAATCTAAACACACACACACACACACACACACACACACACACACACACACACACACACACACAAAGTTCAAATCATAGTTAACTGAAGAAACAGTATCCCTATCAGTGAATGTTTGAGGCGGTTTTCAGTTTAGAAATGAAAAATGTTCCAACTCTTACCAAAAAGATTTGGAGTTGCTATTGTCTTATATTCTTCTGTATTAAATTTTAAAGATTCAAAAACACAATATATCTTTTATATATCTGAACTGTGAACTTAAGTAAGAAGGACGTGATTGCGGGTCCTCGGTACTGTGATTTTGTGTGTTTTCTGTAATCTTTATGTTGGTTTTGTCACATCTGCTTATATTTTGTTACCTTTTTATCTGGTTTGGGTGCGTTCTGGATGGAGCCCAGTGCCTGTCGCTTGTACTCCAGTTTGTCGTAGAGTTGGCAAAGCTTTGTGGCAGCGTAGCTTGCCTGCTCATTGATTCCTTTACTACCTTCATCACACACCTCCTCTGCTGCATCTAAACCCTGACACTACGGAATAAATACATGTATGTTAACATTAAAGTCATTCTGATGAGTCTTTTTTATATGAGAATTGTGTACATCTGACCCCTTCTTCTTTCTCTTCGGTGCTACACTGTGATTGGTTATGATCATCTTGTCTGATCAGGTTATCGTAGAGGTCAGAAACCAGGAAGGAGGGGTAGTAGCGCTCTCTCATAGTTTCCGCCACCTACAAGATGTTTGAGAACAAGACGAATGCTTTACTATCTGTCAACATAGAACAGTTTTATTCAGGACAATCAGAACAGGAGAACATGTAATACTTGCACATATTTACAGCTGCACAGTAAGAAAGAGCAGCAGGTACCTGCTCCTGTAGTCTCACAAAGACTTGTGTTCCTCTGTTCCCCACCAGACTCTGCTGGATCTCCTTCAGGAGAAACTTCTCCACTGGAATCTCTCTGCACTCTACAAAGAACTTTTGGTAGATTTCCCCAACAATTTGGGGCACTTCATTCTGTCCCACAAAATCAAACAAACATCCATTTAGTCATGTTCTACTTGTGCTTTCCTATAAAGCCAACTACATAGTATTAGTAGTGATGGAGTAATCCCTATGGAATGTGTGTGTATGTGTCACCTTGTTGGCAGTTTTCAATGTTTCCACCAATTCCCAGAAGCTTATCAGAGATCTCTTGTCAACTCTCTCCATGTAAATGCTGAAATGCTCCCTGTAGCCTGGATTACACAGGATGTCATCAAACTGGAGGATCTGGATGAGAGGGACCAAAGAGACGGGCAAATCATCAGCCACGTAGAGCATGACTTCATATAGGCATGAATGAATGATTTGGGAACTTCTGATATCCTGGGTTGCGCTAGCCATTCGCCACTTCGCCATAGGTGAAGTAAATTCCAGATTGGCTACAAGGTTTTTACACTGTGTAGCCACAGTGGCGTTCTTATTTTTACGGAAAAAAGGCTAAAACTTACAACTTTTTCGCTCACTAGCGGTGCTCGCTATTTCCGCTAGCGAGCTGCGCTCGCTATTTCCGTTAGTCTATTTCCGCTAGCAAACAGCGCTAGCACCGCTATTTCCTTTAGTGAGCGGCACTTTGTGCCGCTACTTCCGCTAGCGCCTGTACTTCCGCTAGCACCGCTATTTCCGCATGCCGACGGAATTTAGCGGAAGCATGCCGACGGAAATAGCCGAAGTGACCCGAACGCTCCCGATCATTAAATATGCACTCGGGTCATGACCTCCTTTCGTCCAATGAAACAAAAATATTGTTTTTTTACAAGCTGAACCCGCGAATTGGTGTACGACAAGGTGAGGACGATCGATCAAATGAATCCAGTGTGTTAAAGTCCTCATTAATAAACAAATGGTGAATGCTGAGGGGGTAGGAGTGGTGACAGACCGATCAGAAGGTCAATGAAAGATATTATCAATAATTGTTTGCAGTCTTAGACTTCTGATACCTATGACCGGCAGGAATTACCAGCGATGCATGTAAATGTGTATTCACCTTGCTTGATATTTTTCATGCCTTTTTAAATTGAAATGAAAAGTCATGTTATTGAATTAAAAAAAACAAAAAAAACTATGGCATACCAATGGTGTTGGTGGTGGTCAAAGTTGAAATGTCTTCTAGTTTAAGTAAAACTTACAGTACAAGTAAACATTGAGTAATATTTTGTATGACTGTATCTTCACATACTGAATTCAATTGTTGAATCTCACATTCATACCTGCATAAAGTAGGACAGAAATAAAGATAGTTCAGCTTGAACTGTTGACTTTAGTGTATTTTTGTAGGTAAACTGAACAGAAGATTTTGTCCTCAGAATGCAGGAAAACAACCCCATTTTCTAAAAAATTCCCCAGGGGAGGCCCCCCGGACCCCTCCACGCCTCCTCACGATGAGGATTGGTCGTCTGCCTGTGCGCCACTGTCTTGGACACAGAATGTGGCTTTTCGTGGCTTGCTCAATTCTTTTACACTGAGCCACAGGGGCGTAGTCATACTAGCTCCTAGTGTCCTACTGCAAGCCCAGATATCTGATATGTTGCTAGGGGCTTTATGCTCCTGCTAGGGTTTCCCTTGGCAAACAGGTCCTGGGTGACGGGCTAGACGAAGAGCAGTACAAAAATCCCTGATGGCAGAAAAATTAAGGACCGTGACTTCGCCCGGTATGGCGCAACCGGGGCCCCACCCTGGAGCCAGGCCCGGGGTTGGGGCTCGTATGCGAGCGCCTGGTGGCCGGGCCTCTGCCCAAGGGGGCCCGGCCGGGCTCAGCCCGAAAGGACGACGTGGACCCAACCTCCGGTGGACTCACCACCTGCCGAGGAAACTGTAGGGGTAGGGTCCAGTGTGGATTGGGTGGCAGTCCAGTGTGGATTGGGTGGCTCGACAACCCAGTCCCCAGACAAAGAGTCTAGCTCTAGGGACATGGAAAGTCACCTCGCTGGGAGGAAAGGAGCCAGAGCTTGTGAGGGAGGTTGAGAGGTACTGACTAGATATAGTCGGGCTCACCTCCACCCACAGCTTGGGCTTTAGAACCCAAACCCTTGAGAGGGGCTGGACTCTCCACTTTTCTGGTGTTGCCCAAGGTGAGAGGAGGCAGGCTGGTGTGGGCTTGCTTGTGGCCCCACAGCTCAGCCGTCATGTGTTGGAGTTCACCCCGGTGAACGAGTGGGTCGCGTCTCTGTGCCTTCGGGTTGGGGACAGGTGCCTCACTGTCGTTTTGGCCTACGGGCCAAATGGCAGTGCGGAATACCCGGCCTTCTTGGGAGTCCCTGAGAGGGGTACTGGATAGTGCTCCGACTGGGGACTCCATTGTTCTCCTTGGGGACTTCAACGCTCATGTGGGCAAAGACAGTGAGACCTGGAAAGGGGTGATTGGGATGAACGGCGTCCCCGATCTGGACACGAGTAGTGTTCTGTTATTGGATTTCTGTGCTCGTCACCGTTTGTCCATAACAAACACCTTGTTCAACCACAGGGATGTCCATAAGGGCACCAGGACACCCTATGCCAGAGGCCGATGATTGACTTTGTTGTCATATCATCAGACCTCCGACCGCGTGTGTTGGACACTCCGGGTAAAGAGAGGGGCAGGGATGTCAACCGATTACCACCTGGTGGTGAGCTGGATCCGCTGGCAGAGCAGGAGGCCAGACAGACTCAGCAGACCCAAACGTGTTTTGAGAGAGAGCTGGGAACGTCTGGCAGAACCCTCCGTCAGTGAGGTCTTCAACCCCCACCTCCGGGAGAGCTTCTCCCAGATCCTGCAGGAGGCTGGGGACATTGAGTCAGAGTGGGCCATGTTCTCCGCCTCCATTGTCGAAGTGGCTGCTCGGAGCTGTGGTCGCAAGGTCACTGGTGCCTCTCGCGGAGGTAACCCCCAAACCCAGTGGTGGACACCGGAAGTGAGGGATGCCGTCAAGCTCAAGAAGGAGTCCTATCAAGTATTGTTGAATTGTAGGACTCTGGAGGCAGCTGACAGGTACAGGCAGGCCAGGCGTACTGCAGCTCGGGTAGTCGCGGAGGCAAAAACTCGGGTCTGGGAGGAGTTCGGAGAGACCATGGGGGAAGACCATCGGTCAGCCTTGAAAAAATTCTGGCAAACCATTCGGCGCCTCAGGAGGGGAAAGCGGTGTACAGCCAACACTGTTTACAGTAGAGGTGGAGAGCTGCTGACCTCGACTGAGGATATTTTCGGGCGGTGGAAAGAATACTTCGAGTATCTCCTCAATCCCGCTGCCATGTCTTTGACAGAGGAAGCAGAGGCTGAGGTCTCAGAAGTGAACTTGTCCATCACCCAAGCTGAAGTCACTGAGGTGGTTGCCAAACTCCTTGGTGGCAAAGCACCAGAGGTGGATGAGATTCGTCCTGAGTAGCTCAAGTCTCTGGATGTACACGGACCGTCATGGTTGACAAGTCTCTGTAACATTGCATTGCAGTCGGGGACAGTACCTCTGGATTGGCAGACCTGGGGTGGTGGTCCCTCTTTTCAAAAAAGGGGAGTGAAGGGTGTGTTCCAGCTATAGGGGATCACACTCCTCAGCCTCCCGGGGAAAGTCTACTCCAGGGTACTGGAGAGAAGGATTAGACCAATAGTCAAACTGCGGGAGGAACAATGTGGTTTTCGTCCTGGTCGTGGAACACTGGACCAGCTCTACACTCTCCATCGAGTGCTAGAGGGGTAATGGGAGTTTGCCCAACCAGTCCACATGTGTTTTGGGGATCTGGAGAAGGCATTCGATCGTGTCCCTCGTGGTATCTTGTGGGGAGTGCTTCGGGAGTATAGGGTCTTTGCTGAGGGCAGTCTGGTCCCTGTATGACCGAAGCCAGAGCTTGGTTCGCATTGCCGGCAGTAAGTCGGACCTGTTCCAGGTGCATGTTGGACTCCGGCAGGGCTGCCCTTTATCACCGGTTCTGTTCATAATCTTTATGGACAGAATTTCTATGCGCAGCCAGGATCCGGAGGGAGTCCAGTTTGGGGACCAAAGGATTTCATCTCTGCTTTTTCTAGGCGATGCTTTCCTGTTGGCCTCATCAAACCTGGACCTTCAGCATGCACTGGGACGGTTTGCAGCCGAGTGTGACATGAGTGGGATAATGATCAGCACCTCTAAATCCGAGGCCATGGTTCTCAACCGGAAAAGGGTGGTGTGTCCTCTTCAGGTCGGTGGAGAGTCCTTGCCCCAAGTGGAGGAGTTTAAGTATCTTGGGGTCTTGTTCACGAGTGAGGGAAGGATGGAACGTGAGATTGACAGACGGATCCGTGCAGCTTCTGCAGTGATGCAGTCGCTGTATAGGTTCGTTGTGGTGAAGAAGGAGCTGAGTCGCAAGACAAAGCTCTCAATTTACCAGTCAATCTACATTCCTACTCTCACCTATGGTCATGAGCTTTGGGTCATGACTGAAAAGACAAGATCCCGGACACAAGCGGCTGAAATGAGTTTCCTCCGTAGAGTGGCTGGGCGCACCCTTAGAGATAGGGTGAGGAGCTCAGTCACCAGGAAGGAGCTCGGAGTAGAGCCGCTGCTCCTCCGCCTCGAGCGGAGCCAGCTGAGGTGGCTCGGGCATCTGTTCCAGATGCCTCCCGGACGCCTCCCTGGGGAGGTGTTTCGGGCATGTCCTACCGGGAGGAGACCTCAAGGAAGACCTAGGACACGCTGGAGGGACTTTGTCTCTCGGCTGGCCTGGGAACGCCTCGGGCTCCCCTCGGAGGAGCTGGAGGAAGTGGCTGGGGAGAGGGAAGTATAGGCATCACTGCTGAGACTGTTGCCCATACGACCCGGCCCCGCATAAGCGGTTGATGATGGATGGATGGATGGATGATATCAAAGAACTTCACATTTGATTGGGAATAGTATGTCTGCCCTCATCTGGACACTTGACAAAAGGTTCGAAAGCCTCTTGTCACTCAGAGATCATCTTACCTTCTGACTTTGAGGCTCTTCGCTGTCATCAGTCCCTCCTTCTTCATTGGTCTCATAGTTGGGGCCCCCGAGCAGGCGGATCCGTTTCTCACATTGTTTCTTGGCAACAGTCAGCTGATTGATATATCGTTTCATATCTCGGGCCCTGAGCAGGTCTGCCTTCATCGCTGCTGACTCTTTGCCTTTCCGCTCTAGCAGAGATGGTTGAAAAGAAAAACCACTGAGACAAGAAAATCAATACAAAACTGATTGACTACCTTGTACGAAAAGGTACAAGTGCATGTGTCTTAGTGGCTCCTGAAGGAACCAATAACAAAGATTTTTACATCCAAAGCATACATTCAAAGCAGTGATGTATTGTAGTTGTCAGTAATTGTCAATATGTGATGATATTCACAATTTAAGGTGTCCAAAATGTACTGATATAGCTGGGTATCAGACAGACACTTAGGGAAGAATGGGAATAATCATGGCAGCTTTTTTCTGGATGTGCACTCAATGTTTTTGTAACTAGTTTGGGTACAATCAGTCTATTATTATACAGGTCAAGGTCAGGTCACTATAGAAATAACCTACATAACCAACAAAATATTAACAAAATCTTATAAAAGTGACCTTCAGCAGCTAATCCATGTATGTCTTTGTCATTGCATTGGGTTTTAGCTTTGAAGGTTTCCTAATTATGGCCAGTGATCAACCGCTAACATACTGTAGCTCAAAGGTCAACTCAGATCTGACCCTGTCATAATGCTTTAATAGTTTTAGTTTTGTGTAATCAGGTTTCAACCTGGTCTTGGTACCTTTCTGCTTTTTGAGCTGAGGCAGGCTGCTGATGGTCGTAGCATGAATGATCTCCACCACGATCTGATACCTATAGAGGGAGACATGCTCATCGTCAGTTCAGCAGTTGTTGGAACCTATCCATACAATCAGAAATGCCTGACGATCAACTAACAGAAACCTTGTGAGGTAAACATACAGCGTGATGTGACCTAACGCAGAATTATTCTCAAGTAAAACATAATAGAGAAGGAAAATGAATCCGAGTTCAGAGTTGATCAACAACATCAGCGGCAAATCTGTGCAGAGACATGATTTCTCCAAATAACAATGCAGCATAGTTACCACTCATTTAGAGCTGTCTGTTCCCATAGTTACCCCAGATCAACAACAGCCTAGTCGACATATTTGGGCATTTATACAACATTTATACAACATTAAGGGAAGTCTCATTTAAACGTGGCCGTACATTGGTTTAGATCTGTGTATGCCGTGAGTGACATGCCTGAGTTGTTTGAGGAAGTTGACATCAGTTGAAGTTGATATTAGTTTGATGAAGTCTTCATAGGAGGCAGCGTAGGTGTAGGCTTTCTTCTGCTGCTCAGCCTGTTGCTCCCTCTGCTCCAGCTGAGACAACAGCATCCTGTTTATGGAGTCTGGGTCACTCAGCACTTCTACCAAAGGCTTCAGCACTGCAAGTCAACACAAAGACATAAAGTAGGTTTTTTAGTGCAATTTTTTTTAGTCCTTTTGTTGCTTTTTTTACAGTGCATTGTGTTCTACATCCTGTGTTTTTAAACAAGACAGAAAAGTGTGAAAATGATACACTTTTTCCAGACAGACATGAACAAGTGTGTAGTGAGGGGTTTTACAGCCTTAAAACATCTATATTAATGGTAAAAATTAAAGCTGACTACTCCGCGGATTTCTCCTTTTACAGGTTATTTTTTACAACATAACTCCCGTGTGTGTGTGTGTCCAGAGGTTCTGCTGTAGTAACCCAATGTGGGAGGGAGGGATCACTATGGATTATACCAACCCCTCCTCACAGCTCTATCAGCCCACTTGGACAACGCTCTAAAACCTCTGAAAGCTTTATAACTAACCCTTCTCTCTGTTCTGTTATGGTAGCAGAAACCACTGCTTTGCGTTGAGGTGACCCTGGGGTCAGGTTAACAGGGTTGCATGGAGCTCAGAATGGAGGCTGAATACAGTGCTCAAAGTAACAGACTGCTACTGTTCCACAATGTACGGAGATGCTCCAGACAAAACCTTTTAATTCATATATTATCACGTGATTACAGAGAAAGAACAGACCTAATAACACTAATAATGATGGCTGCATTCCATTAAGATTTAACAGTTCAGAGGCCTTGCAACAGAGCCAGTGTTGCAAACGCTGGCTCATATCAAGAGAGCTATTTTCAGAGTTGATGGGTTCATCTGTGGCCCTAATACTCTGACACATCACACACTCTGCTGTGAAGCTGATTGTATGTGTTTGGATGGGTGTTCTCTTGATAGTTCTCACGTTGGCCTGGGAGATGGCTTTGAACCAAAAATAGTGAAATTTGAAATTCTGGAGGATTTGGCTTTTGAATTTGAGTCAATCAAAATCTATCTTACTGATGAATGGACATCTGCGCCTCCGGTAGAAGATTGTGAAAACAACTGACAAATTCTGTACAGTCTATGTCAAGCAAAACAAACACCGCTTGAGTGAAAGGTGTCTGTAAGTCCCGACAGCGGGCATCTGAACAGAGGTTGTCTGACCTGAGAAACAAACTCCCAGCATACCTTTAGTCGTAATGACTTCTGTGAGGCAGCAGCGCAGCGTATGTGACTTAGCATCCTTTTGTGGCAGTAGACATAGAAGCAGGATTCTGGCTACGCAGCGGAGGAAGGCCAGTTCTGAGTCTGGACTGACTAAACAGGGATGGAGAGGGAACGGCCGAGCACACTCCTCCGGTCTGGACGCACATGAAAGAAATGCAGATAAGAACTGTGATGAACCAGAAACAGACTTAAGTCAGTCGAGCAAAGCAAGATGTCACCTCAAATGATTTGAGAACACAACTACAGCAAGTGCGGTCGTTGGCATTTCATCTTCAACTGCATCTCATCCAAAGTATTTTGTTGACAAATATTAACCAAACAACACACACTGCTGCTGCATTGGACACGAGGGAAGAAAGACCTTTCTGTCGGTCATATGGTCAAATCAGAAGTCTCCCTGGTTTGTCAGTTTAATGAAAACAGGTTATGTGTGAATCATCGCTCTGTTAGTGCATTGGGCAGATCGGAGGAATATCACTCTGTCAGCGGAAAGAAAGTGATTGGTCTGCACAGGAAGGAAGTGAAATCAAAGAAACTGCAGCTGAAACATGTTTCCTACTAAACAGTGAGTCACTATTTGATACAACAGAAAACAGAAGCTGAGAACAGACAGGAAGCATCAGTTATTAAACGGCTTTCTCTTTCCTTATTATACTTCTCCTTATGGATGATAAACTAATCAGCTAAAGTCATTACTGACCACAATGTGAGTGTGTGCATTAGTTTACCTTGCAGATGCTGCCTTGAGACCAGTGAAGTGTGTATGTAGGGTTCGGATGCTGTCATAACACACCACATTGACCAGATCAATGTCCGCCAACCTAGACCTCAGCTGGGTGATCACCTGCCACCAGTCCTCTGACAGCATGGAGTATAACTGGCCTTCATCACGACTCAGAGGGATGTACCACGACAGGATGTAGTCTCTGTAGGTGTAGTCAAACACTGCAGATCGACAGACAGAAGGTCTTTAAAAATAAAAAAAAAGCACCCGATCACCCGATCACATTTCACTGCTAGTTTCAAACATGATGCTCACTAATGCTGATCCTCTGTTCCCAAATGGCTGTTCAGGCTTCAAGCTTTATGTAAAAGTTCACACATCCTCCAATGCCCACTGAACTACCAACTGATTCCTCAAAAGTTCTAGTTCATGCATTTGAAAAGAGGACACACACACACACCAACATTTGAGGAACTAATGCAGGGCACATGCAAACTGGTCCACACTATGAAGCTAACAGAAACTCCACATCAGTGGTTTGTCACCTGGGGCATGGAGAAAATAAGACTCAGTTTAGTGATTACATGTTTATTTATGAAGAAGTTCATCCTTTCAAATCCTACTTGATTTTCCTACTTGATTTTCAGACCCCCCCCCTTGCCACGTGTTATTGGTACATTGCTTGATGAGAAGGGGTCCCACACAAGGATGATCTTTCAGTGTGGAATGACCCTTTGTCCTCACTGGTACCTGTTCATCTGTCTAGTAGTGGTAGTAAGCCAAGATAAGATAAACCTTTAATAGCCCCACAATGGGGAAATTTTCAAGACGTGGTAACGGGGGGGTGGGTGAGATCATAAATACACACATAAATAAATACACATATATATGTAACATATGAAATGTACATATCGAATATACATATTAACATATAGTATACATAACTATCAACAATTTACTGCTGCAACTACAAACTATAAACCACACCAGTCACCCGGATTTTGAGTGTGATATTCTGTGTAGCAGTAGTATTGTGAGGACGCAACGACAGTTTTAGAACATTTGATAAATCTTATCAGTGCTTCAATGACCTCCACCAGCGTTGGGAGGAAAATTCAATAAGTATCAGCGCTGCAGTACTGCATTCTGATTTCATTTGAGTTCTAAATGGATGGAGATGGAGACGGTGATGGAGATGGAGATGGTGTTGGATTTCCGGCGGGCACCTCCCTCTCCACAGCCAGTGATCATCGAGGGCAGTGAGGAAGAGGTGGTAGAAAACTATAAGTACCTGGGACTGCAGCTAGACAGCAGACTGGACTGGTCACTCAACTCGGACTGTGTGTACAAGAAGGGGCAGAGCAGGATGTACTTCCTGAGGAGGCTGGCCTCCTTCATCATCTGTCCTGAGGTCCTTCTCATGTTCTATCAGTCCGTAGTCTCTAGTGTGCCGTCATATGCCATTGTGTGTTGGGGTGGGGGGCGCCAGGAAAAGAGTTATGGACCGTCTGAACAGACTCATCCACAGAGCGGGCTCAGTGGTCGGGCTGAGCCTGGACTCTGGATATGCTTCTGGAGAGCAGGACCATGTCTAAAGTTAAGGCTATCATGAACAACACCAGCCACCCCCTCCACACCACCTTCTCCCAGCAGAGAAGCACCTTCAGCGGCAAACTGCTGTCACACAACGCCTCCACAGAGAGGCTGAGGTCCTCATTCGTGCCCCGTGCCATCAGGGGGTACAAGGACTCTCTCAGGAGGAGTGGGGGGGAGGTGGCAAGGTCAGCACGTGGTTGAATGGATTTAATTTAATTTTATACTGTTTATATTTTAATTTTATACTGTTTATATTTTAATTTTATACTGTTTATATTTTAGTTATAGTTTAGTATATAAGTCCTGTTAATGCTGCATGTGTCTGTTAGTGTAGTTTATGTTTTGTGGTATGTCCTGTGATGTCAGTGTTTCTTTTTCTCCTGATGTTTATCCAGTATTTATTCGTGATGTAATGCCTGAGCAGTGGATATATACAATTTCCTCCGGGATTAATAAACTATCTATCTATCTATCTATCTAAACACTGTAGAACTTTCTCTTTAACCATATCTTAAGTAAAACTCCCCAAAACAAAAATATGAATCTTTTCTTAGGTTTGCAAACTAAGGGAAATAACTTTGAACCTTTCAGCTAAGTGGACGTTGGGTGAGAGTCACTCTTGTCCTTATGTACAAAACACATCAGCATTTTCAATAACACAAAAGAAAGGTTACTTATAGACAACGGTTAGCTGTTACAGATATATATAGGAGCTAATTTTGCCACCAAAATGTTGCCAGACAAATCCTGTCAGGTTTGACCTTTGAAGCACTTTTGTGTAAAGCAGAAGGCTGAGGTGACAGTGATGATGGACTGTAGAAAACATTCATCTGTCCTGTACACACAGTGACTTGGTCAATGTGTGTCACCTCATTTGTCTTTAGGTATTTTCTTCTGTGATTCGAAAAAATTCATAAAACGAGGTCACGGTGAATGCTCTGAGTGAATGCTGGATCTGAATGAAAGTATTGAACAAAAATGTGATCCAGAAACAGGACCTGATGATGTCGTCAAAATTCTCATCGCATCTAAACAAAAAACCCTTTCAAAGACACACAGGAGAACTTGGGTAAATACACACTCTTGATGTAAATCCTGGAGCCATCTGTTGCCTGGCAGCAGGACATACAATTCCACTATGTGTGTGTGTGTGTGTGTGTGTGTGTGTGTGTGTGTGTGTGTGTGTGTGTGTGTGTGTGCGTGCGTGCGTGCGTGCGTGCGTGCGTGCGTGTGTGCCTGTGTCCTATAGTAATTCACTGTGGGAGGGAGGATCACTTTAGACAGAAACGACACCCCATCAGTCAGCAGTTTTTTCAAAAACAGAACTTGTGTGTTTGCCCAATGGTGTAAAAACACTTTAGAAGCAAGTAATGACTGAAACCCTTCTGCTCCCACAGTCTGGAATGGAAGATCCACAATTATAAAGTGAAGAAAACATAATTTCTTAATCTACAGGAGGATTAAGTACACTGTTATACTGGAGCCCTGGTCGACATCATGCCTTGTGCCCTATTAACTTAATGGCACACATTACACTGTAGGACCTTTAGGCAAGTAAAAAGTTCATATTACATAAATACAGAAGAGGAACAATACTACGCAATGTCATTATTATTAAGGCTAAAATAAGGATGTGATTCTATGATTAAATTCGTAAATTCTGATTTTCAGCCTGTTCATGCGTCAATCTGTGAAGAACAAAAACAGAAAGAACAAAAAGCCTTTGCAGTCTCAATAAAACCATCTGGATAGAGCCCATCTGCATCGTTTTTCAATTGTTTGATGCTCTAGTGTAGAAAATATTTCACAGAATGATTTGCAGCGCTGACCAGAATAAATACTGAAAACATACAGTGAAGTTCACCAGATCATGAAGCCTGTTTGGATATTGAATTGGTCACAGGTTTTAATAATTTGGATCACAAACTAAAAACCCATCCCTCCACTTTGACACCAGCAGACACATGAGCAAAAAATACAAGGACAAACATTCCAGAACATAAATATTTCTTAAAAAGCTTCATAAATATGTTGGTGTGTTCCACTTGTGATATGTCTAATACTATGTTTAATAATGTTAAATTATTAGGAGAAAAAAAACATATTTTCCCAGTGATGGCATAGAAAAGCATATGTGACTTCCTGTTATTTATTCATATTTTGTTTCCTATACCCAATGTGATGAATACCACATAAAGCTGATGCTAAAGTCATTTCATGGGCAACCCTCATAAAAATAAAGATGACCCGTTACCTTCTTTCAGGGCTTTGTCCACGTTGTGTGACACCACCACCCTCCTGTTCTGGCTAGAATCCTGAACTGGCACTGAAAAACGCATCTAGAAAACAACATGTCGTTACTTTGTAAGCATTCAACAACAGCACAACATCAGGAAATAGGAACCCATAAATTGCAGCATAAATTTGTCATGATTCATAAGCTCAACAAATGATGGAGATGATCTTCCTCTGCTGTCAACATTAAACTCATCAGTACCCAGCAATAATGAGCACTGGGCTGTGGTTGTTGTGTTTGTTCTTGTTGTTAGCACTAACCACTTACAGTATTGCTCCTGCTTTCCTCTGCTTTTTCATGCATCTTAAACTAAGATCCTTTAACAAAATTTCAGAATGAAAAAAAATGCTGGAACAAACTCAAAATGCAAATTTGAATTTGCTTTATTTGATAATGCCAAACAGCCATCCTATTCAAACATTACACACCCTATTCTGAGACTTGATCCAAAAAACCCCAACCATAATGCATTAAACTGGACACACAGGCCTGATTACCAGCAGCCCTCTTCAGTGATATATAGACAACTGTTGCAAACCTGAAGTTGGTTAATAGATACCATCACAATACTAGAAAAAATGAGGTGTCGGTCTCACAGCACTATATGTATGTACGCTGTCTACATGTTTAAGTGTGCCTGAATTCAGCATTCATGAGTCTCACCCATTACAGATCAACACATTAGAGGGGGAAGGAGAGGAAGAAGAGTGAGAAAGATCCCCATCTTTCTCCCCTTTCTTCCCAAAGAAGGGGTGGCAGTAGTTCAGTCCACAATGACTTCGCTTAAGGACCAATGGGCGGCCGGTCCAAGACTAGTGTGGCCCAAACGTTTGGTGCTCAAAGGCCGGGGTGCCTTTGAGCACCAAACCCCACAAGCTGCTCTTAGGGTACCACGTGGCCGCTTGTCACTCCATCATCTCTCTCTATAATTTGCATGCTTACAGTCTGTGTGTGTGTGTGTGTGTGTGTGTGTGTGTGTGTGTGTGTGTGTGTGTGTGTGTGTGTGTGTGTGTGTGTGTGTGTGTGTGTGTGTGTGTGTGTGTGTGTGTGTGTGTGTGTGTGTGTGTGTGTGTGTGTACTCTGGGCAGTATATGGGGGAAAAATATAAAGAGAGAAAAGCTATTTTCCCCACAGGAATAATACAGTAAGCTTTTTTCTTTCTTTCAAACATCTTAAACAAGCAGCTGAGTGGAACAAGAAAACATAAGGACAACTAGGATGGAACAATCAATTAATGATGATGGCATGAATGCTAGATTTGACAGATATGCCTTCAGTCGTGTTACTGAAGGTGCACTAATGTGTTGAAAGGAGGTGTGAGTGTCTTACCATGAGCTTGTTGAAGAACTCCAGCCGCACAGCTGACTGCCTCCTGTTTCTGTCGAAGCAGCTAACTTTAAGAGGACTCTTCCTGACAAGCAAAACAAAGCTTCCAGCCAGGAAACAGAGGAGGGCAAAAGACACATAGATGAACAACTTCAAGAAGAAGGAGGTGAGAGTCAGGCCTCCCCAAGCAAGCTGGAAAACTACTGCTGCCACCACGCCCAGGCAGAACGCTGGGACGAAGCGGAAAGACGAGCCCAGGGAAGAGGCAGGGGTGGCGGACATGAGCCCCTCTTCTCCTCCGGTACTGCTGCTCGCTTCGGCCAGTGGGGTAACTGTGGCTGAGGGGGTGGGCATACTGCGACCCCACCATCCATATATGTGTAACTACTAGTTAGGCTGAAAAATTGGTCCACTGGGTTATAAGCTAAGTCAGAGAGGTAGGTGAACCGCGGGGACTGGCGAATTCTCACGACTACAATGTCTCCAGGACGAGGCATACCCCTTCTGACATCTCATCGACCCACACCGCTTCGACTTCCACGCTCTTAGCATCGACCAGTCCGGCGTCTTCAGGTGCACAGACCCCTTAGCTCAGTCATCAGCACACAGAATAACCCAGAGGGGCATCAGAAGACGGACGGGGAGAGACTGGAGGTGACGGATGGGGCAACATCTGCCGTCACCTTGGAGACAAACAGGTAACGTAAGCTTAATGACTGCTGCTAGCTAAATCAGGAATGAGGAAAATAAAAAAGGAGCCGGGAAGGAAGCCACGGGACGTTAATGTTAATGTTCATTAAAGAGTTAAATGCAAATAGGTGCCAGGAAATTGTGTTTCACAGCTGGATAGTTATCCGGCTACAACAACATCAAAGATTAGCAAAGCAGCTAGTTTGCTGAGGAACAGACACAGCCAGCTAGCGTTAGCTTACTTACCTAACGTTAAAAAGGTGAGCGCTACCGAGACTACAACCTCGTTCTCTCTCTGTGCGCCTATGAGCAAGTAAACATCTGCGACGGAG
Organism: Antennarius striatus; assembly: GCF_040054535.1. Taxonomy (NCBI): domain Eukaryota; kingdom Metazoa; phylum Chordata; class Actinopteri; order Lophiiformes; family Antennariidae; genus Antennarius; species Antennarius striatus. The sequence goes on along the minus strand of NC_090785.1, from coordinate 20,753,245 downwards.
AACTGAAAGTACCACATACAAAACAAAAATATGTCAGGCTCCGTCAGATAAGCACAGACTGATATTCTCCTCGAGTTCCAGCAAACTGACAATCTGGCAGGAGGTGTAAAGGGTGTCAGCCAATCAGCGCTCGTGTTAACAAGCAAGGGTGCGCTCGTTGTAACAAACAAGCCAGTCCGAGTAGACCGGGGTTTGTCTTTAGACTGCTTTTCCGATAGCCGGAAACAATAGCAAGCAACCGGCCAACCACGAAAACAAATCGAGCACACGACATAAAGGATCATGCATTTTTACTCACGATAGATTTTTCGGCTAAATAGATTTACTTGTTTCTAACAGTATAACAAACGTCAGTTTTCATGGTAAAAATTATTCAGTGTAAAAAAAATAAATCAATATTTATAAGTGATGATTCATCCATCCATCTTCCACCGCTTATCTGTAGTCCGGTCACGGGGATAGAAGCTTCAGCAGGGAGCCCCAAACTACCCTTTCCCTGGCCACATCCACCAGCTCTGATTAGGGGATACCAAGACGTTCCCAGGCCAGTGTTGAGATATAACCCCTCCACCTGGTCCTGGGTCTGTACGTGCCAGAAACACCTCCCTTAAGGAGGCGCCCAGCCCCAGCTGCCCAAACCACCTCAACTGACTCCTTTCGACGCGTAGGAGCAGCGGCTCTACTCTGAGCCCCTCGCGAACAGCAGTGTTTCTCACCCTATCCTAAAGGGAGACACCAGCTATCCGCCATTTCCGCCGCTTGTATCTGCGATCTCGTTCTTTCGGTCATGACCCGTCGCTCATGACCATAGGTGAGGGTAGGAACGAAGATTGAACGGTAGATGGAGAGCTTTGCCTCTCAGTTTAGATCCCTCTTTGTGACAACAGTGCTGTAAAGCGACTGCAGTACCCCTCCTGCTGTCCCAATTCTCCGTCCAATCTCACGTTCCATTGTTCCCTCACTCGTGGACAGGACGCCAAGATACTTAAACTTCTCCGCCTGTGGAAGGACCTCATTCCCCACTTGGACAGAGCAGTCAACCGGCTTCCTGCTAAGGACCACGGCCTCAGATTTGGAGGTGCTGATCCTCATCCCCGCCACTTCACATTCGGCTGCAAACTGAGAGCCTTGCGGGTCATAGGCCGATGACGCAAACAGGACCACAACATCTGCAAAAAGCAGCGATGCAATCCTCAGGCCACCAAACTGTAAACCCTCCTCACCACGATGATGCCTAGATATCCTGTCTATTCAGAAGATCCTATGAAAAAGGGAAAAATGTGACCCTGCCCGGAGGAAGCCCAGGGCCCACTTCTGGAGCCACACCTGAGGCCTGTACCATAAAGCTGGATTACGGCTTAGCGAGATAACTTCAGGCTTAACCCTGGCTTTTCGGTACCATAAAGATGGCTGACTTTCTATTGGGCTACATTGTCGTGGTAACCTATGCTGAACAACTAGCCTGCTCTGGAGCAGGATAAGTTCTGGATAAGAGCTCAGCAGGTATAACAGCCCCACCTACTGACCAATCAGTTCTCTTGGAAAATGGGCTGTCCGTTTTATGAGAACCCGGTGGATCTTGGTGCACGGCTTGTGCGAAGAGCGCTCAGGCGTGAGAGAATATTTAGAGATCGCTGTAATTCGTTCGATTTGCCTGAACAATCACTGTATGAAAGGTACAGGTTTTGGGGAGAGGGGTTACATTACATCTGTCAGCTGCTGGAGCCTTACGTCAGTAATGGAACGCACCGCAACCACGCGCTGACAGTCCCGCAGACAGTGGGCATTGCACTGAGGTTTTTTGCCACAGTTAATATATTTCTTAGTGATGTTCGTAATTATTATGATGTCCTTAAATCCCTCGTTGGATGGGTTACAAGCAAGCCACAGATAAAATGCCATTAATCAAGTATTTGTTTAAGTAAATTATGTATTGATTCATTCATTCATAGGTACTTTTATGTATTCTGTTGGTGATGCTGAAAACCTCGGGAAGAACACAGTACGTAGAGCTATTCATAAAGTTGCGGGGGCTAAAATCACATGCTATAACAAAAAATGTGGTACACACATACATTTATGGAACACACAAATGTTACTGTAGTCAGATATACAACTGCAGTCATAGTGGGGAAGTAATATTATAATGGCACTAACTTCCGCATTGACACAGTCGGCAGTTTTTTGCCAGCGATCCTTGCGCCGTATGACAGCTGCAGCTGTGTTGCTTTTTGCCTGGATTTGCTTTGCTCGTATTTATTGATTATTATTGTTTGCTCCTCCGTTGTGAAATATGCGGCTCGGGCCGGTTTGTTGCATGTTTGTGATTGGTCGCATGCAGCAACCTCCGCCCTTTTTATGTTAGCGCGCACAGATCTAGACTAGACAGGCCTGGATTGAATTAGTGAGTTGATAGCCGGCTTTATGGTACCGAAAATCCGGAGGGCGGATGTCACGGTAAGTGGAAGCCCAGCTAGGTTAAACAAGCTTTATGGTACAGGCCTCTGGACGGAGGGCTTGTCAGTGAGCACCCAGTAGCTGGGTCCGCCACGTGGCCTGGCTGGGCTCAGCCTGAAAAGGCAACGTGGATTTTTCCCACTCCTGTGGACCCACCACCCGCAGGCAGATCGATGGGGCCGGTGCGCTGCCACATGGGTGGCAGCGATGACAGGGGGTCACGACGGACCAGATCCAGGCGGCAGAAGCTGGCTTGGGGGACACGGAAAGTCACCTCACTGGCTTGTGTTGGAGGTGGAGCATTACCAGTTGGATCTGTTGGGGTTTACCTCAACGCATAGCCTCGGTTCTGGAGCCAAACTCCTGGATAGGGGTTGGACCTTATGATCTCGTTTTCACCTCCTGCCCCCCCTTGATGGCTGTAAAATCTATAGATAGGCAGCATCTTTGTTTATGCCGCAGGGTTTAAAGCATGGGTAAAAAGTAGTGGCTTATAGACAGGAAATAAGGTACAAGCTCTTTGAACCTGGAAAATCTACTTCTTTTTTGCTCCCACAATGGCTGAAGGAGGAAAAAATGAAGATTTGTTTGTCAACACACTTGCCATTTGCCATTTTCAAGACGCACATTTGAAGAGAAGCTAGCACTTGTGAGACGAGGTTGTCCGATCCCTGAACTAGCTAACCTGTCCCAGGCTGGAAAAGGGTTTGTCTGCCGTTTCCAGACAACTAATTACAAGCAGTACACATGGCTGACAGGCTTTGAGTGATGCTGTAAATTGTTCTGCAAAAATACAAAATGACCCCATTCATGCATTTTCAGAAGTGTCTGGAGAAGATATCAAAACAGAAATCAAAAAAGCTCTTTATGTCGTTGTAATGGTGGATGAGAAACCAATGTGGGTAACGCTGCACAGCTCCTACTTGTCTTTGTAAAGGAATTAGATGTCTTCTCTAATGTGTCTTTATAATGTGGCGTACTTGCGGCGCTGTGTGACTGTAGTGGAAATACATAAAAAGATTTGTTTCACTATATCACTGTCACATCCGGATAATAGCCCATGTTACATACAATTGAGGTGATGCAATATCTAGTAGTGTGTTAGTGTATTTCTGTATTTTGTTTCTCCATCTGTGGTGTTATAAATGACGGTCATTTAACCCTTATTACACTATGAACGCGCCCCCACATTCAGATCACATGATGTTTTTAAACAGTTTGTAAGAAATAAAGTCTGTCACGTGGATTGCTGTGCGCATGTGCGACAGTATAGATGTGAAACCGATTGACCATGGACTGACCTCCAGAAAATATACAAGATGTCACGGTTCGGTGTTGCTGCTCTGCTATGCTGGGGTGTGGCAGGAGGAGAGGCCGAACTTTTGGCTGGAATATTGTCTCCACACCTGTCCCTCATCTCAACATCTGTAATTGATTAAAATATGATTGAAAGCTTCTCTACAAGCGTTCTGCATTTGGGTCTAAACCCTACCCGTCGTGACACAAGATAAATATATCTTGATTGAGAAATGGGAGTGAAAAATCATTTATATGCTTGTTGTTTAAATTGTCTTCAAAGTTGAAACCTTTTCTGTTTCATTGACCATTAATTATTTTGTGAATGAAACTGTTGGGTCTGATTTGTCAAAAGAGAACTTTATCAAAACAGGCTTTGGGAGGAGCTGTTCGAGGTCGATAAATGGCTCAGGTGACATCACACTCTTCCTTATTTTACTTGTGTTTTGTTGTACACAAACTGGCTTAGAGGCCTTTTCAAACTTCAAACTTGGCTTTGTGTAAATGTAAAATTAAAAACTATTAATGCCTGTAGGGAATTTCGTAGTCCACTCTAGCACACACTGGTAGTTAGTGCACACATGCATATATGCATATATGTATGTATGTGGGTACAGGCCCGTAACAAACACACACAGAGCCTGTAGGCATGCAAGTGATAGGCAGATAAAAAGGCATGCAAGTGATGGGCAGTGGGAGGTGAATTGGCACCTCCCACTGCCAGTTCACACAGAACTTTTTCCCCGACACAGGTCTTGAAGGGTACCCTCTGGTCCCCAGCCCAAGACTTAGTGGACTGAGCTGCTGCCGCCCCATTTATGGAAGTTCATTGTGATCTCCATGGATGGTGATGGATGGCTGGATGGACGAGGCTACACTTCCCACAGAGATAACAGAAGCTGGCAAAGAGCAAAGACAGGAACATGTTTCTGTCACTGACATTCAAACACGATTTCACTTCAAAAAAGAGTTTACAGCTTCTTTGTCTAACACAACAAAGAAGCCGTAAACCTCTGCGTGAACAACTACGATGCTTTCAGCATCTGACCTCACCTGTCCTCAAGAACCTTCAGACAGGAAGTTATGTGGCTAATGGTGTCTGCTAACTTCCTGGCTAGTTTAACTGTGACATGCTATCTAGCTTTAGCTTTATTTGCTCGATGCAGCATTAGATTTTCTTGGCAGCTATTGGTAACTTTTTTTTAATTGATATCAATGTGTTCATAAATTTATTCCTGTGTTCTGAAAGCTGCTGGTAGATTCATTGTATTTGGAATTTGTAGTGGAAGATATTTTGAACCTTTTTTTAATGTGGCAACTGACAGCAGCTAGGTACCTTAAAATAGATTTAATTTGTGAGGTTTTGAAGGCATTTAGAGGTTAAAAAGTAATGATAATGACTCTTAAAAAAATTTAATTAATATTTAGATAAAAAATACTGCATTTAATTACTTTAATTAATTACTTAATATCAAAACATTTGAACAATAATTTGAACATTAATACTGCTATTTAGTTAGGTTACAATGAATGAAAAACAAACTATTCTTTATCTTTAAGTACAAATATAATCTAGGACTCATACACATGTATTCAAAGTGTATTTTAAAGAAGGCATCAGTCTGACAGCTCATAGACGTCATCGTCATCTTCCTGCATGTTGGAGGTACTTGTGGTACTTGATTAGTGATCCTACAGACAAACACACACAACCATACCCAATCAGTTTTATGACACACTTTAAGGACATTAGTATCAAGTGGATTTAATGGATTTAGTAGGCACTGATATTCTCATATTTCAAAGCGATGTTGGAATAACTTTTTTTTTAAAATCATCACCTTCTAAAAAGGTTGTAAGAGACATCTCAACCCATTTGTCCAGACAAGTGAAAATGCTATGGTCTCTGATACAACTGAAAACATTAATTAAAAAGCACCAGAGTAAGGAGAAGAAATGCAACTTCTTTCACTAGACATCACTGTTTTTATACATTCTAAATAGTCCATCATTGCTGTCTGTTCCATCACACATCTTCAACCTCAATTTCAGCAACTCTCAGTCTCTTTTTGAAAAACCCTTCAAAGGTGCTTCTACCTCCTGACGTTATCGGCCGACCTTCATCTCCAAGTCAGACTTCCTCTGGTTAACTTGAGTTTCTTTCCTCCTTGTTACTCTTCCTGCCTTCCCTAGAAAAGCTGGATGAAGTAGAGAAGAAAAGGGAATAGAGGAGAGGAGAGATTTTTTTTTTTTTTTGCAAAAACACTTTAATCACATTCCAACATTTTGCAATTTTACATTAGATGAAGCACTAAAGTGCCTCAGAAGAAGAATTTTTTTTTTCTAAAAGAGAAGAGAAGAGGAGAGGAGAGGAGAGGAGAGGAGAGGAGAGGAGAGCTGTACTTGTGAAGTAATGATAAACAGAATGATATGATAAACAATATGACATCACTCCCTGTTTGGGTACCACATTACCTTTGCTATCTGCTGGCTGTGTCCTCTTGGAGACCTCTGGGTCATCTGGTTGAGCATCATCAGACTTCTTGTAGTAGTATTGTTGATCCGGGGGTCCAAACCTCTACAAGCAAACACACACACACACACACACACACACACACACACACACACACACACACACACACACACACACACACACACACACACACACACACACACACACACACACACACACACACACACACACACACACACACACACACTTGTATGCTGAAACCCAGTTGACTTCTGTTGTCTGAGGTCATTCAACCCTCCACACATCTGTCTAGCTCATCTGACCCACACAGAAGCCTGACATCATCCTTGCTGTTAAAATTGAACTCAAGACAAAACACCCCATCCTTTGCCTCTCTCCTCACTCATACATGCTTTCTGTCACACTTGAAATCATTTCAATTGGTTGCTGTGTTTTTGGCACACTGAGCTGATATCATTCCTTCAACTAAAAAATATGTATTTTTTATCAAACGGTTGAAAAGATTCAGGCATTTGGTTCAGGCATTTGATTCAGGCAACAATATGGCAAGTGTAACTCATATCTGGCAAAACCACTGATGGTTATTGTCAAGAAGTATCCATTTTCCATTTGCAAGATGGTTAAAGAAAGCTTTGATATGCTTTGTCAGATATGCACCCTTGGGGGGCATGACTTTTACAGGTACTTAAAGTTTTGGGATGATTTTAAAGGTAAAATAACTAACTAAATAACTAAATAACTAATAACTAAAATCATAAGGTAAAAGATCCACAACTACGTGTAGGGTTTACAGTTGGTAGGCTGAGGATTTCTATCATTGCTTTATGCCAGTGATGGGCCGTGAATTTCACACCTAGGCCTTCAGTGTTGTTCTCCTTAGTCAAACATGAATAAATGCATCCCAAAATACTACAATGTAGTGTTCAGAACTGAGGTGTTTATAACTTCTCTCAAATGGGACAAAACCTGGCGTCAGCCCCACTCCTTTCATTGTCACTGGCACAGAAAAACCCCGCGGCCAGACCTTTTATAGACGTCACACAATTACATCACAGAACAAAACCGACTCAAATGACCATCATTTATGACACTACAGATAGAGAAATGAAATACAGACATACACTGACACACTACTAGATGCTGCATCACCTGTATCATATATAAAACAGGCTCTTTTCCAGCAGGGACACAAGTCTCTGTGTATCTTCACTACAAATACACATCTGCCTAAGTGCCCCACATTATTTACATACTGTACATTGCAGAAAAGCAAGATTTTTTTTTTTCAATTTTAGTATATTTGTCATTTTGTTTCGTTATAATTGATTTGATATAAATGAAATTGAATTGCAAGGACAATAAATATGAAAACTTTTAGCTAGAACAGGTTAGCTAGATTAGGTTGTTCAGGGATCGGACTCTCGTCTCACCAGAGCTTTTTTTCAAATCTGCATAGCGTCTGCATAGCGTCGCCTTCTCAGAGTGAGCATCCAATCACAGGACACGTACATGTCAGTACAACGTGGGCTAGCTAACAGGTCCTAGAATGCCAACTCGTGATATGATTGGCTATCGCATCTGTCTGCCAACTATACTGTATGTTCCTGTTCATTCACAGAGGGGAGAGACCTGCATTCTAGATTCTGAAGGTCCTGGGCAGATTTAATTCAATTTGGCAACACAAGCTAGCTGGGATTGAGGATCAGCACCTCCAAATCTGAGGCCATGGTCCTTAGCAGGAAGCCGGTGGACTGCCTTCTCCAAATGGGGACTGAGGTCCTGCCTCAGTGGAGGAGTCTTGGGGTCTTGTTCATGAGTGAAGGAACAATGGCACATGAGATTGGACAGAGATTTCAGGCAGCAGGAGCAGTATTGCAGTCGCTTTACAGCACTGTTGCAACAAAGAGGGAGCTAAGCTGAGACAAAGCTCTCCATCTACCATTCAATCTTCATTCCTACCCTCACCTATGGTCATGAGCGATGTGTCGTGACTGAAAGAATGAGATTGGGCTTTCTCAGGCAGATAGCTGGTGTCTCCCTTAGAGTTAGGGTGAGAAACACTTCTGTTCACTAGATGCTCAGAGTACAGCCGCTGCTCCTTTGCATGAAAAGGAGTCAGTTGAGGTGGTTTGGGCATCTGGTACAGATGCCTCCAAGGGGCCTCCCTATGGAGGAGTTCCTGGCAAATATAGCTGGGAGGAGATCTCGGGGCAGACTCAGGAGGGACTCATTGGAGGGATTGTATCTAAACTCTGGCCTGGGGATGCCTGGGGATCCCCCAGTAGGGGATGGTTGATGTGGCCGGGGAAAGGGAAATTTGGGGTTCTCTGTTGAAGCTGCTGCCCTGCGACCCGACTCTGGATGAGCAGATGAAGATGGATGGATGGTAAAAGTTCCAGGCTCAATAGTGATACCGATTAACATTTAGATTTATTGATGATTAGGATTTAGTAAGAACAAAAGAGTTCACTCCATCACATCACTAAATAAGGACCCTACAATCTACATAAAACAGCGGTGAGGGAAGGAGGTGTACATTGTAATAACTGAGGACATATGGATGAAAGGTTAAAAAACTTCCATCTCCACCAACTCTCAGATCTGGAGTGACGTTTGCTGGAGAAACATGATTAATTTTTTCAAATAAAGATCTAAACACACTGGTCAGCTTTGCTGCTGAGAGATTGTTGAGAAATTATGGTAGATCATGTCTGTGTGTTCTGATCTGTCCCTGCTATTCAGACATATTTGTATTTGTACTTGTATGTTTACTTTCCCCACCATATTTGTGTCTGCAATGTTTGAGTTTTATGTCTTTTTTCCATCCACCAAGAAGGACAGTGTACAGAAATAAAAGTATTTTCTTTTTTTTTTAAAAGAAAAGAAATGCACCTTTAATTACCAGGCATTGAGTAACAGCCTAATGTCCTTAAATTCTTCCAGATATGGAAATGTTTGCATGTGCAGTACACTGTACATTCATACATGTATATGTACCATATCAATATACAGTATATACATCAATCTCTAAAAAGAACAGATTTAGCCTGTAATTTTTAATCAACTGAGTGATAAAGAGTTCTTTATTTTATATATATATATGAGTATTGTGTTTTTTATGATTTTATACAACTAGTTTTATACAATTAGTTTATATTTTCATATGTTCCATTCATGCTGTAACGTAATGTCATAGCATATAAAATAAATAAAAAACTAACTTCGTGCAGCAGAAATGATGCTGAATACATGGTGTGACTTATACTTTACCTTGTCAGGCCACATGAAGCTGATGAAGAGAACGACAGGAAGTCCAACAGTAAAAACGTAGACCCCCCAAAGCCATGGGCGCTGGTGGGTAGCCAGCAGGAGGCTTTCAATGACGCCTGCCTGGAAGACACTCGTAGGAATTATGTGTATATAATATCTACAGAATAGTCAATATACTTTGAATATTAGGTATTAGTAGGTTGTATAAATGTAAAGATTATCCTAAGGCTGTATACAGTATGTGTTAACTTCTCCCTGCCTCAGATAGAGAAGAACAGTTAAATGGCTAAAGATAATTCCAACAGTACTCTACAGCTTCATGTTAATTATTCCTTTGGTTTTTTTACGTTTTATAATTTTTTTTACAAATTGATTTTAAGTTTGTACATGTTGCTATGTTTGTGTGTTATTTTGTATGTCTATGTGCTACTGTATTTATGAATTTAGAAGGAAGGGACAAGAACCTTTTACTAACAGTGATTAATAGAATAACAGGTGGACAGGTGTTACCTGAGCTGTACCAGAGACTGGTGTCACACAGGCTAGTAGAACCACAAAGCTGATCTCCATGTCTGAAACACACACCTAAATACATGCACATTCATTCAAATGTGTGTGCAAAGTTAAAGCATTACAGTGCAAAATAAATGTATTTCTCTTGAAAGGAGAAGAAAAATATTCACACTCCCATTGTGCTTCTTTTGTGAAAGTAATTAAACAATGACACAGAGAGAGGAAGCAGGGATGGACAAGTAAAGAACGAGATAGAAAGAAAGAAGTGAGAGTGAAAACACAAGACAGAGGAAGCTACACAGGATCCGGCGGTATTTCTGTACCTTACTCACAGTTTCCACGTGCTCCTTAGAGTCACTTCCTGAAATCTTGTAGTTATGTGATCTTGGACTTTGGGCTCAAGTCATTAGTTGACAAGGCTGCAGAACACGTAGGACAGGCATGTCCAAGGTCCAGTCCGAGGGCCAGTCACAGTCCACAGTCGGATTTAATACGACTTACATCTAAAACTGTGTTATATTTGGCACACCATGCTGAATTGAGCTGCAGTTCCTTTACTCAACTCACCATCATCATGCAAAAGAAGATTGGTTGATTTTTAAAATCATGTGTTTTCATGAAATCGAAATCCAAGAGATTCATGCAAACAGGAACTCACATTTCAAAAACAAGTACTGTAATATGAAATGTAGGAACATAAGAAAAATATACGCAAATTAAACCAGCCACTGACTGAACACAAGTTCCTCACTCAACACGGAACATAAGACACCTTTGACACACCACAGGTTCGTAAAAGTGTCTAAATCTTTCACAGCTCTGAAATAGTTCAAATCGAAGGAGAAGACTTCTTTACAAAAACTTCTTTACAAACAGAAGACTTCTTTACAAAAACACTAACTACATTCAATTATTTTACAATTTTACATAATATGAAAGTGCTCAAAGAACAAAAAAAATAAAATAAATGCAATTTAAAAATCAGTGCATTACATCAGGAAATTTACAAATGTAAGTTGATCATCAACTAAAGTGCATAAGATATTTTTGTGGCACCAAATGTTTCTAAAGCTGTGTAGGTCTTTTGTCATTTTGTAAAAACCAAACTCTAGTCTTAAACGATATCTGATGTTGCAACAAAAAAACTGCGGCTGCTTCTTGAACTATATTGTTTTCAATTTTCTTCTTTCTGGTCACGTAAATTCCCAGTTTAGCTTCACCAGAAATGAAATTTAAAAGCCCCCACTTTTTTTAATTTGCTTTGTTGTACCCAGCACCATAAATGAAATTTCTTATGTTAAAACTTTCACTGAACAAAATAAAAACATTTGTTAAAAGAGTGAAGAGCACATCAAGTCTCTTACACTCACTAAAAACATGAAAGACTGTCTCATGAAGGGGACAGAAGGGACACTGGTTTGACACAGCAGGGTTAAAAACAGAGATAAAAGCATTAGCACTAGCACTCCATACATACTCCGCATTTATACCCAATGATCGGGAACCCTCCAAAACATCTCGAATCAGGTAGACATTGTCTACCATGGACCTGCCGGGCACTCAGTAAGTCTGATCCTGCTCCATAGCTTCCCTCAGCCTCATAGCTAAAGCCTTGGACAGAACCTTATAATCCGTGCAGAGCAGTGACACAGGGCGCCAGTTCTTAATGTCCTGAGATTGAATTTTTTAGGCAGGAGGGTGACGATAGCCCTCCGGCAGGACAGTGGCAAAGAGCCCGAGGCCAGACTTTCATTGAACACTTCTAGAAAATCACATGCTAGAATGTCCCAGAAGGCTTTATAGAATTCCACCGTCAGACCATCAATGCCAGGAGCCCGCCATCCCTGCTTGCTCTGCAGGGCGGTGTGGAGTTCCTCCAACTCTAGTGGCTGGTCGAGCTGTGAGTTAATCTCCGCAGCGATTTCAGGTAGCTCTGTACAGAACCCCTCCAACAGTGGCTGCTTCTACTGGTAGTCATTACAGTACATGCAGACAAAACACTTTCTGGCTGGCAAAAAAACATACAAAACACACAAAAAACTGACAACAGACAACACTTAACATAGGACAAACCCAACTAAAAATATACAAAGTATACAAACATTAAGAAAAAAAGCAAAGATCGTAAAATAGTGCTGAAACACACTCGGCAGTTTCCACTCACTTCTTTCACTCCTCCCACACGAAGAAGTTTTTTTTTTTTTTTAGATTTTTGCAAAAACACTTTAATCACATTCAAACATTTTACAATTTTACATTAGATGAAAGCGCTGAAGTGCTTCAGAAGAAGAAGATTTTTTGCAAAAAAACTTCAATCACATTCAGAACATTTAGAACATTTTACAATTATTTATTAGATAAAACTTCAAAAACACTAAACACTCAAAAACACTAAACACCAATAAACAAAAGGAAATACAATATAAAAATTAGTGCATTATAACAGGAAGTTTGCAAAAGTTAGGTGGTCATCAACTAAAGTGCATAGGACATTTTTGTAACACCAGATGTTCCTAAAGTTATTCAGGTCTTTTGACATTTTATAGAAACCAAATTCTAGTTTTAAGCAACATCTGATGTTACAGCAAAAAACAGTAGCTGCTTCTTGAACAGTATTGTTTTCAGTTCTCCTCTTCCTGGTCACATAAATTGCGAGTTTTGCCTCTCCAGAAATAAAATTTAAAAGCTGTCACTTTCTCTGATTCGATTTATTGTACCCAGCACCGTAGATGAATTTCCTGATACTAAAATTTTCACTGAACAAATTAAAAACATTCGTTAGAAGAGTGAAGAGCACTGCAAGTCTCCCACACTCACTGAAAGTATGAAAGACTGTTTCACGAAGGAGACAGAAGGGACACTGGCTGGACACCACAGGGGTAAAAACAGAGATAAAAGCATTAGATGGCACCATGTAAAATCCTCAAGAAGATTTTTTTTTTTTTTGCAAAAACACTTAAATCACATTCAAACATTTTACAATTTTACATTAGATGAAAGCACTAAAGTGCTTCAGAAGAAGAAGAAGATTTTTTGCAGAAAAACTTCAATCACATTCAGAGGAGAGGACCCTCCAGTTCTCCAAACAGGGGACTGATGTGTACCTCAGGGAAAGGATCTTTGCTGTCCGGCACAGTTCCTGTACTATTGTCCAGGAGGAGGTTTCTCTTCTTCCCAGAGAGTCTTTGCCTCCACAGTTGTAGCACCCTCTGAGCCACCCTGGTGGACTGGGTGTTCAGCAGGGAGCTCACAGCCTGGGCATCTGCCAACGCAGGCCCGGCGTTGTCTACCAGTTGCTGGAGGGTCACGGTCCTGGTTCTGCAAAGCGCTGCAGACAGCCCAGGTGTGGCTCCACTGCAGACATCCAACCTGGCTCCATGTACTAGTGGTTCCTTCAGTAACCAGAACAGAGAGTCAGAGCTTTTTCCTGGGCTGCTTTTAAATAGGGCCCATGACTTAAAAACACCATGATAAAACGGAGGAAAACCATTTAACTTTAGAAACTTAGAGTCCATTAAAAACAGTGCAGCATCCAGGTCCAAGTTGCTCACACGTTTGAATATGCAGCTGGCCACCTCTCTCCATGTCAGATCTACTGGTCCGGTCAGAAACCGCTGAATGAACTGTAATCTGAACGTGGCTGTTCTGCTAGCCAGGTGGATGAAACCCTGTCCCCCCTCCTCTCTTGATAAAAACAACACTCCTTGAGGCACCCAATGCAGCCCATCCCAGAAAAAGTTAACAAGTTTGGTCTGGATTTGGGCTAGAAACCCTGATTGAGGGTCCATACAGGCCAAGCGGTGCCACAGCTGTGAGGCCACCAGGTTGTTTATCACTAAAACTCGACCTCTGTACGACATTCTGGGGAGCAACCATTTCCATTTTTTAAGTTTCCCTTCTATTTTTTCAATGACGCCCTCCCAGTTCTTCCTGGTTGTTGTCTCATTTCCCAGGTACACACCAAGACATTTGAGACCATCAGTCTTCCAACACAAGTTTTGAGGAAGAACCGGGAGGTTGCCATGCCACTCACCAACAGCAAGGGCTTCACTTTTGTTTCACTTTACTTTTGCAGCAGTTAAAACATTGAATGAGTTTGTCAAACCCACCAAAACATCAACATCCCTCTGGTTTTTGATAAGAACAACCGTCGATGCTTTTGCGGATTTTACAGTGGAGGGGTTCCAGAGAGTGTGCATAGAGCATCCCAGACAGAGCACAGCCCTGCCCGATGCCCCGATGCACCCTGAAGGGGGCACACAAACTGCCGTTAAACTTCAGTATACTCTCATGGTCACTGTACAACACCTTGATCTTGGCAATAAACTGAATAAACTGAACCCAAACCTCTCCATAGTTTTCCAGGGGAAGCTGTGCTCGACACGGTCAAATGCCTTTTCCTGATCTATTGAAATGAGACCAGCATTTATACCCATTGATCTGGACACCTCCAAAACATCTCGAATTAGATAGACATTGTCTGCCATGGACCTGCCGGGCACACAATACGTTTGATCCCGGTGGATGACCTGCTCCATAGCTTCCCTCAGCCTGGTAGCCAAAGCCTTGGACAGAATCTTGTAATCGGTGCAGAGCAGTGACACAGGGCGCCAGTTCTTGATGTCCTGCAGATTGCCTTTTTTAGGCAGGAGTACAACGACCGCCCTCCGGCAGGACAGTGGCAAAGAGCCTGAGGCTAGACTTTCAGTAAACACTTCTAGAATATCACGTGCTAGAATGTCCCAGAATGCTTTATAGAATTCAACCGTCAGGCCATCGATACCCGGAGATCGTCGTCCCTGCATGTTCTGCAGGGCAGTGTGGAGTTCCTCTAACTCCAGCGGCCGGTCAAGTTGTGAATTTGTCTCCGTGGAGACCTGAGGTAGCTCTGCACAGAACTCCTCTAACAGTGGCTGGTTTTCCCGGTATTCACTGTCATACAAAGATGAATAAAAACTCACAGCTCGCCTTCTGATCTGTCCGGGCTCTGTCAGCTCCTGTCCTGTGTCAGACAGCAGGGAGTGGATCACGTTGGTCAGTCCATGCTTCCTTTCCAGGCCGAAGAAGAAGCTAGAGGGAGCATCCATCTCTGTGATGTTTTGCACCCTGGATCGGACCAGGGCACCCTGTACTTTAGTATCCAACAGGTCGGCTAAAGCCATTCTTTTGGACTTGAGGATTTCAGTACACCTCTGATTTCCTGTGGAAGCGCTTGTCTCTAACGCCACAATCTCAGCCTCCGGGTCTTTCATAGACCGGCAGGTGTCACGTGTGACATTCAGAGTATACTGTTGGCACAGGAGTTTTGCCATAGTCCTACCACTGCCTAAGAGAGGTAAAATCAGCTTTTCTAAGTCTAAAAGTGCTCCAAAAATAACTGAAGATCTCTCTGAAACCTCTGTCTAAAGCTAAACTTGAATTAAAATGCCAGTATGCACTCCTAGGTAAAATACTGTATGTCTCATCACAACTCGACATAAAACCAGAGAATGATCAGTAAAAGCAGCTGGCATTATATTACAGTCTTTAAAAACATTGAAATGGTTTTTAAAACAGTAAAAGCGATCCAGCCTGGCTAAAGACACCCTACCTTCTGTCAGGTGGGACCAAGTGTACTGTTGGCAGTCTGGATGCATCCTCCTCCACACATCCACCAGGCCATGAGAAGAGACTAGCCGTTTCAGAGTGTGTTGGGATGCTGGGTAAGGCTCTGCATGATTACAGTCTAATATTCCATCCTCAGTACAGTTAAAATCCCCACACAAGAGTAAAAAGTCTTCCGAGCCACAGCAATCCAGTCTAGTTTGTATTTTTTCTAGAAAGCTCTTCCTCTCTGCACCGTTGGAGCATAAATATTCACAAAAACCAGGGTGCGGTGTTCAAAATGTGCCTTCGCTAAAAGACACCTCCCCTTTTATGACATGCTCGATTTCTAGAGATGTTGGGTTAAAAGTTCTAGAGAACAGGAAGCCCACTCCACCACTCAATGTGGTGTTATGGTTCAGGATCACCTGTCCTTCCCACTCCTTCATCCAGTCCTCCTCATTGTTCTCATCGCTGTGTGTTTCTTGTAAAAACAGAACATCAATAGTTTTCCTCCTTGCTGTGTCAAAAACCAGCGCCCTTTTCCTTTCTTGTCTGGCTCCATTTACGTTTAATGTCCCCACTCTAAAATAATCCATGACAAGGGGAAAAAGTTAAAATAACCTTAAAGTAATTAAATATAGACAGCCCCATCAAACTTGAGTTCAGTTGTTTACAGACTTTACTCATTTACTTTTTGAGTCGTTATATCTCTTGGTCACTGAGTTCTGATGTGGCTCTGTTTTGAATAAGTTGTTTTGCCGAATTATAAAAAATTAATTTATCAGGAAAAAACTGTTCCAGATTCAGACCTTTCATGCCTTTAGTTTGTTTGTGTTAACAATTTAAAAAATTTTTCAGGGTAAAAATCGTGGTTTTGACTGGCAGTGACTGGAGTATGAGATAGGTCACTGCAATCAGACATACATTCATCACTGTCACTACTGTCTGGAACACTCGGTGTGCTCTCAAGTCGACCAGCTTTACGTCCGGAGAAACAGTTAAACCATTCTTCCGCTTACCGTGCCGCCTGGTAGAAGCAGGAATCCATTCAGACTCACACTCGTCTGTGATATCTTCAGTACCCGTCTGGTTTCCTGTCTCAACATTCTCATTTTTATCACCAGTCCCCTTCCTATTGTCACCTACCGCACTTGTCACCACCTTAGTCTCACCCATTGTACTTTTCCCACCCAGTTCACCTACCACCTCCATACTCTCACCCATTTCACTCACTACCTCTCCAATCTCCCCCTGTTCACCTGTCAGCCCACCATTCTCATCCATCACATCGCATCACCCGACTCGCTGGGCACCGCCCCACTCTCACCCACCACTAGAAGAAGATGATTCTTTTTTTCAGTTTTGCAAAAACACTTTAATCACATTCAAACATTTTACAATTTTTCCTTAGATGAAAATACTGAAGTGTTTCAAGTGTTTCTTCCTGGTTGTTGTCTCATTTCCCAGGTACACACCGAGATATTTGAGATCATCAGTCCTCCAACACAAGTTTTGAGGAAGAACCGGGTGGTTGCCATGCCACTCACCAACAGCAAGGGCTTCACTTTTGCTCCAGTTTACTTTTGCAGCAGTTAAAACATTGAATGGGTTTGTTAAAACCACTAAAAGAAGGTTTTTTTTTAAATAAAATTCTTTTTGCAAAAACACTTTAATCACATTCAAATATTTTACAATTTTTACATTAGATGAAAGCACAAAAGTGCTTCAGAAAAGAAGAAGAATTTTTTGCAAAAACACTTCAATCACATTGAAACATTTTACAATTTTTCATTGGATGAAAGTACAAAAGTGCTTCAAAAACACTAAAAACCAATAAATAAAAGGAAATACAATTTAAAAATTAGTGCATTATATCAGGAAGTCTGCAAAAGTGAGTTGATCATCAACTAAAGTGCACAGGACATTTTTGTGACACCAGATGTTCCTAAAGTTATTTAGGTCTTTTGTCATTTTATAAAAAACAAATTCTAGTTTTAAGAGACATCTGATGTTACAGCAAAAAACAGTAGCTGCTTCTTGAACAGTATTGTTTTCAATTCTCTTCTTCCTGGTCACGTAAATTGCGAGTTTTGCCTCTCCAGAGATAAAATTTAAAAGCTGCCACTTTGAAGAAGAAGAAGAACAAGAAGAATGCAACAAACATCCAACCATTACTGGTGAGTTCAGTGACTGCTTTTGGGATTTTGCTGCTATCAAAAAGAACGTGTTGTTATTTTCCTCTCCCTTTACTGTGGATCCTGATGATCCATGCACAAAATAAAGGGTCCGTATCAGAGTAGTATTTCATATTTTATTAACCAAGCTGCTGATATGATAATATATTAACAACATGCAGAAGAGTAAAAAATATTTAAAAATATTTATGAGGATGCAGATTCAAAGAATTGGAAGAAAAAGAAAGAGTTTCCATTTTTATGTGAGTTTGATTTGGCGTAAACTGTGGATGAGTTCAAAGATCCTTTAAACTAAAAATCATGACAGTCTGTGTGGATAGCATGAGATGCTCCCAACTTAAAAAGGACATGATGGACATAAGTTGTCGATTTAAATATTCGGTATGAAGAGCAGGCAGGTAATCAATAATGCTCATAGATTCTGTGCCTAATGA